>NC_092823.1:76597759-76942342 GCF_023375885.2 Dermacentor andersoni
GTTGTGCTATAAGTGTAGCCTGTTTTTGTGGGCGCAGGTTCGCCCAATCAAAGTTAGTTTTGTCTTTCGCAGTATTGCTACTGTGTTCTTCAACGTCACAACCACGTGACAATATGCACAAATTTTGCATTGATGTTCCATTCTAGTCCACCAGGCGTCCCGACATGTAGCAGTAGTAGTAACTGAAGGGGGCTAGGTGACTATTTTCCAGCATCCCGTTACCAATACCAATACCAATAAACCCTCATTATCATCATCATAATCTTAAAGCAACGTACCGTCCCACATATGAAGGTATATCACATATTTACCACGTAACCGGACACCTTTATTTACTCTTCGGTAAAAGTTATGGAACCTCCTGGCAAGATACGAACCGTAGCTGGAGATGGGAATCGTTGAGCTTGAACGAGACAATATCGGGCTCACCTGATTGCTTTAAAGACAGCAAGACAAGCCCCAAGAGAAGCCACAGATCGCCGTCGACGCAGGCCTGCCAGTTAAAACCGTCCTCGTGAAAACGACGCGAAGAGACTTCGCTGCAAAGACCCTGTATTGTGTGGCGCCAAGAGAGAGAGAAAACATTTATTTGTAAAGATACTGGCTGACTTCCTCGTAGGGTGAAGCCGTTAGATCAGGGCCCCATTGGCTCGCGCAACTGCGCGTGCCCACTGGATCAGCCATCGCTGCTCTTACGGGTCTGAGCTAATCAGCGCAGTCTCCTAGGAGGAAGGTGAAGGTGAAGGAATACAGGAGTAAACCGGAGAGTGTGGGCACTCCCAGGTGCAATGATAAACTGTGCGCTTTGCTCCACAATAGGGACAGTACGAGGGATATTGTGTGGGGTGGAAGACGGGGAAGTGGGGCAGTGGGTGGAAGTGGGTGGAAGATGTCCTGCAGCCGGTCTGTGAATCGGTGACCACTGTAATGGGTCCATCCGGTGCCGGCATTGTTGAAGCGTGTACGATGGCTAGAACGATAGCAGCCTATTCCGCCGTGCCACTGTCCACAGTGTTGAGCGTGGCCGGAGCCCTCAGAATGTCTGCACTATCTAGTACGACTAGCCATAGGGCACGTTTCTGTGGGTAGCGGCTCACGTTGGTGTATAGGTTTATAGGCGTCGGTGTATGCGTCACCGCCAAAGAGCCGAGCCAGGGTTGGTGCTCTTGCCTTTCTTCGGCCTTTCTGGCGGTCACGGTGCATATTCCGGTGAATTGTAGCGACATGAATTTTGTTGCCAATGCTAAGCGCAATAAGTGCGCGATTTTCCTGTTGTGGCTTTCTTGGTGTTTGGTATTCTAGCCGAGACAGAATGTGGGACTTTTGCATTGTTCGTTGCAGACGTTGCAATTGGCTGTCAAGATGGCCTTCGACTAGTTCGCGGATGGTATTGTGCACACCGGAGTTGTAGTA
Source organism: Dermacentor andersoni (assembly GCF_023375885.2). Classification (NCBI taxonomy): domain Eukaryota; kingdom Metazoa; phylum Arthropoda; class Arachnida; order Ixodida; family Ixodidae; genus Dermacentor; species Dermacentor andersoni. The sequence continues at coordinate 76,599,173 of NC_092823.1, forward strand.
GGAGCTGCGTAGACGCATGTTGGGGTAGTGCCAGTGCTGCCTTTAGTGCCGTGTGGAGGACGGTGTCCATATGGTGCATGTCGGTCTTGGTGAGATTATGATAGAGGAGGCGGTAGGTTAATCGGCTAATTATGAGGGCTTGCACGATTCGGAGTACATCTTTTTCTTGGAGTCCTTTTCGGCGGTTTGTAATGCACTTTATCATGTGCGTTACTTAGGCAAGTTGTTGGCGGAGCATGTGTAGGGCATGTGTGGCCTTCCCGTTGTTTTGTATGTGAAGGCCTAGTACACGTAGTCCGTCTACCTTTGGAATAACGCTGCCATTGAGATGCAATGTGATGGCTGGTGGAATATCGGACTTATTGCGTTTTTAAATACAAGCAGGAGCTCCGTCTTCCCAGCTTAGCAGGTGAGTCCTCCGGCTATTGCATACTCTTGTACTATATTTATTGCTTCCTGTATTGCGTCTTGAAACGGAGCTCCTATGGAGGTGCTCCTCCAGCTTATGCTGTGAATGTGCTTCGTGTGCCGCGCAGGCCTGTGACTTTTGTTTCTCGACCTTTCTCTTATTCAATCAGACCTTGCGTTCCCACAAGGGTCAGTATAATGAAAGTAGACTGTATAAGGGATGTAGAAGAGGAAATCCAAGGGTTCCGTTATTATTTGCACCGTCTCTAATTTAACCAGTAACCATTAACATACACCCCTTTTTGGCACGATTGAACCCGATGTCATGCAGTTTTAGAATTCTGTTAAACATTGAAACGACCGTATTACATTCTGCCATCACTGAATTTGTTTCCTACAAATGTTGCAATTTACCTACTCATAGTGGGCATTTAGTACTCCTTACTGACAACATGCTTCTTACATCAACCAATTATAAACAACTTTCCTTCCATAGTTCACTGAGTAAAGTGGGAAAACAAACTACGCACGGCGTGAAACGCCTGGTAATTAGGATTATGCACGTTCAGCAACTATATTCAAAACAAACAGTTTCCTTAAACTTCGAACTCCTGTAAGACGCCAACCATAAGACGCTCCCATCTTCTACATATATGAAGTTGCTGCCTTTACTGGTCTCTCCGCAAAAAAAGAGAAAATTTTTAAGCGTTTCACATACCGTCCCTAGAGGAGCCGACAGTGGGGCTTTGCAACCTGCATTTCATCAACATCACCTATGGTCTTAAAAATGTACCGGCATATTACTCCTAATATTTTCCACATTTGAAAACATATAACTTCTTGTGAAATATATATTTTTTTAGTAAACCATGAATATGATTATGTAATCGCACTAACAGGTTTATTGTGAACGAACTAGTTTCTAGAAGGGTAGATAAAATGCCTCCGTAGCCCTCTATTATAAAATATTTGCTACGGATTCTCGTAGTCTTTGCGGTACGTATGCGAGGCCTATCTGTCGCAATCTCATGATGGAGCCCACGCAGCATAGACTGCTTAATTATCAAGCCAGAATAGCTGTCCCGACAAAACTCACTCTTCGATGACGCCGTTCTGGTATAAAGAAATACAAGTACAAATAATAAAACCTACTGGAAGAAACAACACAATCACAACGTTTAAAAGTGCCTATAAACATACCAGTAAAAATGGTAATATGGTATTTACCGAACCTTTGCATTGGGTATTGTTCCATTTCTTTGTTGGAATTCCACTCTGCGGTAGTGTCCACTCGAATCCGCAATAAGATATGATTTGAAGCATTTCACGAGACTAGTAAAAAATACAGTCCCAGATGCCTTCGTCAGGAACAATGTCTCAGAGCTTGCAAGTATCTGCATTTCAAACATGATATATGTTTAACATAATGGCCCAACTGCTTCGAGAGCCAAAACATGAGACATTGCTTTCTCGTTTCATTTTATGATAGTCACTGCAGAAATCTCAAGGTTCATTGTACAATGTTACAACTACGTATCTGTATGTTCATACGTTGATAGCAAGTTACCTAAGATAAACAGAACACTATGCTTTTGAGCCAAGCAGATGTCACGAAAACCAAGAAGTATATGTGAACGCCCCTTTTTCTTAGCAACGCTTGCCAGGTTTTGTGACACTGAAGGGTTTCACTTACGTTAGTATTATAGAGCAGTGATCGTCCGTTTCAAAGAAGTTCGGAGTGCGTCAGCTTGTTTTTATTCTAATGGAGCGATTTATACATGGATGAATGAGAGGTTTGGCAAAGCGAGGAAGACGACAATGAGGTTGCTTGCACGTGGGTCAGATCAGACATTTTCTCTTCCTCTGGTTTTGTTTATAAATATTTTGTAAATACATCATTTGCAAAAATTCACCTCCATCCCACTTTTATGGAAGTGCGCAGTAGGTCACGCCTCGCAACGGAACTCCGCAACGGCCATCGTGTTGGATGTCTCTCTGCAATGGCGGAAGTGGAGGCGCCGACATCAGCTCCCACCATTCAACGGTCGTGCTAGTGCGATCCCGGCATCATGGCATGTACTGTGGTTCCAGTGAAGAGTTCGTCGAAGATTGACTGACGGAATGCGAATGCGTGAGTGCGAACAACCGATAGGACCCTACCCTGATGCTGGCAAATGTTATTTTCTACCTCAAAGGCACTGCTAACGTATGGCTGGACAATCAGAAAGCTGAGATTCGAAGCTGGGTCACCTGCAATAAAAATTTTACTGCGAGACTTGTTTGGGAAGCCCGTTGGCCAGAAGATCGCCGCAAAAAAGATGTGAAAAGTCAGTGCCGGATAAGACCTGGCTAAAAACAGGCGCAGTGGCCACACGTCTGCCCGTCTTCACAACAGGGTTGCAGGGTCATCTTTTGAACACCACACGACAGCACAGCGTCAGTTCCACCAGATCAGTTGACAATATTCTCACACGCCATAGGTGTGCCTACATGTGAAAATTACTGAGGTAGACGAACATACACTGACTAATAAATTGAACAAAGCTTCATTCTGTCAAAATTGCGTACGCTAAACGAAGACGCACTGCCGCAAATATGAACGCATATTTAGCTGTCGTAGAACAGAATTGTAGGGCCCCGTTTCCCAATATGGCTGAATCATATGTTGATCATGCTCTTTAGCAAGATATCTAAAAGGACTGAAGCAGACTTAGGAAGACGCCCCTATGAGACGGTTTTCTGAGGTGCTGTCTGTCCTTTCAATTGAACTGACGCTGAAAGGTCATTTCCAAGAATGCAGTGCAGATGACGTCAAGCATCAGTTAGTGTTGCTTTGCAGATTAGAAAATGATCATCCGCTTAAGCAAGCAATACGTATCCGTTGCATCAGGTGGTATGAGATCAGAAATTTGAAACGACGCTACATTTATTAGCACCTATTAACCACATGGTGGTGGAATGGCTGAAGAATGAATTATGGAAGTTATTGACTGGCATTTTCGGAGAGGGCTGTCATCGCCGTATTGTAGAGCCCGAATTTTTCCTGGCCTCGTGGGCTGAATTGATTTCCAAAAGTTACGGTACATGTGAATTTTCGCATTTAACTATTATCTATATCAGCCTTACTGAATATATCTGAGTGGTAGCCTCATAATCAATAGCAGAATTTTACAGTCACGCAGCTTCCACCAGAACTGTTCTCAGTGCTTCAGAAAGTTAGAACAGCAGATTTGGGTCTCACAAATTATTTCTGCAAAATCGTGCAAGTGGTGCAGCGAGTCATAAATGAAACTGAGGGGTGCAATTTTTGTTAGTCACAACCGTATGAGGCCAGCAGGCAATGAAGCCATGAACGGCATACAGGAAATTACCTGTGGGTATATATGAAATATAGAAAAAGAATTCACAGTTCCACCCGTAGGGCGAAGCGCCAATCGCGATAGCTCATCAGTATGTAGCTGCACCAAGTAATGATAGTAGTATTGTCGGCCATATAAACTTGCAACCATTCGCTTACTCACTAAATTAACAATGATACATGTGTAAGCCTGACTCAACGAGTACGTCGAAAGAAGCAGACACAAAGAGACAATGCTGTCTTTGTGTGTCTGCTTCTTTCTACGTCCATAGTCAGTAGCGCTTACAAATTTTATCATAGATTCAAACCAATTAGACTGTCAACGTGTGTTAACTAACTTAACCCGCCCGGTGTCACGCGCGCACAGGTAAACATAAATACACATCGCTCGATGACAGCGGAAACTATCTGTGGAAACGCCGGGGTTAGGAATCGCGGCAGCAGCCGCGAGCAAATGGACCTCAAGGCATCTGTCGCTTCAACGCGTACGAGACGGAGAAAGCACAGCTCATACGAGGCTACCCGGACTAAGCACACACTACAGACATCGCAGACCGCTTTGAAGATGATGCCCGCACGGGCGCGTATTTTGGCCACGTCATAGACCGCTTTCAAGGCACACGAGGGCAAGGATTGCGTCCATACGGCGTCCGCCTAAGGTGTCTACTACGGCGTCCATGATTCGCGTAGCCAACGCCGTAGTAGACGCCGCGCTTTCCTTCACTGTGTACGGAGCGGCAGGCAAGGCGGACATCGAGGCCCTGTAGCAGCCGCCTTAGAAGACGCCCCTCCTCCCTCGCCTCACTCTCCTGCCCCGCGCGCCTCAGGAGAGGGCACGCATACTGACCGCGTTCCTCGCTCGCGCACGCGAGAATGAACCGCGTTTGCTGGCTCACCCAGGCCCCGCACACTCTCAAGTTCAACAAATGGCCACAGAGGGCGAAAAATCAATCGAGGCGCGTTTCAGCGTAAGCGCGCAAGTGGAGCTACTGTAATTTGGTCGAATACTTTAATTTGTGCTTTCTCTGCTAGGGGCGCTGAACATGCTGAATCTTTTAATTTACACAAACCATTGACATGAACAATCGATGTGTCTAAGGATGCTTTTTTACCTCAGGCAAATAGGCAGTTGATTTTCTTTTAATTTGATTGTTGAAGCTGCTTTTTAGTCATAGCGTCAAGGTTTTTGTGCTCGATTAACCGCCGACAGCCGACAGCCTATTGGTATCGATGTGTTTCCTGGCCGTTGGCGTTCGAATACTACGGCGGTAAAACATTTTCGAAAGCATGCTGGTTTCGTCTGCGAGTCATTACATAGACTTGCTGTAAGAAGGTCTACTCTTGGCAAAGAATAGTGCCTCATTTTGTTTAGGCGTTGATTATCATAATGAATGCGGCGGAGGTTGAGGGAGTACGCTTGAAGGTACGTTTTTATGCCGTTGATCTCCATAACACCGTAAGTACGCAAACCGATGTCGCAGAACACCCGATGCATCATTGTGTGTTCTCCGTCATCGCTTGTTTGCTGTATGCCTACTAATTCTTCATTTCTTCAAGTGTTGTATCCTCCTTTTGTCCTTGTTCCCTTGTGCTTCACTTACAGTCTGTCGTTCCGTCAGCTGTAATGCGCATTTGCAAAACCAATACGTTTGATAAGACGCAGTGGTTATCATAATTTCACTACACGTGTATTAAGCTGGCACATATGGTTCAGATACAGATACCTGTATGCGAACTTGCACGACGTTGATGCGGAGGTTAGGATAATTATGACACCCGTAAGGAAGAGGCAGCTGACGGCCGTATAAGCTGTTGCGTTCTTTCCGCCAAACTACCCGGCCTGGTAGTGCTGTAAAGATGCTGTATAAAAGTGACACGCGGTGACAGGGAAATTATTATACTTAGCAGCCGACCGTACGTTTTGTAGCTTAGGTCTTCTTTCTTGTGCGTTTGTGCTACCCTTATTAATGAGCCATCTCTTGACTATGTTCTTGACTATGTAACCGCGTTTGTGTGGATGCGTAGACGTGTGCTTTTTGTTGTACTTGTAAAATGCAAATAAAATATTTTCAGGCTTACTCAATCTTTGGTGTCGTGTGCGTTTATTCCAGTCGAGGCCATCGTGCCATCTGGAAACCGCATTCTGTCAGTAGCCCTACACGAAATGCAACAGCTGGAGCGCGGCGGCACTACTCGGGATGCCCTTAAGAGTCATTTCAGAGTGTGCCTTAACTCGATATGACTCAGCGCTACATGTATTCTGCTGCGCCTCGATCGTGCTCCCGCCAGTTTGGTTGCTGTGTGGCAAACGTAGCGCCTACATAAATATACAGGCGCTACGTTTGCTACACAGCAACTAAACTGGCGGGAGCACGATCGAGGCGCAGCAGCCAGAAACCCAGTAAAGCCACAGAACACCCGGTAAAGCGTGTGCAAACCTGGTAAAGCGTGTGCAAAACCCCGTTTCCGTTTCCTGTTGTACAGCGCCACCTGTGGTCACATACCTTAGTTCACGACACCACCGCTACGCTTATTTCCGTAGCACTGTGGAAGGTACAGTTTCCCTTCTCTAAGTTTGTATAGGTGTTCTGTGGCTCACCCTCATACACTTTCACTCATAGACAAGAACGGCACCGAGAGCGGCGCTGCTGCGCCGGCGTTGAGAGCGCCGCATGCGAAGCAAAATTCTATTAGCGGGTGGTACCCCTCTCCCATCTCTCGTTCGCGCCGCCTTGATTGCCTCCTGCACTGCGCGTGTTTGGGCACGTTTTGCGCCGCGCGCGGTGTGTGCCTACGTGTGTGCGCCTGAAGGGCGGTGTACAGTCTGTTTCACATTTAGGGGAAAACTCGGAGCGCATTGCATCGCGATGCGGCGAGCGCTTGAGTCAGGCGGCGGCAGCAGCTCGCGCAGGTGCTCAAGGGGCGGGATCTTGAACGGCGTCGTCTGCAACGGTGGCGCGCGCTGGCCGCATTGTTGCTAAACGTTCTACTATCAGTTGCAGGGCGCCGATCTCATCGTTACGGCGTGAAATGAGCCGGTATTCTTTTCTATGCGTTGTGCGACGCCAACTGATATGCCTCGAAGGTAAGTTCATCGCTGCAGGGCAGTCATAGACGACGTACTGATTCCATACATTCTTGACGGCTCGTTTCTGGAAGGCGACTATATATTCTGACGCGATAGGTCGCCGATCCACACTGCTCGTGTGATGCAACAACTGCTAGAAGAGCGCACAGTCACTCTCTTGGAGTGGCCGCCTCAATCCCCGGGCGCCAACATCATTTAAAATGTCTAGGGCTCGTTGAAAGTATCGCTGGCGCACCATCCCCTCTATCAGTCGCCCGAGGATAGGCTTCGATCCACCATCGTCAGCGACTGAGATGTGCTGCGAATGAACACATCCCTGATCAAGTCATTCTGCACCTCACTGCCTTCCAGGATGAGCGCTGTCATCGCTGCCGCTGGGGACATGACGAGATACTGAAGTTCCGTGCGTGACGTGTCCAATTCCCCGCCGGCGGGCACAGTCTTTCTGGTGTAGCGAATGATTGTCGAGAAAAATCATTTCCAGCTCATTGTCTGAACCTAAAACATTCATTTAATCGTATCCGTTTGTTTCATCGTGTTCGACTCCCATAGTTATCATTGTTGAGTGCTTTGTTTTCCTTTCGAGTCAAACAAAGACTGAACACGTTGCGCGCACATCTTAGTGCGTCTTGTCGCTGCTTATTACGGTAGCACACACAGTGAAGAAATATACGTGCACTGCCCCTGACAGTAGCACGCTTCCCGACAATGCGGCCAGCGCGCGCCGCCGTAGCAGACGGCGCAGATCACGACTCCGCCCCTCGAGCGTCTGCACCTGCTCGAGCTGCTGCCACCGCACGACTCCATTGCTTGCCGCATCGCGATGCAACACGTTCCGAGTTTTCCCCTGAGTGTGAAACAGACTGTACACGCTTCTATTTGCCTTTAAGAAGATCGGTACGCTTGACGATTGTTTTTATGGCTGCAATGCGGCGAAAGGGCAGCGTCTGCTTAAACATGTAAGTGACGCTGAGCAGGTGATTGGTAACGACATCGTATGTACCGCCGGAAAAATCGTCAGCACATACGATGCGGCACATACATACGGCACATACGAGCTCAAGTCCTTTTTGCAGTTTCTCACAATATGTTTGCTACAAATCCGTGTTGTCCCTGATGGCGACAACGGTCTTCAATCGACACTGTGCGGAAATAAACAAAATATATCCATGACTTAAATGATATTGCGGGACAAAAAACGACACGGACGTGAGAGAGGACACACCAAGCGAATGTCGTCGACACACCAAGCGCTTGGTGTGTCGTCTCTCACGTCCGTGTCGTTTTTTGTCGCGCAATATCATTTAAATAATGGATTACCAACTTGCCCGGAATGCTGCTCTCCAAAATATATCGCTGCATAGCACAAGTATCACATGCGCACACAAGTTTAACTAGTGCGTTCCCTACAATATGGAATAGAAGCAGCAGTTGAGACAGCTTGGCCATTTTTTAAGAATGCTCAAGAGACTGAAGCTGAAAGTATTACTAATCATTCCTGCTTCAGCAATGCCGGCGCGACCAAGACGCGGGCGTGTATCGTCCAGCAACTCGATCGATCGGTGGAGTGGTGAAGCGGGAATGAACTCTGGTCATGCTCAATGCATCGTGCACATATTCAATTTCTCGGCACGCGTGAACTTCGGCCACTGCTAGCGCATACAACAGAAGTGGTTTCCATTCTTGGGCAGCGCACACATAAACGAAACACGAGAAAGAAGACAGGACAAGCGCTCGTCGAACAACTTAAAGTTTTTGTATGAATAAAAGGATTATGTACAGAGTAAATATTAAATTCATGTGGGTTACATATAAAAACCGTCATACACTCAGGAGTGATCAATGAACGAGCTCGCTTCGTTTTCCAGTTGTTTACTTCACTCGGCGCACCGCAGTAATCCATGTGTGTCGTCTGCTTATGTCGTACCATTTTCTTGTGAATCGGTAGAATTTCACTGGTGGCATCAACCCTTTCGTGTTTACATTGCTGTCGTGACAGTTAACAACACAATAATAATTTCCGGTCATCCGAAGAGGCGCCGTCGCAAACAAGAGACGTTTCGCGCGCAGCGCGAACTGAACGCGGGCGCGACCGAGGGAAGCGGCGGCGGAAACCTACACCCGTTGGAGATGAAATCGTTCCGCCAGGGGAGAAACGAGCGCTGGCATCTAGGATGAAACTTGGCGTGCGGTCGTCTATACGGAACCTCACGGCAAGGGCGACGGCGACGCCGGCGGCAGACATGCGGCTGGAGTGTCCACATAATTGCTATCGCAATAAAAGCATCCGCCTACATTTCTCACGATGAATATAAACCAACGGTAAAGCTGTTAGCATTGAAGATATGTAGCGACTCATCTCAATTCTTATGTTTCTTTACCATCCAGTCTTGTCATTGTGAGAGTTCCGTTGCTTCAGCTTCATGCGACGTGCGCAGGTATTGCACTTAGCTTGGTTTGCCAATGTCGCCTATTGTCATGCGGGATAACGGAGGCTATAGGACGCCGACGCAGTAATCACAATGGCATGACGAAGAAGGAATGATGCCAGTGGAACGACCAAGGTATTATGACGACGAAGCCATAAAGACAATCAGATGACGATTCCAAAATGATGGCGATCGCTTAACGACAAAGACGTGTTGACGACGACATGGGGACAATAGAATGTGCGACGGCGCTATGACGGCAAACGGATTACGAAGCTGGAATATTGACGACGGCATGGCGGCAATGGGATGACGTTACTGAACTTATGACAGTGATTTAGCGACTGCGTGACGATAATGACATGATAGCAATGTTATGATGGCGACTGTGTGACGACGGCAGCACGTGAGAGTACGCTGTCGAAAATAGAATGACGACGATTGAACGAACAGGACGGAAACATGTGAGTAGCATGTCGAACTTGGAATGAAGACGATGCGATGACCGTGAAGGAATCACGACCGACACATAGCGACGACTGTGTGATGACGACGAAATGACGATAGTAGCATCACAAATGACGATAATAGCATAAAAATATAAGGCGATGACTCTGTGATGATGATGGCATTATGACAGCGTGACAACAGTAGGATTTTGTTGTTAGAATGGCGAAGACGGAGGACTGTGACGGCATTGACACGGTGGCATGGTAACGAATCTGTGACGATGACTGTATGAAGACGGCCCAATAAGAACGATGGCATGACGACGGTATGAGAATAATAGGGTGACGACCAGATTATAAGGATTATTGCACGAAGACGACAGTATTATAGCGAATGTCGACGCATTATAGGGAATGCCAGACAATGACGCACTAAATACAATCTCATTTCAACGGTCGCGTAATGTCAGTTTAATGACGACAGTTTTTTCTCGCTCCTTGTTGTCTTTAGAATGCCTATACGCCTTGTGCACCGCCTATAGAGGGGCCACTGATAGCCACCTAACGCGCGCTTCCATCAGTACGCGAGGGAGCTGTAGCAGACGACCACCCTTTGGAGCAAGGATGGATGAAGTTCGCGGCTGCAATTTCTCCTTTGTTCGCTCGCCAGACTGCTTCTTCTGCGGTGACAGCTGTAGGGAAAACGCTGAACTCTGTGGGAGCGGGTATGAACACGATGTTTCCGGTGTATGGGACAACGTGGTCCACATACGTGCCAGGTGCGCCCCGCAGACAAACGCCATGAACCCCATTTACATGAAGTGGAGCTCATGTGAACTAGTCGATAATTCTTTTTTTTTGACTAATGCGATGTCTAGATCATGTTTTTTTTTAAATTCTACCCTTGCCGTAATGCTGCTTCTGTACCTCAATAATGAACACCCGTCGTTACTACAGACTTATATCAAACAAATCCGCACGGTGCGATGTCTGCATATGCCCTTGTTATTTCTGCCGATGAATACATATGACATCGCCGAATAAGTGCAGTCAAAGTCGCATGAAGACGAGTAATTGCGAATTTATTGATGGAAACGTGTGCCCTGTTTAACGAAGTCACCAAACGAACGGTTTAACAAAAGCGCGTGTTAACGCTGTACCACCGATGAACTGCCGTGCAATTTAAATTCCCCAACTGCAATTTTAAATTCCCCAAGGGAACTGCTTGGAAACGCACAAAGCTAAAGTCTGAAAAACTTTTGAGTACTCTTTTTTAATGTTACTAAAGAGAGGTGCCACATGATATATTTAAAGGCAGAGTAGCGCCAGTCAAAGTATATGAGCGCTGGCGGCAAGGCCGGGTTTTGTCCTCTGCAGCGTAAGAATCATAAGAAATAGTTCAGTTGAGTACAAAACTCACATGCAAGAAGCGACCTGCGTTGTGAAACAAACAAATCACTCGGCATGTTAAGTCCGCTCAGGCAGCATCGAGGCATGATGACTTCCCAAACGTGACGCAAACTTTTCAGCGAAAAATGGAACAAAAGTACCATATGCAGCAACTATTAGCAATTCTCGCCCTGTACTACCTATCTTCTAAACACATTTCCCAAAAACCACAGTATCGAAGATGCCATCGGGCGAAAAGAATAAAGCTGGTAAAGAAGCGCTTGGTATCATTCCGATAAGACACAGCGTGATTTATACCCATTACAAACAAGGCAGGGTGAAAATCTCGCAGCTCAAAAGAATCAACAAGGCTTATGCATGAAGCGACTAGCAACAGTTAAACATGTGCGAGGCCACGCATAAAATAGATGGAAAAACATGAAGCGCGCGACAGCTGGTGCGAGGATTTGTCGGGCCACATAAAACTAACAATTTCAGTTCTTGCAAACTTTTGTAGCTTTAAAATACAACATAATGCGCTGGTGCAGTCGTGCTGCCTAGCTAGCCCGATGCGGTAAAGAAGTGGGAAACAATATAAGAGGCAAACGGCATTCCCAACTTTAGCGAAAAGCCTTTAAACCGCATGCTGCACTTCAGACGAACTTGGTCCCTTACGCGTTTAACTGCGGTCGATTGAAAATAAAAACACCGAAGCGACAAAGAAAAGGATGAGAACAAGGAATTTCCCGCCGAAGCGACGATCCATTGCTACCGCTGCTCCCGCTGATGAGGCATTGCAGGGAATGATTAGAACCGTATCGCCGGCACGTTCTCCCCGGTATTCAACCCCCCACAGTGCAACAATTCTTCTTCGGCATTTCTTGAACCTTTGTCCACCCCACACATGCGAAGGGTGTTACCTATTTTGCTCTGAAAACGTGAATAAGAGAGAGAAGCACTATCAACGACACAACAAACTACGGCGCGCGGCTGGCTCCTCTTCCGTGTGTTCTGTGCAAGGCCGCCACCAGTGGGGCGTCCATCGGCGCGCACTACGCGTTTATTCCCCACCTCAGTGCGGGCTAGCAAACCGGAAGCTCGCCTGAGGTTAACATCCCTGCCCTGGCTCTCTCTCCCCAATGACGACAACTTGATTACGAAAGAATCATGACGAAGGGTGGAAGTCAATGCAATGGCGATGGCAGCATGACGACGTCAACGTGATGATCATGGCGTGAGGAGAATTGATTGATCACACACAGATGCATAAGTTAGAATGAAGGCGATAGAATTATGGTGACGGTTTCACAACGACATGGCAATCGGTGCATCACGATGACTGTTCGAAGACGATACAATGGTGTCATGGGAACGGTACAAGGACAACGTGATGAGAGTTTAGGAACACGATCACATGACCAAGACTATAACGAAGCCTGTATGATGACGATGGAGTGACGGCGACAGCATGACTAGATAAGTGGCGGACTGGAAGAGGAGGCGGTAGGGGCAGTCACCCCCACCACCATCGCTGTCAGCACCAGCCCCCCAAAGTTCGTGGCTTCCGCGTCCTTCGTCAGCTTGTTTGTTCAAGAGACGCCCTACTACCCAGACACTGTACTGCCTTTGAGTCCAGTGGAGCATCTCCACCGGAAAATACGATTCACCGTTTAATACGCAATCTCAGGGAGCGCCATGAAGCACCAGAAAGAAATTGTTGCGAGGCGCCGCATTCAGCAGAGCGCCTGTAGGCGCGAACGGTTCGCGAACATCTGCGCATTCCGAACCGCCGAAACTTCGGATGAAGAATCGTTATTAAATTATGGGGTTTGGCGGGGCAAAACCACTTTCTGATTATGAGGAACGCCATAGTGGAGGACTCCGGAAATTTTGACCACCCGGAGTTCTTTAACGTGCACCTAAATCCAAGTACAGTTGTGTTTTCGCATTTCGCGCACATTTATATGCAGCCGCCGTGGCCGGGATTCAATCCCGCGACATCGTGCTCAGGAGCCGAAAACCATAGCCACTGATCAACCGCGGCGGGTGCGGAAGAAAACGTTTTGGTGAACACCTGCGTTTTCAAACAGTCGTGTTCAGACCTGACTCGGAATATTTACAAAAGACTCCAAGCGCCGGAGTGTTACGTCACTCTTCCTCGCATGTGAATTTTCCCACAATGAGCCGTGTTCCACCTACCGCAGCCTGTGCTTGACGCGGCGTCATCAAACTCGTCATTGAGCACGCGGTGGACCACGTGCGCTGACTTCTGTAGATCGCTTTTGTTCTCAGAAACCCATGGTAGATCGTTTCGTCGTTCTTCTTTAATGATGAATTAACACAATTAAGTCTCCCTCTGGCATCTGGTCGTTCATTAAAGGCAATAATCTTCGCAAGCGGCCATGCAACAAATTGGCAAGCAGGGTGGAAAGCCCCCTACCTCTGCCCCGACCTTCAGGAGTCTTAACACCGGGCAACCACCTGACACCATCATCTACCCCATAGACCAATGCTCTAATCCCAGTTAATGAACTGACGACATAAAGAAAAATCAAAGTCCCTTTACTAAAGAAAGATGGTTGAACGCGAAGCTTTCCCCCAATGCACACTGAATCAAAGTGAAAGTCTAAAACGAGTGATCACGCAACAAACCCAAGAAATGCTGAGCAGCCCGACGCTATGCATATGTGATTTGATTGTATTTTTAGGATTGTATTTTTTGAAAGTTCAAGTTGAAAAGTGGAATGAAGACACATTTCATTTGGTTGTATAGCGTGTTTTAGACCATGTAGATGTTGATAACATGCGCACACTCACACTTTCGCAGATGACTACTCTAGACTATCACTCTATTCCCTTGTTATTGCTGTTGTACAAAATCAGAGGCTCTGTCATTGTAGCGTGACACATCATGCTTGCAAATGTAAGATTAATGCAGGAACGGTCTCGCGTCGTGAGTCTCCGTAGCGCCTTCAGTTTCAACGAGTAGCTATCTAACATGAAACTGTCGATTCATTTGCCGTGCTCTTTCGCCACATTGCCACGGCACACGAGGATCTGCCTACTGTGTGGCTTTAAGGTCTTCCTTGTTTCTGCTAGGAACGTTTCCCCATCCGAATGAGGCGTGTTCAGTCTGATACACATGCTGACGATCACAAGACCAGTAGGGATCTCGACTGCACAAGTGTCTCCCACATGGCTCTGCATGCCGTCGCCGATACACGGGATCGGACTTACAGGCACGATCCCTCTCACCCTTACGTGCGCGTACGGCAGCCTCTTTTGCCGTACGCTGCACCCGCGGCTTCCCATGGTGACGGCCAGCAATGCATGGTGTGATACGTGTCATGCAATGCAGATATATACAGTTCGTCTGGGTAGCGTGGCGTTCAACCATCTTTCTTTAAGAAAGAGGCTTTGAATTTTTTTCATGGTCATAAGACGAGCCCATGTTCACGGGCACTAGCTTACTCCGACTAGGCAGGGAAACTCAGTTAATCGCGATAGGGGTGGTGTCATGTCTAGCAGACGCAACTCGTGCTTCCAGTGAACTTTGTGCGCATGCACTGCTCTTGCTGAGCTCGTTGCTTCGCGCCGTTATCAGGCACTGACCGTCCAGCCAATCGACGCTGGCGTGGTAGTGCGAACGTAAACTGCAGTATTCTACGCAAACGTGAAAGTTCGCTTTCCGGCACTTAGTTTTCGGCACTCAAATTGTCTGTCATACATAGAAAATTTCGCTTTAAATATCGCAGTTTCGCCCTAAAGGCGAAGCACCGATTGCGACAGGAAGCTAGTGGACAGCTATACGAAGTAAGCAGAGTAGCTTTATCGGCCGTAATAAAATGTGAACATGGGCACCCTAACTAAAGTAACAAGCACGGTGTCACGTGTGCACGAGTAAACAAGAACCTATCAGACTCTATAACCATAGAAATTTGCTGTCAAAATGCTGGCGTGAGGAAATGCGGCAGCAGCAGCGAGCGAAGCGATATTCATGCTGTCTATAGCTGCAGAAGCTTGATGTGGGCAAGTTGGTTTAACATACTTGAAGAAGAAACAGCGCTACATAGATGTGAGCTAAAATAAGAACATGTCGACGGACAGGCGCTAACTTCCAACTAATTGTTAATTTTAAGAAACATGGTTTATGTAGATAGAAGCACTAATAGTACCACCATGACGCGATAAAGAGGTCGTAATGTCACGGTGGTACTACTCGTGTTTCTATCTATGTAAAACCCTGCTTCTTCAAATAAACATTTAGTTGGAAGTCAGCGCCTGTCCGTCGTACATGTTCTTCTTTAGTCCGCGTCTTTGTAGCGCTGTTTCTTCCTCAAGCATGTCTATAGCTTCAACGCAAAGTGAGCGCTGAGACCACAAAACGCGCAAAAAGCTACGAGCCTATCCTCTGCCCCCAAGCAGACCGCTCTCATGATACCGCCGCGCGACCGTGCGCCGCCGCCACATGCGTAGTTCCAGCCGGAGTAGAACGGCACCCTCCTCTCTCCCCTGCCCCGGTGCCCGGGAACGTTGGGTGCCTCCCGCACGACGGCAGACTGCGCGCTTCCTGCCAGCTTTCGTCTATTCCGAGCGGGTGGGATAGAGCCGCGATCGTCGGCTCCTCTAGCAGCCCTGCACTTGCGCATACAGTGTAGGAGCGCGGCTCTGGCGTTATCGTCCTTGGACATTATACGGAACCTCACGGCGACGCCCACACTACTCTGACGGTGGAAAAGCGCCTGGAGTGTCCATATAACAGGGATCAGAATAACACAAGTAACCGTTCTGAGAATGCGGCAAGCGCGGGAACAATTCTGGGCGCTTGCAGGAACCGTCGCTCTATACTTCTCGCCTGGGATGCTACGCGGCGACTTCTAAGGAGTGCCATCAAAAGACGCCGCGTGTCCAAGAGGAAGCGCGAGAGAAAAGCCCAGTTGGCGCGTGACGCGTTTCTGAGGGTTCGCACGGACCGGCGCACAAAATGTTTTATTTGCTTCGTGCGGGCTTCGAATTGATCGCGGAAAATGGCACCGTGTGCTCCAAGGGAAGCACGAAAGAGGAATCCCGCTTTTGTAAACGCCCAATACATAACTCGTTTTGATGGTGGCGGCATTACGTTGAGTCTCTAGATTGATTTAACCCTAACGTATCACCGTCGACAGTCATCGTGAGATGCGTTCTTCCGCAATGATTTTCTTCACTGTTAGAGTTTTTGGAAACCTTCCGGAAAAACTGCGAGATTAGTTCGTCGGGCGCCTGAAATACTAGGGTAGCAAATAAAAAAAAACATGTCGCTGTACAGGTGAAAAGTTACGTGAATTTTAGCATAGCAAACATTGTGGGAATGGGTGCAATTCAAGAAAAAATTTATTGCCCTTTTAAATGAATCTATTAGTTGACTTAAACGCCCTTTTCAACGGCTTAACGGGGGGACGTATAGACACGTGGCCTTAATGGTGCAATTTCCTTTAATGTGTCCATTTTTCTTTCTACGTAATCCACTTTATTAGGGAAGGAAGTTTGAGTGCTGCATTATGTATATAAATCATCTAAATAGAATATTTTTCATGTTGGCTGAACGTTTGCTCCGCATACTCCTGAATATTGAGTGGCATTTCATTTACTGCTGCAACAAATAGGCAGTGCAACGTGTGGAAGGTTGCGTTATGGTTGCTGCGGAGTCTTTCAGGTGACTACTACTTAGGTACTG
This sequence comes from Dermacentor andersoni, assembly GCF_023375885.2. Classification (NCBI taxonomy): domain Eukaryota; kingdom Metazoa; phylum Arthropoda; class Arachnida; order Ixodida; family Ixodidae; genus Dermacentor; species Dermacentor andersoni. The sequence continues at coordinate 76,616,007 of NC_092823.1, forward strand.
AATCAGACAGTGAAACAGTTGTTGCGTAAGTAAGCACTCAGCTCCGTACCCTAACTACCCTTCGACTCACTTGCTGATTAATGAAAATATTCTTACCTGTAAGTTGCTTGGATTGGGAACAACTTCATTTCCAAGGTCGTTGACAGAAACACGGTAATGAAAAGAAAGAGAAGAGCGAGGTAAATTTGATGCGCGTGTTTCTTCATAGATAAACAATGAGATTTGCACATAGTGACACATGTTACATACATAGCATGTGAGAGGGGGTACCGAGGGCCTCGATATTGTTGATCATGACCACATAAAGCCAGCAGAGAATGAACCCCAGGAAAGCATTAATAATAATAATAATAATAATAATAATAATAATAATAATAATAATTTTATTTCTGCCTCAAAAACAGACAGGGGGAGCTGAAGAAAAAAGCTGTCATAGATAGCTTGATTCGGCCGCAGCCCCAAAATACAATACAAATACAAATACCACTGTGGTTAAAATTCGAATGGAGAAAATAATGAAGAGTGAATAATGAAATGAAAGTGGACGAAAAGATAACTTGTCGCGTGTGTGAGCCGAACCCACAACCTCTGCATCGCGCGTGCATTACACTGCCAATTGAGCTACGCTGACGGCTTTCAACTGGTCCACTAACTCGGTTATCCGTATTAACTAAATCGGGCCCTACGATTGTTAGCCAGTGCCATTGAGAGCCATGTTGCGGGGATATTTCTCGCTCTTTCTATTTTTCTCTCTCTCTTTTGTTTTCCTTCTCTGTTCTCATACAAATCCACAGCCTGAGTTTTTTAGGAAATTGTATTCATATGTTTTCTTCTATTCTTCATTTCTGTAACCCCCCCCCCCTTATGTAATACCCCGACAGGGGTCCTTAAGGGAAATAAATGATGATGATGATAATAATTTGTTGCCCGGTGGCGTCACGTAACACATAATTTTAGAACAGCAGGCAAGACCTCGCACACATGATCGGGAGGTTGTGGGTTTGGCTCCCATCGGTGACACGTTATCATTTATTCGTCTGTCATTTTCCATTCATATGTAGCAATTATGGGTTCCATTCATATGTAGCAATTATATAAATACTCCAGGCGCATTTCTGTTGTCGTTGTCGCATCGATCTTTTGTATAAAGTCCAAGAGGGATGACAATGTGGTCCCCACGCGCGCTGTGCTGTATGTGCGAGCATTTCTATGGTACGAGCCAAAGCGTCTGGTGGTGAGCCGAATATCGCGGCTTAGTCTCGCGTGTGCCTCCCCGCTTTCCTCTAAAGCGGGAAGGGAACTCGCTGTCTTCCGTCGCACGCATGGTCCCGCAGGAATTCCTGGGAGGGGGCGGCGTTGTACTCCGCCAGGAACTGCGCATTCCACGGCCATGGCTGCGTTATCTTTAAAGCCGTCTGCAGAGTGTAGGTGTACCGACGTCTCAGAAAGCTCACAGCTGCATGGACACTGTGTTCTCGCCGCTGAGTTAGCGTTGAAGCGATAGACAGCACGAAGGCTACTTCGCTCGCTTGCCGCGCATCCGTGGCGGTAGTATTAGTTTCCACGGGCCCGTCCATGCTCTCCAGCGCATGAGTGCTACCGTTCTTCATAGGAGATGTTCAATAAATTGTCAGTTAGTAGTCAGCATCTGTCCTCTTCGCCTGGCTTCCTTTTTCGTGGCAATTTCGTTTCGTTTTGCTGTACTACACTTTCAAACTCCAATGACCCGAAATACCAAAAGTCAAGCGATATACTTTGACCGACACTTAACCGCGGACCGCGTGGCGGTCACTTCGGGAAAATCGATGCTATATGTGTTTTATGTTCCCCTGCCTATCAATTCAACTCCCCAGCGCAAGTTCCGGCCAGAATATCGATAACCGCCACGTCCGCCCTTCGACAACTCTACTTTACTAATGCTATTATATAAATGGTTCTTGTACATAGGCACAATGCCGCTACTGACGTCAAGTGCTCATTAACACCTTTCCCTGCTGCTGAAAGTTTCGAAAACCATGCAGCCCTGAGCTTTCTCGAAGAACAACTATGCCTCTCAGAGCACTTTGCCGTCATGCTAACTGTTCTTTCCGATACAGTGCCGGACACGGTAGGCAGAGTGGAGCAATACCTGCAGCTCCACCTCCAACGTGATGCCTCTGTCACGCGAGGTGTTATTCTCCAACACGTGAGAATCTCTCGTTCATCCTAATAAGAAATCCAAGGGTCGGATGCAAGTTACGTGAAGTCACGTGACACCCTTTTCCTCGCTGTTTGACGTGCTCGACGTGGGTACCATCGCATAGCTTCTTCGAAGAGTGTTCGTTTGATATCCATGTAACTATGATTGGGAATCACGACCGGGTGAGTGAAGAATACGTAAGGTCACGTGACAGCATTTCCCATGTGATTTGACGCTCCCTGTGTGGATACCATTGCACGGCTTTCCAGTTTCTCTTTCGTTATATATCCATGTCACCCTGCTTGGTAGTTACACCAGGGTTGGCTAAAGTTACGTGATGTCACGTGACTTTTCTGCGTATTCTGATGTACGCGAAGTGCGTTCCATCGCAGAAGTTGTTCGAAGCCCGGTCATTTGTTATCCATGTCAATACGGATATGAATCACGCATGGGCTAGCGAAATATACGTGAACTCACGTGACAGCATTTCCCACATGATTTGACGTTCGCTACGTTTGTACCATCGCATAACTTTTCCGATTCTCGTTCGTTTGATATTCATGTCGGCATGACTCGTAATTACCCCTGGGCTGTCTAAAGTTGCGTGGTGTCGCCTGATTCTTTTTCACGTAGTCGGAAAGTACACGACGTGCGTACCATCGCAAACCTTGATCGAAGCCCGATTGTCTGATTTCCATGTCAGTATGGTTGTAAATCACGCATGGGCCAGCGAAATATACGTGATGTCTCGTGACAGCGCCTGCCACAAGGTTTGGCGCTAAGTACGTGTGTGCCACCGCATAGCTTTTGTGATTCCCGTTCGGTTGACACCCATCTCTTTGTGTTCCTAAATCACATCTGGGCTTCCGATAGTTATGCAAGGTTACATAGCATCCTTTACCCTGTGGTCTTGCGTACCCTTTGTGGCTGCTATGAGAGAGCTTCTTCGAAGCCCGGTCGTTTTATATCCATGTCAGTATGGTTGGGGAATAGGAATATACTGGCGAATGTTACGTGTGATCCCGTCACGCCCTCTTCCATGTTACTTTAGATGCGGTACGTAGCTATATTAGCCGAGATTGTTCAAAGCTTGTTCATTTGATACCCACGCCAACGGGGCTTGTAGAAAACAAAACGATGAGATAAAACACGACGCTCTTTGCAGACACTTTTTATCAGCTTTAGAAATAAGCGGTTTGTTGCTAGATGCCCCTGTTTCAATGTATCCCAGCAAAGCCACCACATAGCTGCGCTTTGCAGGACCGGCTCAGGGCAATAATGAAGTGTCCATAATGATACCTTATACATATGATATAGCTTGCGAAAAGGGCACTTATGTTGCCGCATGACAATGCTCTTCAAGTATATTCAGTTATGCTTGGTTGGTTCAAAATTATAACATTTAGTCATTATTTCCAACTTCCCAGAAGACCTCCGCAAAGTCATCTTTACATTGGTATACATTCACTGGCGTTAAAATACGTGGCTAGTAGATCAAATTATTTAGCGCGGGGAATAAATTTGTGACAGCTGGAGTAAATGCAGTGACGGTTGCACGAAAATAGCTGGCGCTTAGAATCATTTGAGCAGGAAAGCTCGTAGAAGCATAGCATCATTACCATAAAATCGTTGCTCAGCTACCCTTCTCCAGCATAGCGACGCTCAACCGTACTTAGTCTGCCCACCTTATAGGATATATTGCGCTTTCCAACATTAATATGGAGCATTCCCTATGCCACTGGTCCAAACCTCTTGTCGTCTTTTCGATTCAATTAGCGTTCAGTGTCCTTGTGGTGCTTCTAACGCCGTTAACAGCTCGGTTTTGCCTATTCCCATAGCGGAATGGAATAAACTTCTCGAATTAGTCGTCCTTTATTGAACGCTATGCTGTAGGATGTGTTATTTATTTTATTCGCACCATGTATGTAATGAGTAACACTCACTTTTCTTGTGTTTTGCTTGTTTGAAGGTTAGTTTTTCAATTTTACTTTTATATACCAAGTTTTATGGAATTGTGCATTTGGCTCTGCCATGTGCATGTTGTAATATTTGTCCAAGTATGGGGGGGGGGGGTCTTCATTGACCCCTGTTTAAACACATGTATCCTTCTGGTTTTCAACAGCTTTTTTAACGTTTCAATATCTTCTTACGTGTCAAGTTTTTGTACCACTGGCCTACTTTAGTGCATTCTTTATATATATCTTCCAACCTATGTAGTCCTCTAAACAGGGGCCTGGAAGAGAATAATTAATGATGGTGAGGATAATTCGAGCTCGTTAGCGTCCAGTGACCGGCAAAAACGAGGGGTCTTCTCGAGGGCAGCTGTTGTATCCGCGTAACGGCCATAGGGCGTAATATAGTTGGCTGTTCGGGGGCAGCACGTCGAGGTAGTACCATGAACATTGAATACACCAGGACTCGCACAACACAGTGTGCCGAAGAAGTCGGTTGGCGGATGCAGGCTCCACGATGCGACGTCTCCGTGCGACTCGGCATGTCCGGAGTGCAGGGTGCAGCTGAATGTGCAGGCAGAAAGTATCAGGCGATTGGGCTTCCTGTATACAGCATGGAGTGGAAGAGGTGCGCAAAGTGGCTGGTGCGGCAGTGAACGGAAGCCACCTACACCACTTGTTGGCGAGTTTCAAGAAAGCATGGTGGTGTTGACAGTGTCGTCTGGGTCATACATGGCATGTGGCCGGGTAAGCGCTTCGCCGGCGCGAACAAAGCGGGGAAGTGGTTGGAAGATGTTGGCTACAGCCACTCATTGGGAGCACAGGCTGCAGGCAACGAGAATACGCAAACAGCCATGTAGTGGAGCCGGAAAACGCTACGCATGCATCACACGGATGTGAGTGAGTGGTTGTAGGAGTTTCTAATTATGCAGCCTAACGTTAGTCGGCGAAGACCGTGCAGGAGGGCTTCTCTGGGTGCGAAACGAAGAATGCTGACGTAGTGCGGTCTCGTCAATTGTAGATATCTTCGCCATAAAAGGGGGCACAACGTGGGAGGCATTACAGAACCTGACGCGCAGAACATCGACCTGAATGCCATGGCGAATGTTGCACCGTGCGCGAATAACATAGTAGGCGGCAATTAATGGACAGCTCCAACATAAAAACCGGATTTATGACGAGGGCGCGGAGTAGAGAGCACAAAGCCTACCGATACAAGGTCGTCAAGACATAGGGGATGAACAAGCGTCGCTGGGGGTCCGACAAGTGAATTGGTCATCATGAACTTCTCTTGCTGAAAAGAGCACGTGTCAATCTTGATGTTTCCGCGTAGCTAGTGATGCGCGGTGAAGTTACCTGGCAAGGCCAAGCGGCCAGTACTCGTTAGCAGTACGTTGCAGTACGTGGCAGTGTATTGTTAAAGTAAACAGTGGTCTTTTTGACTGTACTGCAAGTAGATTGCTGAGGGTGAGCCACGATGCTTGCTCAGGACTTGCATGCATTGAATGGAGAGCATCCAGCACTTGCACTGCACTTCGCGCTGATGGAGCACGCACATTATTTGAGAGTATTCGAAAAGTATTCATCAGAGACCGGACAACTAGCCTCTGAAGCACTCTCGCGGTCATGGTGAACGAAGTATCGAAGGTTTGTGGCAACGTGATATCTTGGTAACTGTAACAAAATAAAGCAAGACACCTCCGTAAGAGTTTGTTCTGTATATTGGCCGCTATGACAGCAAGAGGCATGGAGATCACTTGTGGGGCCAAGGATCATATAGTCCCGACTTCACGCCAGCAATAAGTATTTTTCTGACGAAGGGTAAATTCTGGCTATGGGTTAGTTAGCATCATTTGCATACATACATAGTTGCACTTCGTGACCCGACGCTTAGGCCCGGATTCTGAAACACTCCTTTCCTTACTAAGGATGTCTAACACGCTGTAAGGCGACCTGCCGTCAATTCTGGAACGTACCTTACTAAGGGGCACTAAGTTAGGGCCTCCTTGGTGCTTCCCCGCGCTTAGGGAGCCGGAATGCTACCTTCGTGCTTCCCAACTCTGCTCCTCTAACTGAACGCATGCTTCTTCGCACGACTTTGTACGCGGTACGCTCGGCTAGAACAGGTGCCGTACGCAGCCAAGGCCGCGGTAGCCAGCCGCCGTGTATTAACGTCCAGTTTCGTTCTGCGGACCGCGTTTTGTGCCATATCTCTTTGATTTTGTGAAAAGCGAGCGGCGAGAATGACAGCCTTGCGATATTTATCCGAAGACGATAGCTTCGAAAACTATGCACGGTTTCTTCGACGAGCAATTCAACTTCTTTACGGGACTGTGTACAAGCCTCCGCCTTCGACTCCAGCCCGGCGCCTGATTGACAGGCAGAATCCATTGGAATACTACGACGAGGTGGACTTACTAGCCCGATAACGTTTTTCCAAGCGACCTGCTACAGCCATACGGGCAGAGCTGCAACTGCATTGTAACACTGACAAAAAAGGAGAGCCGCTGCCTGCTCTCTTGAAGGTCCTCATCGCACTTCGTTTTTACGGAACGGGTGCCATGCAAACTGTTGTAGGCGACCAAGTGTGTGTATCCCAACCCTCTGTGTGCCGATCTATTTGGGAGGTGACACATCTGATATGCCAACGTCTGTATCCCAAGTACGTTCGGCTGCCAAACGCCAGTGAAGCGAGGGTAGTCATGACCAGGTTCTATTCAATCGGACGATTCCCTGGGGTTACTGGGTGCATCGAATGTATTTATATACCCATTAAAATCCCGGTGGAGACAACACAGAAGTCTTCCGAAACAGGAAAGGGGTATCCTCGGCAAATACACACACACACGAAACAAACCGTACGCAAAAAAATGAAAGCGACGCCTGAGCAACCGAACTCAGATGCTGCCATAGTTGCTAGACTGAGTTTTCGTTCCTGCCATATGCATCATTCTTGAACTATTTTTTACGTTATTAACAAAAAAAATGGACTTTATGCCCCGGCATAGAATAGAAATGCATTTTCAACAGTCCGGGCACTTTACCATGGCAATTCATTACAGATATTTTACAATTTTTTGTAAGTTTTCTCGAAACCAGAAGCCTCTAACGTTACACTTCCTTTGGTGAGGCGCTCCTTCCGCAGGGAAGGTGAAAAGCAGCTTTTAGAATTCGCGGTGGCCTTCCGAAGGCCCCTAACGTTTAAGTAGCATGGAGGACTCCTTGCGGAAGGTGAGGAGCATTTCAGAATCCGGCCCTTAGACAATAAAAATTGAGATTGGCACGTAGGAAAATTGTGTTTCGTGAATAACGGCCGACTCGATGAAGACAATGGCTAAATATCAGTCGTGGCTTTCAGCTACTACCAGGTGCCGTTTATGCTCAAACAGGTTTTGAAAGCTGAGCTAAAAAAATAGTAAATATTGGAGGACGAAGATTACGTTGAAACGAAAATTAATGATCGCTAAATCTCTAGAGAATCTGTATATCACGTTGTCCTGAACAGTTCCTGAAGCCAACATGCCGCTAATGCCAATGTTTCTACGTGTTCTCTAGCCTCTTTCCAGTAAAAATCGAGGTGTGACTTTAACATAAGATTCAGCATTAATATAACTAGTGGAATGGTCTGAGTAGGCACATTTGTCTAGTCTAAATATTTGTGCTCTTAGGATGGCTAAATAACACTAGCGGTGTTCGAGGTAAATAAGTACTTTTTTAGAGCTAAAGTATCATTTGAACAGTTGAAAAGACCTGCTATAAATTTGTGTTGCTTTATTTGCCCAAGTAAATTTTCGAGCTGTGTAGTTTTGCCGGCTTTGAGGAAAGCATAAAGGCGATAAATGATATGGACGATATTGCACGTTCCGGAGGTAGGCAATTAAGAAAGGGAGATATTAGAAGCGTTTTACATTGCTAGGTTTGAGGGCACGTGCATTAACTGTTCGTCAGTGGTACTTGCCGACGAAGAGATTCCATCTCGAACGCGATAGAGAGTTCTGGACGGGATGGTGGTACTATTCGTTTTCCTTGCATATAAGGCCTGTTTCTTCGAACAAAATTTTGTTGAAATTTAGAACCTGTCCGCCGCACATTTGCTTTCCGACCTCGTCGCTTTAGCGTTTTTTTATGTTATATAAGTTAACTATTTTTGATAAAATTGATTGAAGTGCCATCATGTCTGTTATACGCATGATTACAAGATGTTCAACCACCGCGATGGCTTAGCGGCTATGATGTTGTGCTGCTAAACACGAGGTCGCGGTATCAAATCCTGGCCCCGGCGGCCACATTTAGACGGGGGCGATATGGAAAACGCGCGGAGCCGGTGCATTGGGGGCACTTTAAGATTTCCTTGTGGCCAAATCGATTCCGAGTCTCTGAATACGCATGCCTCATAATGAAATCGTTATTTCGGCACGTCGAACCCCAGCAATCAATTACAAGATTTTCTCTTTAGAGCTATTTCCGAAGAAGACCTGAACGAGTAGACGAAAACAAGAACAAAAGACCTGAACAATGTGACCATGGTATCATTTGCTCTTCAAACGCATTGCCAGCGTTAGATGTCTTGCCTTATTCGCCCGACAGCTGATCAGGTCAGTTGTTGCGCCCAGTATTCGTCGGCCTTTTTTAAAAACACGGTTTATATCCCCATATATCCCGTGCCCAAACGTGTCCTGATGTCACTTGTTTAGTAATTTGCATGCGCCAATCGCACCGTACAATTAAAATAGGAGTTTACAGAATCAAACACATCTTGCTTTTCCCAATAAACTATGCAATCTCTTTAGAGACTACGTTTCCTCTTGATGAAATATTGTGACACTTCTAACACCGGTTGTACTGTGTTTAAGCAAATGCGTAGCGCACATGTAGAATGGTCCAGGTGGGTGCAAGCAGAACGTGCTGGTTCAGTAGTTGATGCGTTCATAAAGGTACATACCTTTATCAAGACTTCCATAAGTGTAGATGAATGTATGTGGATCACCATGCAAACGCGACTGTGAAGAAAAGCTTCACATTGAAGAATGCACTCACAACGAAAACCATTTATCACTTTGTATTGCAAATGCTTTTTAAGACTTCATCACAACAACAGATGCAACGTATTTGTGATCACTGAAAGGCAAAGAAGTTCTCCAACAATGTCGTATAACTGATGATGCTTCTCAGCGGATTTTACATTCCCAATTATTCTAATCCTAACACATTACATATTTCTCTGCCACCCTCTACGGCGCCTTACGTCCTTCGAAAGCATGTATGTTGTTCTATAAAAACACGAATTGTGTACTCAGGGACTAATACGGCATGTCTATCGTTCTTGTAGTGTAATATCTATGTGAAATTGTGCTGCAATTACTGCTGCCGTTACTATGTCTCAAACTACGCCTATGATTCTGCGAGCTGAGATCAGCGGTAATGGTGCGCTGTGCTCGCGTAGTGCATCGTTATCATTCTCAACTTGAGATCGTGACTTCGCAAAAGTTCTTTTAGAACTGATACATTTTAAAGCACATACTGATTTGTTCTTCTGTGTCACTTCGGGTAAGGCCGTTATGATTGGTTTACACCATTCTAGATATGGCATTTGTGACAGCATATTAAAGTACTGAACCTTGTATATCTGTGTCTGTGACTATATGTGATATTGATCTTTTATGGTGACAACGCATACCATAATTGTCACCCAGCACCAGAATGACCATACCAGTCATTCAGCCAGGTAAACAGCTTTGGGTTTATCAATTTAGTTTCTATATTTGTCTCTTTTTGAACGCTAACATTTATAATTTATCTGAGTGCGAAAATGTTTTCCACATCTTTTTGTTAGCATACAGCCTTTAGCGCCTGCCTAACTATACAGATTATGAATAATCACTTCAAAATAATATATATTTTTTAAATAATATATTCATTAGAGCAGCACCTATAAACCGTAGTCTCGCAAAAAAGCTCCTAATGTTTCCACTAGATCTCCGTGAGACATACCAATATTTTTTTGAGTATGCACGAATTCCAAGACTCTTACCGCATTCTCTATACGTAACACAAGGTGTCGAAAATGTGCGCCGAAAGTACCCTTCTTTGCAGATGCATATTCTTTGTCCGTTACTGCTGCACGCTCTAGTTACTCCCGGGCACAGCCGTGAATACTCCTCGCCTTTATATTTGCAGTAGTAGCTTTCGTCATTGTCTTCGCTACAGACTGTAGAAGAAAAAAGAAAGCACAAAGTCTAACATTTTTTTTAAATAGTATCATTCTTAACTCTCCATTGATCAACAGCCTAGTGGTCAACAAGGCATGTCACAAGAGTAAGTATACCGACAACGCACTTGTCTCCGACAAGACCCTGACGAAGACAGGTGCTCTTGTGAAACGTGTTCTTACCACACTACAAGAGGACATACGTTAAAATGCAACAACATTTTCTTAAAAGGCCGGTAGTAAGCAGTTCGGCCGCTATACAAGACGTTACCACATGGTTTTACGAGTGGATTGTTTTCAACATAAAAAGCATGCAAGAATTACACAATAATGAACAAGGAAACACGCAGTAAAGAGGCAACCAAATTACAAATGAAAAATAGGACGGAAACACGGTATTAATTGTCAAGACTTACCACGGTCGCTAATGTCAACAATTATGTCCGATTGGTTGCTCCATATTTCCAATGGTGCGTGCGACTTCTGAGGAATAGACGATTCACAGTGCCCAAAAATGCGCTTGAATTTACGATGGTTGTGCAAATGTCGTAGAGTAAACTTATCAGAGATATGCGCTGGATGTGCGAGCGTTGGCTTAAAGTTCCGACCAAGCAATTTTTCAGTCCGACGCACTGAGTCGGAGTCCAGACAAGAGCAGGAAAAGCGTCCTGGTTAAAGGCAAGGCCGTAATGTCGCCTGTACTGGTTTTGCAATACAGTAAGGCAATGACGAGGACTCTGACGTGCCTCGTAAGCTATGGAGATAGCATTACGGGCATACGAATCAGACGAAGGGACGGTGGCGGGAAGGATGGCGCCGAATGGAGAGGTTGTGTCCGATGGCCAAAAAGGTGATGAAAGGGTGAAAACTCACATGCACGCTGGCGGAAGATAATGCAGGCAAATAAAGCGCTAGCGACGCAACGTCCGAGTCCGAATGGTCACAAGAAACATGTATGGATGTCATGTCACTTAGCCTCCCGTTTAAATATTTGGTCAGTCTGTTGGTTTATGGGTTGTAATTCATCGTAAAGTTGTGTTTTGTCATGCAGGAAAAAAAAGAAAACTCGATTTCTCATGCTCTTCGAGAGGTGATCGATAACTCTGCAGAGAAATTAGCAATCGCGGTCAGGTAGTGGATCACGATCGGCTCCGTGATGCAGGACATCTTTTAGTAGAAACTCTTTGACGTCCTCAGCACAGATTGTCCCGATAGTGCGCGTGATTGCGTATGAGGTAGTATGGTCCGTAGCAACGACAGTGTAGTGGTTCTAGAAGCAGACGCAGGAAATAAAAGCGTACGTAGAGTGTGTTTACCAAACGATCGAGCATCTGACAAGATAGCCGAGAGCAAGTGCAAGATCAAAGCGTCCTCTTCATTGACACTGCTCTAGATGTCTCCAACTCTCAACTTTTTAGTTTTTTCGCATTTACTTACACCGGGAATACTGGGATCGTGTCAGGAAAACTACCAACAGCGTTGGCTTGAAAGGCGTCATGACCACAATGATGTTCACTGACAACAGCTGTGGTGACGAAAACAACAGCGACAGCTAGAGCTAAAATCGGAAATAGAGTATAACACAATACGATAATGACGTGTTTAATAAAGGGACGCAAAATGACAATATTCATGAAAATCTAGAGCATAGAGAGCCAGCAAACGAAATAACAATATAGGTAAAAAGTTGCAATAAAATATTGTACTTTCAAGCGACAGTAATGTGATACATTGTGCAGAGGAAATACAAGAACGCTGTAAAAATATGGATGGCATAATAACACCACGGCATAAAAACACTCAAAGTGGATTCAACGAGACAAGACATCTGGGTAAGCGTTATTTAGTAACACTGTCCCAGCTCTTACAAATGTCTGCCTATTGCATTTTATGCACTGTCTCGTAAAGACTTTTTCCCTGTTTGAGATGTGAGTGCATCTCAGTTAATATTTACTGAAGTTACCTTAATAAGAATAAATGGAGGATTGTGTGGCCGCATCGATAGCTATTTCTGGTAAATTTGATGTACTGTGGTACAGGCCGACGAAGCATGCGTGATCTCAGGTTTTTTCGAGTTGGCAATTTCTTGGCAGTAGCTTGCGATTAGAGGTTCGTTACCCAATGTAGTCGCATATGAGTAGGTGTATGAAAAAATTGTTAAAATAAATTACATTAAAATGTTCGAATAGACATTGTATGCCAGATCTCTAAGGAAGCCGGTGGTTTTCCGAAATAAAGTTGTGTACTACTACTAGTGTACCCAATATCAGCAATAGTACCAAGTCCTTTTATTTGTGAAATATGCTGTTTATTGAGATTTGATTCGCTGATTGTGCCCCGTATTATGAATGTGTGTAATAGGTGAGACTAAAACAAACAGTTGTAAATCAAAAGCTTTGTGTTTATAGGTAGAAAGAAGCCAATCTTATCGACTACGCCCCACACATTTAAGAGCTTTGCATGTAGGTTCTAAACATGCATATTTTAGGAAAAGCGTTAAGTATATGTCAGTCCTAAAGTTTGAATATAAGCTTCCCAGGGAATTAACTTACGGGCAATGCATCCGCGTGTTTATGGCTCGAAGCATAACGGCTTTGTTCTTTTTTTTATTAATTGGGAGTCACTTATGAATGGTCAAGCCGTCAAGTTCATTAAATATGTCGTAACCTAAGCAGGTTATTTTGTCAGCAATGGCTGCGATTAGGGCGAGGGTGGCATCATCAGCCCACAAAAAGTTAGCACCAGAACACTATTCGGCCACATGTAAATCTTGCCGAGAAACGGTGGACCTGGATCACATTATCTGGGCCTGCCCTCGGACATCCCGACAAGCTCGAAAAATTAAGGATCGGAAGCAGTGGGAGACCGCGTTGCACAGCTCAGCCCCCGAAGACCAACTTTTGGCCGCCCAGCAGGCCGATGATGCCGCCAGAGCACAAGGGTTTCTGGCCGCCATCTAGGCGGGTTTGCCCCCCCCCCCCCCCCTACCAATCTGGCGACTACAGAAATAAACGTTATTTCTCTCTCCCTCTCGGAGGTGATCTGCCCAATATCGCTAAGTGGCAAAATGATCAAAGTACTAATATCCTGCCTCGTGGAACCCCTGCACGAATGGATAGGTGGTTAACATTCATGTCGTTTATTATAATGCACTCTAAATAGTGCGTTAGAGTGTTTTTTTTAAGGTTAAGCATGGTAGCAACTATGCCGTACCTCCAAATTTTTATTGCACGACGAAATGGTTAAGCCTATAAATGCCTCACCATTGCATCATAATATCAAGTCTTAGCAGATTATAATCAAGTTTATCCAAGGCGTTTTTTTACGCACCGCTAGCATTGTCGAGCGCCCTGGGAAAAATCCTGACAATGCATTGGACAACTTGAGTAGTTTTCACAAAATGTAGTTTCCTTGAAGTAATTAATTTTTGATATTTTCAAAGAACATTCAACAAAACAATTTTAACCGGTGATTTGAAGAAAAAACGCATTTATTGCGATTTTTTATATTACTAGGCCTTTAGCTATTGGCGCCGTCGCGAACATTAGTGCTGGTGAATCTTTACACACTGCGCTATTTTAGACTGATTGCGGTGAGCCAATGCTCTGAGTTGTCGAATGTGTGTCGTGCGGTGAAGCAATACGATATTGCGTTTACTTCTTTGTATTCTATTTTATAGGAAAAGCAGATTGCATATGCCATCTCTGTACTGTCATCATGAGGGTCATCATGCGTGATTACCTTGTAGAGAATATGAGTTGGAATGTCATTAAAAATCACTGTTCGTGCTTAACCCTGCCTCTCGCAACCACCAGTCTTTGTGAACGTGCAAAAGATTGATAGTTCACCGGATGTATAAAAAGGGAGAGTGGTCAGGCAAATAAATCTACGGAGGTTCCCCCATTAACAAGTTAGTTAATTCGCTTTCAATGGCGCAAAAGCGGCTAAGATGGTGCTGCTGGAGCCACAGGTTATTGATAAACCAAAAGTTAAGGCAGCGAAAGTAGAGTCTGTACCAAAAAGGGGTTTCATGTAAACAGTTCAACAAGTTAGTGAAAGGCACTAAAGGTGTGTGTAAGTTATACAGATTCTTTAAAAGCTTCCGTCTCTGTGTTTCAATATGTAGGCATCTTATAACATTGCGCATTACTGTAAGCGGTTGATGGCACTTCTCGCAAGTTGGCGGGTTTCTTTTGGAAGTAGACAATTAAGTGTCAGGTGTGTATGCCCAATTCAAAGTCGACATAGAATCACCTCATAAAAGCTTTGCTGGTGACTGCACGACTTCCCCGCGCCAAGCAAGGGTTTAGTTGTGTATAATTTCCTATTCACCCAAGAATCCCATTCTATTTACCAATTTGATGTCAGGGCCTTGCGAACCGCTCGGATAGCGTCTTTGTAAGGAAGTGTTGGGCGCGTTATGCCTTTGTGCACTGCCATGGACGCACATCTATCTGCTGCTTCATTCCCTGGTATCCCAACATGGCTTGGGACCCAGCAGACGCGCTATAATGTGAAGCTATTCCAAACTTTCCTATTCCAATTCTGCAATCAGCCCTCCCCAACTGGTCAAAAACGTTTTTGGACCACCCTCATTTCACCTGTCTGCCACGCGACGTCACGAAAACCGCCATAGCTCCCCATCTGATATAACGTGCACACACTGATTATGCATGACTTCATTGAACAAAAAAAAAATTATTTCTGACTTGTCGCCTTTCGCCATTGGCGCTCGGCTATTGCTCAAAAGTTGCCAGGCTCCACCCACTTCAGCTGCCTGTCACGCGATGTCACAAAACCGCAAAAACTCACCGCGTCAAAGTGACATGTACTCGTTAAAGATACATTGATGTGCCGAACAAAAGGGAATTTTCTTCTGAATAGCCGCAGGCTGCCCCGTTCCGAAAGGAAGAAAAGATGGCTGCCGCCGATCGCACGTTTACCACCTCATTCTGCCAACTCTTCTTTGCTGAGAGTCAATTTTAGCGTTATTCTTAAGCTTCCGTTGCATGCCGCCGCGATTTTCGACCAGCCATCGCATGCTAAGTAAGGGAAAGCGGACCAATCGCAGACGCCGGCACCACCCACTTTATCCAGTTATCGATTTTCAGTGCAGTGGCTCGGCCTCATCGAATACCTCTCCACTTGAGGGCGTTCCTCGCCTGTTATCAGCAAATTAAATAAGACAAACTGCTCAGTCTAGGCAACGTGATTCGGTTTTCAAGCAAACGAAAGTGACCTCCTATGAACGCGGAGAGCGTTTGATTGGTCTGTTCAGACAACCCAGTGGGTGACCGCTCGATGCTTGCGTCGGCGGTTACGCAAATTCGACGTCGGGAGATTGGAATAAAACACATTGGATTAGTTTTACGTTATGGGGCCCAGGATCGTGTGATTCTTCCATATTTATTATAGACCACCATGTTTCAAATATCAGCGAGCAGAGGTTGACACGTGGAATATACGTTTACAGCTCTGCGTGCACTTAACGAGTCAGTATATATGGCAGCATTTCTCTTTTTCTTGGTAGTAATTTTTTTACTACCGTCCGTATTGAATAAACTTCGGCGGTAAAGAATGAGTCAAAATGATTTATCCGATTGTTATTTTCCCAATTATTCTTTACGGTTTCAACACCCACGTATTCTTGCGTTTTAGAACCATTTGTGTAAAATTCTCTGTGATATTTACATTAGTCTCCAATAGCGCGGAACTGTTGCATGATGTGTTATTGTAGGTTCTCTTTTTTCTTCAGATGTGTTAGTCTCCAGTCACATAACCGTGTAAACTCGCATCATGGAGCGAGTCTTCGTGGTCTCTGAGAGCATGCTGCACGACCTCATGAGGAGTATTATGAGTTTCACAGTGTTTCTCATGTCCTGAGATAACTGGCCGAATCATGTTCGGTTTATTTGTCTAGTGTACCCGTGATTTGCGCTGTGTTGCTATTTGTAGCATATATGGGGTGGTGATGACCGAATTCCCAGTACAAAGGAAAGTGTAAGTAGTGCTCTACAGTGCCGCAATGAAGGCTCATTGGAGTCGACATACAAACTTTGGACATGCGTTGTTCTATAGCCGCTCTCGAGCCGTAGACCAACATTATGAATCGGATGAAGCAGTTTAACGTAAGATTACCTAGCTGCACCATAAACTTCACTACCGTAGTCCGGGATGCTACGCACTATAGAGTTGTATATACGTAGCAGGCATGTTTGGCCAGATGCCCAGTGCTATTTATAATAATACCTTGATAGTAATTAGTACGTTATTTGCCTGAAATTTTGTTGTTTTAATGTGGGCCAGGCTGTTGTTTTGCGTCAAAAGTTACGCTAAAAATTTGTTGTCTGTGACCAGCAGCGATGTACCATCTAATGTCGGAACTGCATTACAATGTAACCCTCGCTTCTGGGAAATGAAAACTGTAAAATTTTGGGGTTTGAAAAACGAAAAACATTTATGTTAGTCCTTTGTACGAGATCATTTATCATTATTTGCAGCTTTCCTTCGCAGATGGGTAGATTTCTGGGGCAGCGAGCCTCATAAATATCGTCGATATCTATTGAGTGCATAGCAGAGGATGGAATGATTTTATTAAGGCAGTTCATTTTGACTATAAAGGGTGTTGAGCTGAGAACTCAACCTTGTGGAACACAATTTTCTTGTGTAAATGTGCGTGAAGGTATTGTGCAGACACGCCACCATAAATGTTGTATTTGGCATGAAATTGATAGGCAGTTTATAGCATTCTGCCCCGAATTCCCAAGTCAACTCGGTCTCACAAAATACCATATCGCCACGTCGTATCATACGCTTTGTCTTAATCGAAGAAAACCTCGAGACATTGTTGTTTATGCAGAAACGCGTCACGTTTTTAATGTTTTAGTCGGACGAGATGGTCTGTGATGGACAACCTCTTTTGTATCCTCCCAGTTGCGTGCCTATAAGGTGTCTCGATTCAAGGCTTAATGTGAGTCTTATGTTTATAATGGTCTCATACGCTTTCGCTAGAAAACTTTATAGTACAATGAGGCTGCAGCTGCTTGGAGATGCTGCGGGTTTACTAGATTTTAGAAAAGGCACTGGTACTGCATTTGTCCACTCTGTAGGCTCTACCCCAGACTACCATATCTTGTCGAAAATTGAAGTGCTCTGCCGATGCTTGAGGTAGGTGTGTCCGCATTGTGCAGGGGACACGATCAAGACCTGTTGCCGTTTATTTACTGGGCGAAAGAACTGTGTTCAATTGCTATATTTTGAGGGGGTTATCAAACAGTTCATTTTATGCACCGGTGGTATGCAGCCTCTGTTTCTCGACGGACAGTTTTACCACTTGTTTTTGTGTCTCACTTTTATTAGCGCGCCTCCGCTGGTTCTTTTCGCGACTTTACATTCTTTTGAAATCTTTTTCCACGTGGCACTTCGTCACAAAGGTAGAGGATAGCTCAGCCATACTTGTTCCTTCAATATGTAAGACGTGTTATCGCGGGAAGTTGCCTATCTCGGTTCGGAGGGTAAATTGAAAAGTTGCAGACATGCGACCTCTTTCCAAGGGCTGATCTGGAAGTCGCTGGAACGCTTCAGCCATAACGTGCTTTCGAAATTCGGCGGCGGTGGTAGCCACGCACCACCAAGGGCAACAAAGGGACGCTACAGGTTCCGAGAAACCTGCAGACGCCAGCTACATACACTAAATATAACCTAATGTATATACCCAAAACTGGATGGACTACGCACGGTGAACCTTTACCGCCCGGAAATTTCGAAGCAAGAAGTGAAAAGTAGATAGGAAAGATGAAACGGCTAGACAGAAAGACAAACATTGGAGAGGAGTACAGGAAAATGTGACTGCTGATTTTCTGAAGATTGCTAAGCCTGGAGGCACCGTCTGTGTGAAGCGGAGCCAAAGAGGTGTGTTGCCTGAGACGAGGGGTCTTAAAGGCCCGAACACCCAGCGTCCTTTCCGCCGACACGGCTAAGCCACGCACGGTTATAAGCGGGAGGGTCCAACCCTCATGCGCTCGGGTAGGTGGTGTCGTCGAACACCAAACTCCTGCTGGCGCAGACACCCCTACGGGGCCAACTTAGCTATGCTATTATTTGATTAGCCTCCTGGTCACCCATTTCGGATCAAAGAATAAAAAATGTAGTTTTACATATGCTCCCGAAATGACTTCATGTTCTGCACTTCAACGAAACTACAGCTGCTTAAAGGTATTGCACTATGATTTA
Organism: Dermacentor andersoni; assembly: GCF_023375885.2. NCBI lineage: Eukaryota > Metazoa > Arthropoda > Arachnida > Ixodida > Ixodidae > Dermacentor > Dermacentor andersoni. The sequence continues at coordinate 76,634,578 of NC_092823.1, forward strand.
CGCAGTCAGAACAACGTTTGCAGTGAAACAACACCTTTTTTAATTTCAGTGATTGCCACAACGTAGCATAATAAGCTTATGCGGAATATGTTGTCGGCTTGCATTCATGGATGAATGCAGAGTCCTCTGCAATTACGTATGCGCACTTGCCCTGACTAGAGGCCTCCTCCTCTTAATAAAATGCTCATTACCAGACGCAAAATATTGGTTAGGAAGCATAACATTGCGGTGATATTCCAGTGTATGAGAGGACATTGTTATTATTGATGTTATTATTGCATTCTTATAGCAGATAAATGGTTTTCGTTTTGTCAGAAGTCAGTAGCTTAGTATATAATATTACCATTCAGGTATAAGGACCAACGATTTAGTATTTAAAGAAAACCGTCTGTACAGCACACGAGCAGATGTTTACCCATATTGGTACTGCAGGGCACGTGGACATTGCGTAGTGTAAGAGGATACTATGTTGAGATGTACCAAGCTACATTCTGCTTCATATGTGCAATACGATAATATATCGAATGAATAGAAAGGGCACAAACGGACTGCCTTCTGAAGCAGTTCAAGCATTTGGCTGCACTCAGCAGGTGTCGTATGACGCCGGCACGGTTGGGCCATCTCTCTTGCCCTCCGCCACCTCACCGCAGTAAGTGGCCTATAATCAAATATAAGTGCTTTTTCCTGGGAGTGAGTATACGCTTTCTTACCATTTTGGTGTGTTTATTGGACTGACATTTTTACACTGAGATATTTTACTACAGGGCGCGGGCCTGGTATTTCGAAAGCTCAGTCAAGGCAGCGAGTTTCAATAACTGCCACAACAGCGGGCGTCATGTCCAACACGTCCACGGCAGAAGCAGATAGGTCTGTCATCATTAGGGCTCCAAGCATGCGGGTCTCGATAATGAGGATGGGCTATAAACTTAGTGGTAGATCTAGTACGCTGGGTGATTGGTAGTGGGGTCTGTTGAACCGGCAATATAAGTGCAGTCCGATGTTAGCAAATTTCTGCTGTAGTACAACGGTCTGAATCAGGGATATTATTGCGTGGGAACCATCTGGAGCGTGAACCTGAGAGGGAACTGCAGAGGCAGTTTCAATGCCCCGTGGACTATACGCACAATACTGAAGGATGCAGTTGACACGGGTGGGAGAAAAAGGTCCTCATAGGTAGTTGCAACCGTGTTAGGCAGACGAGAAAAGTGGTAAGCGAATCGACGGCCTTTGGCTTCTTCAATATGACGGCATTCAGCAATAATGTACTGAATTGCCGAAGAGTTCTCGAGGACGAGGAGAGTAATCATGTCGCCCACGATTAATTTCATGATGTGAGCGACCTTTCCAGCTTAGGAATCTTATCGTTAGCCTTGACACAAAGCGCAAGCACGTCCTTAATATAGATCACATACGACTCAGTGCAAGTCTCAACTCGGCACCCTATTTATTCCTGCGCAGCACGCTAGTGGTCCACAGGCTTGCCAAACAAATCAGTGAATCTTTGTTTATAAAGTCACAGCTGGTGAATTTCCTCTTCGTGGGTCTCATACCAGACGCGTGCCGTTCTCATGACGTAAAAGTTCAAGTTAGTGAGCATGACGGTCTGGTCCAAGTGATCGCTCGCTCTCATCCATTTGTATAGTTGAAGCCAATCTTGTACTTCAATGCTACCACGGGCAGAGAGCTCCTAAAAAAACTGGGGCATAAAGAAATTCAAAGGGAAGAACAAAGAACGGCAAACCTACCCGATGAGTATCGCAGTACCATCAAGGTAGGGTCCCTGCCAAGAAACATGGACCCGAATTTACACACAGCCAGGCGGAACGCTAGGGCAAAGTATGTAGAAAAATACCTAGCAACCAAGGCGAACACGGTATACACGGACGCCGCGGTATATCCTCGAGAACGAAGGGAAAAAGAACAAAGAGTCGTCGCGGCAGTAATAGGCTCGGACTATAGGGAAATCGCTTGCGCGTCGGCACGGGATTGTACGGTAACCGAGGGAGAGGAAATGGCTGTTGCTCTAGCAGCTGTGGAGGGCTACCGCACAAATAGATCCCTTATAATTCTAACAGACTCCAAGGAAGCATGCCGAAACTACATTAACGGCAGAATCGGTCTAAAAGCGCTCCAAATCTTCCTCCGCGCAGGCCAACAGAATAAACCCATTAGACACACCATCTTTTGGGTACCGGGGCACACTGAGATTGAGGGCAACCAAAGGGTAGATAGGATCGCTCGCGAGCATACAAACCGAGCGGACCTAAACAGAGATCCTGAGGACTTCATGACAGTGATCCCAACGTACTCTGACTTACTAAATTACCATAGAGGGACGAGGATCAGATATCCCCCGCCTCACAATACACTCACTCAAGAACAGGCAGTTTACTGGCGAAAGCTGCAGACAGGAACTTTCCCAAATTTACATAAACTATACAAAATGTTCCCAGGTCAATACAGGGACACATGCCCGTGGTGTGGCGCAATACCCACACTTTATCACGTCACATGGGAGTGCAATACGAATAAGGCATTCCACAAAATAGAAAATCCGAGTGCGGAGCAGTGGGAGAGCGTGCTCTCCAGCGGCGACCCTAGCCTCCAGCGGAGGCTGGTGGATCATGCCCGACGAGCAGCCACGCTCAGTGGTGCCCTGGAATAGGGGCGCCAACCATGCAGGCCGGAGATCGGCATCAACCAATAGAAGATGAAGACATCCGGCCCGACCGCTGAATTACTCTTTCTAGGGCATTAAAGTTTACTTCCTCCTCCTCCTCAATGTTATCCGTGCCAAAAACGTTCCCCGGTCGCGCGGTTGCGCTACGATAATGGTGGGCACGGATTGCGACCTGTCCGAAGCATTGGCCCTTGCGCTGTCAATGCCGATGCAGCCAAGGCACGCCTGCTGCGCAAATCCGTTGGGTGTCATGGAAAGCCCGCAACCACCACTAGAATGTTACGGGAAGAAGAGATGTAAAGAAAACTTACAGACTATTTACCGATGCCAAATTTGAGCGCCGTCCTAATGTGTTGTCATGTCACAATATATTGGCTGGCGCGGACAGTCTGTCTCGTGCGGCACGCTCTAAACGAGGCGAAATGTGGCGCGACTGCCTCGCTGATCGGAGATCGCGAGAGGCAGCCTAAGGTTGACGTGTGGGCAAGATTCACCGCAGCCGCCGCAAAGAGACCTTCGCTCATTCAGCCCTTTGGGGAAAAGATGACGCACGCTACTCTGGCGTCATATCATAGCCATCGTTACCGCAGAGTATGCCTTGCGCAGCGTTACGCTTTTCTTCTCAAGCTTTCGCGAGACCATGCCCCTGCACTTTCCGGGTGATGGTTCCACGGTACTCTCCCCGTTCACTTTCGTCCGTCCTTTGCTGTGCTCCGCGTTCACGCTGCTACGAGGTACGACACCGACGCTCGCCGCAGGAACGGGCGCCTAAGAGCGCCGATCTAATATATTTGCAGGGTATTTACAGGGCATTTACTGCCATAGAAGGTGGAAGGTGCTCCGCGCGACATCAGCGAGCGTCATCGTCTTCTGTACTGTCCTATGCTTTGTCTTGAGCTGTTCTTGGTAAAAATATTTTTCACAGTAACTTGATGCTTAAGTTTTAAATATGTGCGAATGCAACCATTTTAAGTTACAAGAAGGATGCCTTACAAGAAGGAAGCGGGCCACACGTCACAGGAGTAGAATCGTGGGGCACGCGGGTATTTCTACGCGTAGTGTTCCATCAGGTATCCTGGCACACAAGAAATTTAAGGGGGGAGGCATGTGCCTCGCGTGCCCACCCCCCTTGGGCTACGCGTTTGCTGCTTCTTCGCTGCACCATGCTATTTACTTTGGAGAACCAGCGTTGGAGTTTCCAGCTGAGAAGCAGAGCCCCCTTGTGGACATCGCGGCCGTTGTTTAGTCATACCAAAAAATGAGCGAGCCGTGTTACGGTGGGGGACGAGCAAATGCCTTAAACATCACAGCATCGTCATGAGAGCGAAGCAGTGTGAAATTCTCGAAGTGTAAGACTCGTAACTGTAGTGATAGTATAAATTGAAGTAAATGTAAGCGGACTATTTAAAAACGACCGGTTGTGTTAGAGGTCGTCTGTTTGAACTGCCATCGGATAAATTAATTTATATTTATTAATTAACGCCAACGTCATTCTATCAACTTTACCACCGCTTTGCCGCAGCGGGTATGCTTCAAACCTATTCCCTAGGTCAGCCTCCGAGGTAATGCGCAGGCGCTCCAATAAAATTACACCACGGAGGTTTGAGCCGCGTTTTTGTGTCGCAGATGTATAACCTACGAAGATGTACAAAAGGCATCCGCTGTCGGTGTTTTCTTCCATCGCATTTACCTGTGGGCTGCAATTGCGAAAATTCTGAGGAAGAATTGTGCGAATTTTGGAAGACCTGGTACAAGTACCTTTAGCGATAGAATGGTGTGGCGATATAACCGCCATACTGTGCATGTCATATAGCATGGCGTGGCATGTAGCATACATATTGCGACAGGCTGACGAAGACGTTTTAGGATTAGTCCGAAGAAGGCGATGCTTTTGACATTAGGCGCTGTCTACCACGTTCCCATAACAATATGCCTAAATGTATACCGAACCTCGCGGCGACGCCGGCGCCAATGGGACGACTACTGTAAGAGCTCACTTGCAGTGTTCATATAATTATTCCGGCAGTAATACAACGCAGCGACTCTGCACGGGCCCGTGGCCGCGACCAACAACACGAACATTGGTTATGCAGCTCTTTATAGGCAAACACATGTCTGCAATAGTAACGTGGAGCGTATCGTTAATTTTATTGAAAACCATGTCCACGGTGAAATATTTAACACCAAGTAGAGTTGCGATACAAGTCAAGTACACCTGCAGTGCATGATTACCGACGGCTCACGGCGAGCCAATTTGGCCGTGCACGATCGCAGCTGGCGGCGACGCACATATCAGCATGTCTCCTTCTGCATGTTAAATTACTGCGAATAGAGGGTAAAACGGCACCAGTAACGAAACATTGCTGTTTGGGAGCGCCGGCAGTTTCTTCTGAAGCGTCGTCTGCTGCAGATCTCATGTGAACCAATCAAGGCCAAGCGATGATATCGGTGGTGAGCTATCAGCGGCGGTAAGTGTACGGGCGACCCCAGAGCGTAGCGACGACCACTCCGTTGTCGCTGAATGCCTTCGTCGCTGTGTCACAGGGAGATCATCTGTGAGACAACGAGGTCTCACCGTTTTCCAGCAAGACCGCCATCGGTGTGCCGTAAGCAAACCACAAATGGAATGCGGCGAGTTGGCGTGTCGCTAACGGGGACGCATCTGCATGCCAAGGTAAAGTATTCTGGCCAGCGAAAAAGCAGATGAAGGGGCACACAAAGGTCGTCAACACCGAAACTACAGGCCGTTTTATTTCGCTATATCTAATGCTTCCCAACAAGGTAAAATATTTGCTTCAGAAGAAAAGGATCGGCTCTGGAGCTTGCCAACGCCCCATTACCCTTACCCTTTCCATTACTCAATCGACCTACATCTCAAATGCAGACTCCGATCCAGCATTGCTCGGCATCTGGAAGCTCTATATCATCGCATTCGCCTGAGCACCACCTATGAAAATGGCTTACGGTACCGTTTCGGTCAAGTAACAAGTACGCGTTGCAACAACTGTGGCTCAATTGAAACCGCGGCACATATTCCCTTTGAGTGTCAAGCGTATGCCGACCAGTGTGCGTTCTATGAACATTGCTTACGTTCACGTACACAGAGACCTTTATAATTTCACCGTGTCTGAGGCCCTTTATCCTGCCTCACGCAACAGATGCGTGCGATGAATTTTTATTTACATACTCAGAAAACATTGGTCAACTCAACAAATTATACTTCTGCTTGGTCACCCTTATGAATGTACGTTTGACACAGAGAATTGTGTCACCTCATTGTAGTACAGTACATACAATGAAGGAGTCTACCATTGCACGCCGTTACCCATATTTCAAAACAACACAGTGCCCATTTTTTAAGCTAATCCATTCTTTGCGCCTCTCTCCTTTTGTCTTCCTCAGCGCGATTCTCTTCCTTGCGTAGAGTAGTAGCATGTCAGCGATGTCTATAAACTGCTAAAATATCTGCCTTTCAATAAAGGGTTCTCTCGCTCTCTCTCAAGGTCACTATGTTTACGAACGAAGGGTCGCTATTTGCATCTGGTACATGCAGAAATGAAACAAGTGATCTCTTACACGAATTCCAAAAACGTTTATATTTACTTTTCACTCCTAAATTGCATTTCGCTGAAACCTTGATCCACAGTTGTCAGGTGTCGTTTTCGCAAACTATAAAACAATTTTCTGTAAACAATGCTCGCCCCTTTTTGTGGTATTTCTGCCAACAAAGGATCTGTTACAATGAGTCGATTCTTATCAAACCGCGCCAGAACACGATCGGTGGTATATGCAGCCGCTGGTCTACGATTCCCATGGAGATTTCTGTAGAAGGCACTTCTAGCGTGTTTTTCACAAGCTAATTCATCCTCGATGATTGTTGCCAATACACTGCTTTCAATATTGACGTTCAGAGATACGAAAATAAAAACAGGCCACCCATGCTATGTTACACTTTGGTAAAACGTAAAATCGACGTGCTCCCTTGTGGCCACGCGTTCGTATGAGGGCACCGATTGCGGCGTTGCACTGCTGTTGCGGCGCTTTCTCATTTCAGGCCCTGAAGTAATGTGTTGATAAATAGGCGAGTGGATCCACCGTGCTCCGTGGCAAGCACCGACAGTGATACCAATACCAGTGCTGCCATCCCGTTATCCTGAATCTCCGAGTGTTTTGGCTGCGCTCATTGGTTGAGGCGAGCTCACTGGCCTAGTCGGTGCCGTCTGCTCAACGCAGCATCATTCTTGCATCGCTTGCGTTGTTTACTTCGGTGTTTCTCCGCCTTCTTCACAACACTTCCCCACCGAATAGCACAAGTCGGTACATTCGAATGAGGCCACGACGGTGGCCCCACGAAGATTTGAATAAAAAACACCTCAGTGCAAAGCCCTCGCTGGACCCACTTCCCCTGTCCAATACACTCTAGCTGAGGTCCGTTTTTTCACGAGGGCCCATATGCAGCCCTGCATTCTGATGCGACACACCCCACCCCCTGTCGTTTGATTTTTCGGTGATTTGGTGCGCCTCTACCCCGCTACCTGCTTCGAAAAAGTGGCTTCCGTGAAAAAGATTTAGCGCAATATACTCGACCCTTTATTGTGATCCATCACCTGAGTGCACTGAAGTACACATTGACACGCCTTCCTACGAATGGTCGCTGCTCTCAAAAAACCATACAATGAGTGATAGGGCTTAGAATTACAGAAAGCTGAGCTAGTGCGTAAAGATTCATTATGCAAAAAAGAGGCGTACAGACATGACACAAGAGTAGAGAAGTGGACCACAGGAACGTCGAATATCAACTTAAGGGAGCACTGAGGCTAAAAACGAAATAAAACACAAAACTCATCTGCGCAGACTCAGGAATGGTATCCCCACGTGTCACTCGGGTGCATGGGCCGGTCCTAGGTGAGATATAACCCTTACGGCACTTAATCTCTTCCTTATGTAAAGTAATTGAAGGCTGACTCACGCACGCACTTCCATCAATATAGATGTACCACGCCTCTATCATAAGACGCGTATCTTCATTCTTATGCTTGTACAATTTTGCGCATTCATGTAACTCTAGCGTGCAGTTACAATCTTGGCAATGTAGGGAAAGATTAGACCGCGATCCACAGGTAAACTATCTTTTGTGTTCCATTAGCCTCTGATTGATATACCGTCCCGTTTGCGCTACGTAGAACTGGCTACAGCTAAAGGGAATTTTATAAACTGCACCCATACGACAGTCAGTAAAACTGTTGTTCTTATTGTGTTTCGCTGGACAAATATCTGTTCTTTTTTGCATTCTACCTGGCCCTTTTTCCTCTGTAGGGCAGCGCATATCTTACCTAGCTTATTGGAAGCAGTGAAAGCAACATTAACATCATATCTACTTGCAACTATTTTAAGCCTGTGCGACACTGAATGAATGTACAGAATAGCCACTACTCCTTTTTTTTTGCAATTACTGCTTTCTGTAATCACGTCCGTCCCCCTCGAAACCGACGTCTTCAGGCGGTCAGCCAGAGTAGCCACTGCTACACTAGGATCACCTGCTTCTAATAAGCGCCGGACATGCGCATTAGAACTGGCGCTCATATTGTGCATGCAGGATCTGGTGAGAGAAGACTTAAGGCACGACATGTCGATTCCGTTTTTTACTACATTGGAATGCTTGGATTGAAAGTTTAGCAACGGCTTCGAAGATCTTGGGAAGTACTGTTAACAAACGTGTTTTTGTTCGAAGGCCAAGGAAATGTCAAGAACGTGAATTACGCGTCGCTGAGGAAATTCCCTGGTATACCTTAATCCTCCTCCAGAAAGTTTAAATTGCTCATTTACTGAGGTAGCAGCGGAATCGAATTCTTTCTTATTGCAGAAAATCAAATAATCATCAACGTAACGAAATATCTTGATAACGCTATCACCTAAGGCATTCTCTAAGCAGCTGTCAACTTTACTCAGGTAAATATTGCTAAGAATAGGGGCAACGTTTGAGCCAATACAAATGCCTCATTTCTGCAGGAAAACGCCATCTCTCCACCCAATCAGCGTGGACTTGAAGTACATTGAAAGAATTTCCAGAAAATCTCCCGTGGAAACACCGCACCTGTCAATAAAAGCGACTCTTGCACTTGTTCTTCAATGCAGTCATTTACGGAATTTAACAAACCGTCATGCGGTGACGAATAATACAGGCCTTCGATATCGATACTAGAAGCTGTACAATCAGCAGAATTTTCCTCTCTCAAATACTGAACTAGTGCCCGAGACTTACGCAAGCAAAAGGGGTCTGAAAAAACTAGTGATGCTAAGCAGTTCTGTAGGTAACTAGAGACACAGACCTGCCACGTCCCTTTCTCTGACACTATAGCACCAAAAGGAATTTCTTGCTTATGGGTCTTTGCCGAGGAAAACAGTTCTAAGGTGAGGAACTTTGCTTTCTTGACATTAGAGACAACCCTATCAAGATTACGTGTTGACAGGAGGTCACCCGCACGTTACATAACTGCCGAAGGCTTGAGGTTTACTGGCTGTAAAGTCTTTTCTATGGCTGAAATCGTTTTTTTATGAAAACATGTAATCTGGCATAATTACTAAATATCCTTCCTTGTCAGATATTGCTGGTCTAAGTTTATGCTCCACAATTTAATTAACTAACGGTCGGACAGGGTCAAACGTCTTGAAATGAGAATTTGATTGTTTAATGCTAGCAATGCACTCTGAAATACAGTGCGAGCGTTCTTCTTCCGGGACGAATCTGGTTATGCAGTGCGGTATGCTGAAAACGTCAGCAGGTTTTATGCTAGGCTTAAAATAGTGCTTAGGACCTAAAGCAAGGGTTTGTCTATGGGTATCACTTACGATAGCTTCTCCAAGAACCGGTACGTTATTGGACGGTGAATTATTAGAAAAGTGTTTCCTCTTACTTTGTTGAAGCTCCGAAAGTTTCAGCCTCCATAGGAAGTTCGCGGAAGAATTTACAGTCAGTAAAACCTAAGCCTTCGGCAGTTAAGCAACGTGCGGTTGACCTCCTGTCAAGACATAATCTTGATAGGGTTGTCTCTAATGTCAAGAAAGCAAAGTCCGTCACCTTAGAATTGGTTTTCTCGGCGAAGACTCATAAGCGAGGAACAACTTTTGGTGCTATAGTGTCAGAGAAAGGGACGTGTCAGGTCTGTGTCGCTGGTTACGTACAGAACTGCTTAGCTTCACTAGTTTTATCAGACCCGTTTTCCTTGCGTAATTCTTAGGCACTAGTTCAGTATTTGGGAGAGGAAAATCCTGTTGATTGTACAGAATTTAGTATCGATATCGAAGACCTGTATTACTACTTGCCGTATGACGGGTTGCTAAATTCCGTAAATTAGTGCATTAAAGAAGCAAGTGCTTTTATTGACAGATGCGGTGTTTCCACAGGAGCTTTTCTAGAAATTCAATGTACTTCAAGTCGACGCTGATTGGGTGGAGGGATGGCATTTTCCTGCAGAAATCACGCATTTGTATTGGCTTATAGGTTGCCCCCTATTCTTAGCAATATTTACCTGAGTAAGGTTGACACCTGCTCAGAAAAAGCCTTAAGTGATAGCGTTATCAAGATATTTCGTTACCTTGATGAATATTTGATTTTATGCAATAGGGAAGAATTCGATTCCGCTGCTACCTCAGTAAGTTAGCAATTTAAATTTTCTGGAGGAGGATTAACGTTTACCAAGGAATTTTCTCAGCGACGCATAATTCAGTTTCTTGACATCTCCTTGGTCTTCGAACAAAATCACGTTTGTTGACAGTACTCCTCAAGATCTTCGAAGCCGTTGCTAAACTTTCGATCCAAGCATTCCAAGGTAGTAAAAAATGGAATCGACATGTCGTGCCTTGAGACTTCTCTCACCAGATCCTGCATGCACAAAATGAGCGCCAGTTTTAATGCGCAAGTCCGTCGCCTATTAGAAGTAGGTTATCCTGGTGTAGTAGTGGTGACTGTGGCTGAGTGCCTAAAGAAGTCGGTTACGAGGGGGACGGACAGATTAGAGAAAACAGTAATAGCAAAAAAAGAGTAGTGGCTATTCCGGACATTCCTTCAGTGTCACACAGGCTTAAAAAACTTTGCAAGTAGAAATGATGTTAATGTTTCTTTCGCTGCTCCCAATAAGCTTTGTAAGATATGCGCTGCCGTACAGAGAAGAAAGGAGCAGGTAAAAGGCAAAAAAAGAACAGATATTTGTCCAGTCAAGCACAATAAGAACAACAGTTTTACTGACCATCGTATGGGCGTGGTTTATAAAATTCGCCTTTGCTGTAGCCAGTTCTACGTAGGAAGAACGGGACGGTGTATCAATAGGAGGCTAATGGAACATAAAAGATCGTTAACCGGTGGATCGCTTTCCAATCTTTCCCTACATTGTCAAGTTTGTAACTGCTCGCCAGAGTTAGATGAATGCGCGATATTGTACAGGCATAAGAATGAATATAGGCGTCCTATGGTGGAGGCATGGCATATCTATAATGGAGGAAGTGCGTTACTTGGGTTACTTCAAATAAGGAAGATATTAAGTGCCTTAACAGTTATATTTCACGTACACCGGCCCATGCACCCGACTGACACGTGGTCATACTATTTTTGAACTTACGCAGATGAGTTTTGTGTCGTCTTTATTTTTTTGTCTCAGTGGTCCCTTCAGATGATAATCGGCGTCCGTGTTGTCCACTTCTCTACTGTTGGGTCCTGTCTGCACACCTCTTTTTTGCACAATGAGTGATAGGGCCCGTCACCTGCCCTGCGGGATTCATCTGCTCGAGGAGAAATGTCGCAGCAAGTTTGTTGAAGAAGGGGAAGTGGAAACTTCTTGGAAGATGAGACGGGAGAAATATTTCCTGAATCCGGTCTTGTGTTCGCTACCGTATCACTCTAGAAAAAATGCCTTGCGACAGCGGAAGAATTTCAAAAATGCTCGGGATGGAGCGAAGTACTTGCAGAGGATACAGTAAACTGCTTTAAAAAAGTGGTGAGATCGGGAACAGTGCGAAAGCAGGCGTGAATAATATCCACTTGCTGCGAGAAGTGCCTTGTGTAGCATGATTGTCTTTAATGTCTGAGATGATGGGAGTGGCATATATATGCGAATCATATTTTGATACATAGCGAATCATATTTTATCCAGGAAGAGAAAAGCATGTTACGCATTAATTCTAATGCATAATTCCATCAGTTTGCCTATGCGAAAAGATCCCAAAAGAGAAAGGAGAGGTGTTATACAGTCATTGCTTTCTTTCAAACTGTTGAAAATGTTATCCTACCCATGTTGTTATGTCATATATAGCTGCTCGCGATTCTCACAAGTGTATTCACAATTAGTAATTTGATCTCCCAAGGGGAAAATACTAGATTATATGTCAATAATAAATCCTTTGTTTAAACTGCTTGAGCAGAAATATCAACTTTATTTCCTAATGCCGCAAATATTGCTATATAAGAATACCCAAGTAGCATACAGGTACTCTGAAACCCGCATGAGGCTAGAAAATAAAATAGAAAACGGTAGAAAATAACAGACTTACAATTCTTTGCTGACGCTGCACAGATGAAGATGGTCACAATTACCAAATGATGCACGAACCCCATTAGTTTGCCGGTCCTTTTAGCTATTGATAGAGGGATTTATCTATTATTATTTGTTCTCGCAAAATCTGCAAAATATATACAACAAAAAGGAATATTAAGTAAACAACGAGCGTAAGAATTATGCATGTCTAAAACTTCAAGCGTTATTTTTCGGGATATCGATGGCATGGAATACGGAACTTTTCAGTGGGCAATGGAATTACTAGAATAGTTCCTGCTTTTTCGAAAACTAGCAGTCTCCCCTCGCCACTGTGCGTTGTTCTAACAAAACAATGTATCCCTGAGGAAACCGGGAGTGCACTCGGACTTCTTCTTGAAACTGAGTAGTAGGACGTACAGGAGGCCCGTCTAGTAAAAGTACTATCCACATGACACAGAATGGCTAGCGCAGTGGATGTTGGAACCGAGTATTACTGTAAGCACGTATATATAGTCGCTGCGGTAGCTTAGCGGCTATGATATTGCGCCGCTAAGCACGAGATCGCGTGATCAAATCCTTGCCGCGTCGGCCGCATTTCGATGGGGGCAAAATAGAAAAACGCCCGTTTCCCGTGCAATGGGGTGAGAGTTATGCAAAAACGCTGAAATTGCGGCAGTGATAAGCTATTCGAACATGGACAAAAGGAGAGGATGGACACTGACTGCCAAGTGTACTTTATTATGGAAAACATAGAAATGTATACGCTGAAATACATACAAAAGTGTTATAGTTGTCATTACCAAACCAAATAAACTAATGGAGAAAGAACAAAGATAATAAAAAACTAAATACCATAGACATTGGAACATTGCTTGCTTACCCGATCCCTCTCATCTGCGGAGCTTCTTATTTGGGCCAGACAGGCGGATGCCTTAATGAACGGTTGCGGGAGCATGCATGAAACTTGAGAGATGGGAGAGACCGCTTTGCGGTTATTCGCACAAGCACGTGTGTGCCACGGCCTTCGAGAACACCGCTGGCCTGCTCAAACGCCTACGCTTTTTATCGTGCTTAGTATTTGTTTCATAAGGCTGATTTTTGTGCTCGAGCTCAAAAAGAGAAGAACGTAAATGATGAATTCACGTCATTGTTTGTGCGTTGCATTGTTATTCCATCCCATGAAAGTGAATTCAGGCATTAGGGTGGGAAGAGATATCCCTTAAGATGGCATGGTGAGAGCACGACTGTGAACGCGCTGTCCAGCAACCACTGCTTTCTTGTGTAGAACGCAGGAAAAGGGAAAGCATATACAGTGCAAAAGAACCATAAAATTGGCGCAGAAGCTCCTTTATGAGTGATATAAGTATGTGTAAGCATTGTACCACTTACTCATCTACACTCAGCCCGATGTCTTTATCAATGTTGATGAAGTTAATCCGGCCATTATAAACCCCTCTCAACACTTATCTGTCAGTATCAACCTTATCGAAATTGATTGAATTCTTATCAATCATTATCTCTCCTTATCTGGCGTTATCCGACCCTGATAAGCTCTTATCGGTTCTTATGAAGGTTACTTGTGAAGGTTTTACGCTTGCTTTCTTCATAGCAATTCGTCTAACGTGACAGGCGAACGGATGGACGGACGGCGTTTTTCGGTGGGTAGGCATAAAAGTGTTTGTGCATTCCAAAATGGTGTCTGCGCAGAGAAAGAAGAAACATCGAAATCACCACATCATATTCGCCGTTATAGTAGACTCACGTTTTTACCAAGGAAGACTCACGATCTCATAGCTATGAAGGCATAAGGAATGTTTACAGAGCTGGAGTTTCCGTGTGCATTAATGAAACACATTTCACTGATCTCACGTCATCTTTGCTCTTTATGCCTGTCTAAGACAGCGCACTCATCAAGGATAGGGTGACAACCACATTCTTTGCAGTATTGGGCTGAATGCTTGGGTACAGAGCCCTTTAGCGAGTTCGCATACTCTCTGAGCCGGTCATTACAATCAACCAGCCTAGTTCAGCATGTTCCTGCAAATCCAGGTATACTGTATCAGATGCCTTGGGCCTATGTGAATGCTAGAAAGTTGGCCCTATGTGTATGCTAGAAAGAAAAGTACCAGTGAGTAAATCTTCCAAAAAAAGACAGCACAAGAAATCGTCTGTCATCGCAACAGACGCCGCCGTTATGTGGAATGTTTGAACCACCACTGAAGTAATTGCTGATTTAATTCATGGTAACTTATCTTTAAGGATAAAGAACAGCCTTAAAAAAGATCTGCCGCCGTTGCGTCTGGAAGCCAGTTTGCCCGCCCAGCTGAACTAGGATAGGAATAACTGCCAGAGCGATGCCAACATCCTCAGCGTCTGTGGCGTTCGTGCACCGCACGCTCACTGCCACTGTCTTGGTGCCGGTAGCCGCCGCAACGGCCACTGCCGCAAAGCCCTCCCGTTTCTATTCCTCGGCGTCCACGTACCGGGCGTGTTCGGTGAGGGCCTTGGCCCGTGCCTGCTGCCATTCTTGGTTGTACTCTGGGTGCATGTTCTTCATGATGGGGTCCACGTAAATGTGGGCCCGCGCCTCCTCTGTGATCCTGGCGTATTCTAGGGCAAAGATGGGGAAGACGTCGACGACTGGATCAGCCTGTACGAACACGTCAGCCGCAATAACCGGTGGGACCCTACTATCATGCTCGCCAACGTAGTCTTTTACCTCAGTGGCACACCTCGAGTTTGGTTTTGGACGCACGAAGATGAGCTCATCAGTTGGGATTCGCTTAAGCAAAAGCTCCGAGACTAGTTCGGCAACCCCTACGGTCACAAACTTGCCGCGCAGAAGGCGCTTTCCGGCCGTGTGCAGACGTCAACAGAGCCCTATGCCACGTACATTCAGGACGTCTTGGCTCTGTGCCACAAAGTTGACACCCACATGACTGAGTCAGACAAGGTTCCCACATCCTCAAGGGCATTGCCGATGACGCCTTCAACTTGCTCGTCTGCAACAACGTGGCGACGTTGGATGCAGTTATAAAAGAGTGCCGCCGCCTGGAACTTGCTAAAAGCCGACGTATCGACCAGCAGTTTGCCCGTTTGCCCAACACCCCAGCGACATCTTCCTGCGCCGATGCTACTCGTTGCAACAATACTGGCGATATTACCAGGATCGTCCAGCGTGAGTTTGAGGCTGCCTATCCGGTTGCTTTCGACTCCAGCCCCACCAACGCACCTGCAGTCACGGTTTCCCTGATCCAGGCAGTTGTCCGCCAGGAGTTCGAAAACATGGGTCTTCACACCATCTGCTCGGCCCATCGCCATGATACCCACCCGGCTTCTTCGATTCCGCCCGTCCCGCATCGTCTTAAACACCACGTTTCCGCAACCCATCTGAATGGCGCTCTGCTGACGACAAGCCCATTTGTTTTCACTGCCGTCGAATCGGGCACATTTCTCGGCACTGTCGCAGTCGCTGGACTTCCCCAACCCGGTCTGCTTATACTGCCTACTCTCGCCCCTCAGGTAGCCCTTCTCGTCACTATGCCGCACGCTCCGATAATGCCGCCACTGATTTTCCTGCGCCGAACCGCCCCTATTCTCGTTCACCTCCGCCCCAACGACGACAATCTCGCTCTCCCCAGCCCCGTCGCTCCTTTTCGCCGAATTACTTCGGACGCCGCTCCCAGCCGGAAAACTAGGTGATCCAGCGCCTCGAGGTGACGCTGCATTGCTCCCTACACCGCCAAATCCTCTACTGACGTTGCCCACTCATCTGTACCTTCTTGACGTGCAAGTCGACGGTGTTCCTGTATCTGCTCTTATAGACACTGGGGCGCATTTGTCGGTAATGAGCGCGGACTTTCGTACCCACCTGAAAAAAATAATCACGCCCGCCACAACGCATGTTGTCCGTGTCGCCGATGGCGGAACAGCCCCCTAATTGGTATGCGTGCCGCCTGCGTCTCCTTCGCCGATCGCTCAACAATCGTGCTATTCACAGTCATCGCCCACTGTCCCCACGACATCATCCTCGGCTTAGACTTCCTCTCCGCACATTCTGCTCTCATTGATTGCTCCGCCAGTACTCTCCCCCTTGACCTGCCTGTTCTGGATCCCGCTGAACCACACCCCAGTCGCCTCAGTTCCGTCGACTTCGTTCGCTTGGCACCTTCGGCACTGACTTACGCTCACTTAGTGTCATCCCCACCAGTGCCCGATGGTCGCTACATCGCGGCTCCTATGCAAGACGTCCTACTTACACACCGGATCACAGTACCTCGTACCGTTTTATCTATTACGGCGAATTGCGTCTGCCTGCCAGTGGCAAATTTTGGCTTGACGACACAAGTGCTGCCACGCGAGATGTGCTTGGCCCAGCTTTGCTTATTCGAGGATCACTCAGTAGTATCTATTGCCGTATACGACAGTTCAGCCGATCCTCCTCTACCATCGTAGTGGGCAACTTGTACCATCACCGACTTAGAGAAAATCATTGCGTACGACATGCCGCCCGAGCACGCTCGTGAGCTCTACCGCATTCTGTTTTCCTACCACGATATTTTTTAATTAACGATCGTTCTTTGGCCCAAACTACAGCTGTTAAACATCGCGCTATTACCGGCGATGCCACTCTAATTCATCGCCGCCGGTATCGAGTGTCGCCGGCTGAGCGTCAAGTTATTCACGCAGAAGTTCGCAAAATGCATGCCAAGAACATATTGAACCGTCATGTAGTCCATGGGTGCCACCTGTTGTACTGGTAAAACAGAAAGATGGCACATGGCGCTTTTGCTTAGATTATCGGCACCTTAACAGGGTTACCAAAAAGAAAGTGCGTCGCCTACCTCGGATTGATGACGCCCTTAACTGCCTCCACGGTGCTCGCAATTTCTCCTCTATTGACCTTCGCTCCGGCTACTGACAGATTGCCGTGGACGATCTCGACCGCGAGAAGACTGCTTTTGTAACACATCAAGGTCTTTATCAATTCAAAGTGATGTCATTCGGTCTATGTGACGCTCCCGCCATTTTCGAACGCATGAGGGACTCCCTTCTTCACGGTTTCAAATGGTCCACGTGCCTGTGCTACTTGGACGGCTTTATAGTACACTCCCAAATGTTCGCTACGCACCTAGAGCGCCTCTCAGCAGTCCTGGAATTTTTTGTCGAGGCGGACTGCAACTCAACGCATCAAAGTGCCAATTCGGCCGTTGCCAGATTACCGTCCTTCGATATCTCGTTGACGCGAACGGAGTGCAACCGGACTCAGGCAAGATGCATGCTGTTGCCCGCTTCCCTGTACCGAAGTGTGTCAAGGATGTGCGCGCAGCTTCACCGGCCTTTGTTCGTACTTCCGCCGTTTCATGAAAAATTTCACGGCTATAGCATGGCCACTAACCAAGCTTGTGAAGACACCCCTTTCCAGGGGGGCGATAACGAGGGCTCTGCATTCTCGCATCTAATCGACGTTCTCACAAGGCCTCCCGTTCTGGCCCATATTGATCCTTCTGTGGCAACCGAAGTCCGTATTGTTGCCAGTGGTCACGGAATTGGCGCAGCATTGGCACAACGCCAGCGTGGCAACGACCGTGGTATCGCTTACGCCAGCAGGCTCCTCTCACACTCCGAGCGCAACCATTCCATGACTGAGCGTGAGTGCCTGGCCCTAGTTTGGGTGGTTGCGAAGTTCCACCTATACTTATATGGCCGACCCTCTTCCGTTGTCACAGACCATCACGTGCTTTGCTGGTTATGCTCACTGAAATATAATATCCTACAGGAAGACTTGGTCACTGGGCCTTACGCCTCCAAGGATATTCGTATTCGGTCACCTACAAATCTGGCCGACAACACAAGGACGCTGACAGCCTGTCTCGCTGGCCGATAGACGAGCATGATGACGCCGACAGTAGCACCGCCAATGGCATTTTCTCTGTGTCCGCCTTCGCTAACACCGCCGATGAGCAGTACCGAGACCTATCGCTGCGAGCACTCATCGAGCGTCTGAGCTCTACACCTACCGACCCATCCGTTGATCGATATGTCCTCCAGGGCGGCATTCTGTACCGCAGCAACTTCCTCCTTGGCGGATCTGATCTTTTTGTTGTGCCAAAACATCTACGGCAGACTGTGCTCTTTGAGATGCATGACGCACGCACTTCAGGACATCTTGGGCTAACCCGCACGCACGACCGCGTCCACCGCCGCTTCTATTGCCCTGGTCTCGCCCGATCTGTCCGACCCTATGTTGCTGCCTGTGATCATCTCCAGCCGATCACCGCCCCTGTGGAACCGTTCTTTCATGTTAGATTAGACCTCCTCTGTCCCTTTCCCACATCATGCTCTGGGAACAAATGGGTAGCCGTCGCAACTGATTACGCCACCCGATACACTATCACGCGGGCTCTCCCTACCAGTTGCGCTACTGACGTCGCGGACTTTCTCTAGCGTGACATGATCTTACTTCATGGCGCACCGCGACAGCTGCTTACTGACGGTGGTCGTAACTTTCTCTCGAAAGTTATCGCCGACATTGTGCGTTCGTGCTCCACTCAACACAAGCTGACTATCTCATACCATCCTCAAACCAATGTCCTGACAGAGCGGTTAAAGCGTACTCTGACCGATATGCGGTCCAAGTGCGTTTCCAAGGACCACCACGACTGGGACATTGCCCTTCCTTACGTCACGTTTGCTTATAATTCTTTCTGGCACGACACCGCCGGATTTTCTCCATTTTATCTACTCTACGGTCGCGAAACGACCTTTCCCCTTGACACGGCACTTCTTCCTGTTGCGATCTCAACAAGCGTGTATGCGCGCGATGCCGTCGCCCTCGCCGACCATACACGCCAGCTTGCCCGGGATCGACTGACGGACTCGCAAACCACTCAGCAGCGTCACTACAACGCCCGTCCCCGTGACGTGCAGTTTTCGGCTGGTGCCCTCGTGCTCCTGTGGTCGCCCTCTCCCCACGTCAGGCTTTCAGGAATGCTCCTTTCGCGATACACAGGGCCCTACCGCGTGCTGCGCCAGGTGACGCCTGTGACGTACGAAATTGCTCCTGTGAGCTCATCCTCATCATTTACTCTGGCATCTAGTGATGCCATGCACGTCAGTAGGCTCAAGGCCTACTACACATCTTCCGAGTATGGCTTTGAGTCGCTTCGGGACGGCGCTTTTGCCACTGGGTATAGTGCTACAGAATAGTATTTCCAATGACGAAGAGGCAAGTAGTGAGAAGCGGACGACAACGATTGGAGACTAGCGCGGGTTGTTGCCTCTTGGCCAAGTGCGGCGTATTACGTTGTAAATATGCTTGTAAATAGCTTTTCATCTGCGTCTTCTTACGTAACAATATTGTGTGTATAATAGCGTTCACTTAGGTTGAACTATCCTTACTATATATTTTTTAATATCGAAGGAGGAGACAGTTTTTCCGTTGGGTTAATGGTTATGTACCATGTGTTGCATAATTTATAGTGCGGGAAATGCGTTAACTAATAACTACCGGTAGCGTGTATTACCTATTAGAAGTGAAACTTAAAATTATCGGATAAGTATGCGAATAACTTTCTTACCTGAAAATAATTCAAATTTCACTTTAGCCGAGAATTGCCAAACTCCCGTAGGAATCGTTTCGCACCGTGTAGGGCCTCTATAAGCCGCAATGATAATGAATATATATATATTTTAATGATGCCTTCATTCATGTATGCGTATGTGCACAGAAAAAAAGTCGGGCTAAGCATGACCTCATTTGGAAACGCCATATGTGTATCTCGAATGTGCGCGGTACGAGTCCATTTTATGAATTTTATTGCTTACGCACGCAGGATATTGAGAACATCTTTATGGGATTATATGTGCGATATACTTATGCCGCCTGTCATTAAGACCTCGTCTAGTATGTAGTCAAGAATGTCATTTCGCCTTAAATGCGTTCGATCTTCGTATCCTGACGCTTGCGAAGTATCTCATCTTTAATTACGCTGCTTTCGCCCTGCTACATCTAAACCAATTTCCATAAAACGCTCGAGATGTAACGACGTACTTCATCTCATTCATTGGCATCTCATTCATTGCATGAAAGGTGAAGCCTCGATACACATCTTTAAATGTCAGTGCTTTTCGTGGAAATGTCGACTGTGAGGTGTCCGAAATAATATTCGTTATGTAGAGGGATCGGCTACAGTGGCTTGAGGCGAAATACACTCGAATTTGCAAAATACGGGATGTTAGCGGGCACTTGCTATCCGCCTGCAAGGCCAAGCACATTGGCGCGGAATGTGGATGACAAGTGTTTGGTTCTGAGGAGGGAACACAAAGTTGAAATAGCGCAGATATAGACAAAGACAGAAGAAACAAGATGACGGACGAGCGCTCCTTATGTCCTTGTGTATATCTGCGCTCATATTCACTAATATGTTTTACCAACATGCCCACACAGGCATATTACTGGAATACACTGGTTGAGCAAGTGGAGCAATGTGTCTGAGCACATTGGTTGGGCAAGCGTCTTTCACTTGAAAACGCTACCTTTCTTGCGAGATTTTGTTTTTCGCCATTGCTTCTGAAGAATGTGTCACGCTTACAGCAAATACGCCTCCATGGACGACAAAGCGTCAACATATCAGCGAAATGTCAGGGGGGCTATCCGGGGAACACCTCGTTGTCTACCCTGTGCCAAAGGGGAGGGATGCAATTATAAAAGTTAAGATGACACATATAATTAAGACGATATTGACGAGTTGCGTTGTTTTTCTTTGGGTCTTCGTTTGTATTCGACAACTTTTCACTCAATTCATGCGCAGTGTCACTCGGCGAAATGTACGTATATTTGTATACCAAAATATTTGAACGTTGTCTACATTACCATAACAAAAAAAGAGTGTCTCATCACATTGCACACCGGTCACGAATAGTTTTCTACCTTCTCGAATATACGCGAGCAGAAAAGAATACTCCTGGAATGTCCGATGAGACATGTAAGAAAAATAATGCCCATGCGACCCACACCTTCGAATCTGTGTGAAGTGAAGCGTTCGTGAAGCTCCTAAACAAAACCTATAAATTTGCGCATTTCATTCCCGCGTCTTTGTCGTAACAAATAACAGGCATGCGGGTATGTGGGCTTGCGCACCCGTGCTATGCAATATGACACACGTAGCCATGAAAACTGTATTAAACGAGGCAACGAAAAGAAAGGACCACGTCAAGTGATTAAACCAAATCGTCTAGATACTTTTCGCACTCAGGTGCAATCACTCAACTGAAGCGATGTACATGTCACACAGTGTGCCGAATCAGCGTATGAGGAATTTCTGCGGATTCTCAGCACGTGTTACAAAAAAAATTTCATCTGCGAACGAAACTCGGCGATCTTCGCATATTCGCGAACCATCACCACGCACACGATCACTCGTACAATGTAATGTGGCACGACCTCAAACCGACTACGCTTTTCCAATGCTACATTGTCGCTAACGACGCCTGCTCAGCACACTCCTGCGCAACGAAATCGATGTCACTTCTTACCCTGTGTCGCTTTTGTTTGTGCTTTTGAGCGAAATTTGATCATCACCAAATTTGCTGCTTCACGCTGTGCTTTGCAATTCGTTCAATATTTGCCGTTTGCTGCTTTTTTTCTGAAGTGTGAACTATAAATTTCTGGATGTTTTTAGTGTTTTCGCTGTACTATTGTATTTGCGGGCACAAGTTGAAGCCACCATTGTGTTGTGTTGGAGTATATTGTTTGTGTTGTTTCTGCTGAATCAGTGCCTGCGTCTGTCGCTGCTGCTCTCAGACTGGGTTTTAAGGCCCGTCAAGTTGCTGTGTGTAAATCCCACATAAATTCCATGTTTATAGAAATAAAGACAATTCATTCAATATGGGCTATTTCGAGCTATTCGCTAGAGCAGCGGGCTGCATTGCATGAGGGTGAGGATCGATCCCACCATCCGTCACCTAATGAAATTTTAAAGCGAAGCTTTTGTGGCGAACCCTCCTCGATATACCTGACCATGGCTGCTGCGGCAAGCAGTGTTGACGAATTGCTCCTAGTGAAAGAAATTGAATCACGTGCCCCATTGCGGTATAGAACCGCGGTCTCTCCAATCAATATTTGAAGCAAAGCTTTCTTTGCCTCTTTTTTCGACTTCGCAATCTGCGTCTGCTACTGCTACTGCTACTGCTACTGCCGCCACCGTCACCGCTGCTGTATGGGACACTGCGTCTGCACACTGACAGGAGCGAGTCAGAAATCAAAGGTGACGCGAGATAACTAAGTTTATTGTGCCACTGCGTTGATTTTATACATGGGAGGCAGCGTAGACCACGCATGCGCTTACAAGAAAATGAAGTGCGAATTCATGTAACATAGTTACGAGTCATGTGATGCCGCGTCCAAGAAAATTAATTCTTTTTCTGTGAGCCAGAGACGGGACGCTAACACACTTATCACCCAATGTCGCGATCATCTGCGCTTCAGATATTTCACGGCTGAGCTGCGTGCTGCCACGGGAAACAATCGTGCATTGATCCTCAAGAGATTTGCATCCATGATCGCGACAGTGGATTGCCAAGAAACCACCAGAGCCGCGATTCATCACTAACCGTAGTTCACAGCTGCTGTACCTTTTCGATATATGAGGTACAGACACGTAAATTTAAACGCATTTCAAATGTTCACAAGCGCCTATTTTATGCAAAGCTTATTCTTAAGATTCATGCCGCAAACATAACAGCTGCATCGTAGTAGCAAATCTGCAAGTGGAAAAAGATTCAAGATGCCCGAGCTTCTGGATCAAATGTATTTCATACAAGGGAATGTATGAGCAATGGCTGGTGGCAGCAGGCGATGAATGCTGTTTCTTGGAGCCTTGGGGGGCAGAATTCAAGTCAACTGGAAAGGCAACAATTTATAAGAGTGACAACAAGTTATTTTTATTGCACTAATCACATCATCATCATCATCAGCCTGGTTACGCGCACTGCAGGGCAAAGGCTTCTCCCATACTTCAACTTCTCGCAATACTTCTACAACTGCACTAATCACTTAAGCTGGCAAACTTGCAAAGTAATTGTTCACACATTTCAGCATGCGATATGACAACACATCTTTCTCTGTGTATTCACGCTACTCAGGTTAATTTAATATAACACCGCGCTTATTGAATGTACAAAAGTAATTTCACATTCCTCACGTCGACTAAGGCTCATTCGTACAAGCAACATATTGTGGGCGGTAAGTTTTGAAGCTATCACAGCTGTCTCATGAGCGGGAGTGCCCGTTGTTTTCGCATACTACAAAACAATGAACACGAGTACATTAATAGACCTTACATGAAAATTCAGAACGGGGACAAAAAAATAGCAAAGCAGAGAAAAGTCAGGTTGTAGCGGGCAAATTTACTGTTTCGAACACATTGTTTTAGAGCCGCTTAGTAAGAACAATCGTAAAAGCTACACAGCGAATTGGGCAAGTTGGTATGCTAACATTCTTGGCGTATATGCGCAGCGCGAAACAAACGTGTCCATTCTTTGTCCCGCGTCTGCGTCACGCTGCACATATGCTCAAAAAATTGCACAAGTGAACAAGCTTTCGTGCCAGGTGGACGCATTTCAGCGTGTACAGGAGTATTACACGACATAAGTGCTGCTTTAGTGTAAACAAGCCGAACTCACCTCTGCAAACAAGGCGAACGTACCTCACATGTCTTGGTCCCTTTCAGAGCTGGCCGGGCTCGCCCGTCCACACGGCCCGACTTAAAAAGGTTTGCCACCTTCCGTGCGATTTGTGCGATTTGTGCAGTTTGGTGCGCTGCAGCCCGTCATACTGGAATACAACAGTCAAAGATGCGTTTGGTACCAATTCACCAAATTGTTAACTTAACATCCTCGAATCCAGTACCTTCTGTATGCACAAATCTTCCTAATTAATGTTTTGCCTAAATTAGGCCACTTCTGACTTTGACTCTACAACCCGCAGCCGATCAGTGCGACGCACGCTCGACGGTCCGCTGATTGCAATTTTGATGGCACTGAAAGAAACGAGTCTGCGCCGGGCCCGTAAAGTCGGCTTGGCAGCGGCGCAGTTGAACATTTGACGTCATATTGTACCACATGATAAGGCTCGGCGAATAGCGGTGCGAGCGGGGCCGGATAAGGTATGCGCAACTTTGCTCCCTGCGGGAGCATATACAGGTACACTAGCCAGATTTAGCCGCGATCGTCAGCTTCCCTAGCGTTCTTTCACACGAACATACAGTATACCACCCGCGGTGACGTTGTTATGCCCTTGGACTGTATGCAGAACATCGCGGCGATAGCTACAGGAAAAATGCGACTGGTGGGTATCTATAAGTGTTATCGCACCCAAAATAGTTCGAGTGTCTCGGTTCGTACCGAGCGGGGACCTTTCTAAATCATCAGTGTGGCAACAAAAGCATCTGCGCGTGGTTTTCCCGGTTTCGTGTTTTTGCCGAGCTAGACGTGTCTTATGTTTGGTGGAGTATTAGTACGCCTGCGATAACTGGAAATAAATCTTGTTTAGAAAGTTAACGCTGTGTGTTCGTGTAGTTTGCCTTTCCTTGTCCATCTCACTCTGCCTGCGCAAGAACAAAGTAGAAGGCATCGTATATACAAACCCACGTACCTAAGCTATCGTGAATGCAACGCAATACCAAACGGTTTTCTCACACGTGAGTGCATAATATACTGTTGTCTACAGCTACTAATATGTTTCGCACAATAAACTATCTCGTTTTCTTGGAAGTAATGCTTAGCCTTTGAGCGCTTCCAACCGGCTCGTTCGTGCCAACCATGTAGGGCATTCATATGTTTCAGGATCCTTTTACTTTTCCCCCTTTTTTTTCCTCTATAATAACTACCTTGACTATGCGAGATATTTTAGAAGACGAGAAGACCTTGTCATATTTCGGAGTTTGAAAGCTTCTTATCAGTGTTTTTTATTGTAACCAAAAACAATTCGAATGTGATACGAAACGCGACTGTGCCAACAAAATACTGTTCGGTTTGACCACATCAGCTCTCCATTCACCTAACTAGCGTCACTTCACGCAGGCTCCTCTCAGCGACCGCTGGTCACGTCTATCCTGCTGCTGTCAGTAATACGTAAGAATTCATCTTCATTCAGCCATCCGCAGCTCTACAGAGTTCTGTAAAGCAATGCCAAAGAATCGACAAATAATTATTTCGCATATTCAAACCTATCAAGGTTGGATGCATTCGCCTATGCCATTTCATTGCCTTTGAAAAATTAGGACCGTTACAAAGTTCAGGTGACAAAGACCACGTTTTACGGCATGTTTGTTTTACCTATATATCTAAAACCTTCACGTCTATAAATAACAAAACTATAGATGGCTAGCACGCTGGTGCAAGTTCTGAATGAAAGAGGAATACATTTCCTCGTGGCTCTCCAAGCAACTTTTTTCCGTGGGTGCATTTATCTGTGGTTTAACTCGTTTTCTCGTACGGCAAAAAAAGGCTCAGAACGAATATAACGACGGACTTCCCAAAACCATCAGGTTTGACGTAGGCAGTAGTAGGCAGCTATCTGCATTTCGTCATCACTTAGAACAGATATGTATCACCAACAAATGAAGGAGCCAGAATGACTCATTTCTCGTCATGCTTTTCACCTTTAGCAAAAAGAACTTCTCATGCTTCTAAATCCTCTGACAGCTCATTACCAATTGCTACTGGATGACTAAATCAAACCGACATTAGATTGACATCTTTGCTGCAGAGAGCCAGCATGGCGAGTAGGCGATGGTAATAGAAGTGCAGGGGCGTGAATATGTATTTTTTTTTCGAGCAGTTCGTAATTGGCTTTGATTATACAGTTGCCTTCACCACGGGGATAGGCAACTCTGCGTAAGATATGAATACAGTAGAAACTGGTAAAGTTCTTTATAACCGTGGGTCAGAGATTTATTTTTTTATTCACACGCAACTGTACACGCACACACACTCACATGCAGGCACGAGAAGGAAATAAGTTCTAGTATGTTTTCGATTTGTTCAAACTTATGCTCTGTCTTATCCAGGCAAAAATTGTCGTGTGCTTATAGAGCCTGCATAGAGTCGGCATGATGCCGGCATATCGCCTTATTTCATGCTGAGCATTCATATTCACCTTATTGACCACAATGCTGCAGAAAGCTAAACTATGATATTCCACGTCTAACAAAGAAGGAAGTTAGAGTGTAACCGTCCAGGCGATACATCCCACAATCGAGTGCTGTAACGGGAAAACCATCCACGTCCACGTCCAGAAGGTTCCGATTAGTAGGCAGGGTCAGCAGAGGAATTTCAGGCCGGTTTTCTAGAGCAGCGTCACCTCCAGGAGCTGCCCGAGTTAGTTTCCCGCCGGAGAGCGGCGACGGTAAGCTGGGGATGGAGAGCGACGCAGCTGGGGCGAACGGGAGCGGCGACTATGGGGTGATGGTGATCGGCTGGTCGCGGTGGCTCGAGCGTTGTCAGATGCCTCTTCAACCTTGGTGGAGAGGGATGGCGGGTGGGGATTCATTGGGGAGCGGCGGTAGGCGGAAAAGCTTGGTCGAGAGTGGGCTGGCCAGGAGCTTCGACAGTGGCGAGAGATGTGGCCCACACGTCCACAGTAAAAACAGATGGGTCTATCATCATGGGTGCGCCATTCGGCCGGGTTGCGATAGCCCGGATATGAACCGTATTGACTCCGGTGAACAGGGGCAGAGGCAGCAGACGAAGCAAAGTCAGGACGGCTGGCGGAGCAGATGGACGGAAAACCAACATTGGCAAGTTCTTGGCGAATGACCGGCTGAATGAGCAACACAAGCGGCCTGGAATCGTCAAAGCACTGCGTGACAGGCGTGGCAGGAGACGCTGCTTCGATTTCTTGCCGAACGATACGTACGACGTTCTCGGAGGAGGTGGGCTCACGCGGTGGACAAATGTCTTCGCACGTCGATGAAGCTGCGGTATTGGGTAGCCGCGTAAACTGGTGAACTATGCGGCGACTCTTTGCGTCTTCAAAGCGGCGAGATTTGTTAATGATATCATTGACCGTTGTTACGTTCTTATAAACAAGCAGGTTAAACGCGTCGTCCGCGATGCCTTTTAAGACATTGCTGACCTTATCTGCCTCTGCCATATTGCTATCTACATTGCGGCAAAGATCGAGGACGTCCTGTATATACGCCACGTAAGATTCAGTGGACGTCTGTACACGGGTCCCAAGGTCCTTCGCAGCACGTTGGCGGCCGACGGGCTTGCCGAACAAGTCTCTAAGCTTCTGCTTGCACTGGTCCCAACTCGTAATCTCTTCTTCGTGTGTTTCGAACCAGACCTATGCCATTTTCTTGAGGTAGAATATTATATTGGCCAGCAGAAGCGTGTTGTCCCACCTGTTGTGTGCGCTGACCCGTTCGTAATTCTGCAACCAGTCATCGACGTCAACGTTGTCGATCCCGGAAAACATGCCAGGGTCGCGAGGCTGGGCCAGGATGACCGTCGGTGGCGACGACGGGACCGTGGTTGAACTCTCTCCTTCATCATCATCATCATCATCATCATCATCATCATCATTTATTGACCCTTAAGGACCCTTTTCAGGGTATTACATAAGGGGAAGGGGCAAAAGCATCAAGAAACAATATGGTCATTATTATACAATGGTTAACTCATTAGTATAACGGTAAACAAAACTTAGTATACATGCTAGTAGACGACGGGCAAGAAAAATTAAAAAAACAAAACAAAAATAAAGTAAGGTACGAACCGGAAGCAGAAATCGGATGACATGGTGGCCAGGTTACGTCCGCTGCGGAGCTCCGTCTTGCGCAAGTAATTACCCCGCACCTCCACCAATGATGTTACCGAAAGGAAAAAGCGTGCGTCTATTTAGAGATGCCTTTTTAATGGCTGGGCCAACAAGCGTAGAGCAGCGATAAAAAACTACCCTCTTCCTCGTCGTCTCTCAGGCATCATAGTCCTCTTCTTCACACATTACCGACTGTGACAATATACACACACACACATATATATATCTATATATATATATATATATAGATATATATATATATATATATATATATATATATATATATATATATATAGATATATATATATATATATATATATATATATATATATATATATATATATATATATATATATATATATATATATATATGTCATGAGAAACCAATAAACATAAACCCCAAGGACAACTTAGGGGAAATTACTTGTACTGACTAACTGTATTTAAAAAACTATAAATAATGACAATGAAACTGGGTACAATAACACCGTCCCGCAGGTAGGGAATGATTCAACGTCTTTGCTTTACATGTGAAATGCCCTAACCAATTGAACTACGGCGGCGCCATTATCGCTTCAACTTTCTTGGGTATTTCAGTTTTACTACTAGAAGTAACCTTGGGAGTTTTAGCCAGCGCCGCTACTCACAAGCCTTGGCGGCGGATGTGGAACATCCTTTCTGTCGCAGGTGTGACGACTACGTGATTTTTTTTGGGTGAAGGCAACTTTCAGTAAACCCACACATGCTACCTGAGTGCAGCAATGTTGCTGGATTCGAGATCCTAGTGTCTCGAATCCGGCAACGTTGCTCACTTGAAAAGCGCCACAGGAAACTACAGTCTTCCGCATTTTGAGACATTGTTTCTGCCGTTCTGTTGTTGTGTCGTCGGACGTTCTGTTGTCTGTAGTGTGACGTCCTGTAGTAGAAAGTTCTGTTGTCCTTGATCAATATTTAATTGAAAATTGAGAGAGGCCTCTTTAAGGCTATGTAAATTTTTAGTACAAAAAATAAAATATCAAAGTAAAAAAAAGTTTTGCCCGCTGTGGGTTCGAACTTAAAACATGAAGACTGCGAACCCAGCATCTTACGACTGCACCACGCCGAACATGTCTCTCAGTGTACATTTGGATATGTTAAAAAGTAAGAGTCACTTGTCTGCGTTGATGTTTGCATTTTAAGAGCCAAGGTGCGCTATCACTCTACCGCGTCAACTGCCGCATCTCTAGAAGAGCAAAAGTGCTGTTACCATCAACAGGTACATCGTGGAGTGCTAGAACTTCGATTTTCCTGTACGATATCCATATTAAATTAGAAATTCAGAAATAGACAACGGTGACCGGGGACACCGTTAGGCTTGTTATCGCTTATTTCGGCAGTTGTCTCTCGCTGTTTACACGTTTGAGCGGGCATATAATTCGCGTGTTTACTGCAATATAGCAACATAAACTTTCTTGGATGCGTGTTCATTCTGACAGCATACTGGCTTCTCACGGCAGCGCTGTGCTAGAATAATCAGACCCGAGTGAGAGAGCTTTTCCCACAACTTTACGAAACAACCCAAAACTTCTTTTTCGCTTTGCAAAGCTTATGCAATATTTCGGGGAAACTAACTAATGTGTCAGTGTAACGGCACATATAGGTCCACATGCCTGTGTGCCACATCTTACCAAAAAAAAAAAAAAAACTGATACGCTGCCATTCCCGCAGATGGTATTATTTCGATCAGCGGCCAATTTTGAGGAGGGCGGTAGGGCGTTGCCGGTGCCTCGTCGTCACGGCACGATTATAACAATTGGCCATGTCGACTTTAATACCGGTGTCGGTGCTATCAGCATTGCCGGCCTCAGAGAAGCACGATTCAATACCGCGCAAGAAAATAGTACAGCGTACACCACCGATGTGAAACTGACATACAATTTTAAAGCATCGCGACAGAAAGCGCTTCTGTCGCGGCGTCAGAACTCACTGCGACCGAAATTGGCACATCTCTAGCGCCACGACAGAAAATGTGTAGTCCCGACAGAGTGTTTTTGTTGCGGCGTCAGAATCACCATGCGATAGAAAGTTGTTTTTGAGACTTCATAAACTGCTGTTGTCGCGAGAGAACGTTTCTGTTACGATTTCAGAACTCTTGGTCGGCGCGACCGAACTTTTCTGTTGCGACAGAATTTCTGTCGTAACGTCAGAATCGCTGTTACGATAGAAAGCTGTTGTCATGACTTCAGAACTCTTGTTGTCGCGATAGAACGTTTCTGTTGCGTCTTCAGAACTCTAAGCCTTCGCAACAGAATATTTCTGTTGCGACATCAGAATTGCTGTCGTAACGTGAGTCACTGTCAGGATAGAAAGCTATTGTTGTGACTGCAGAACTCTTGTTGCCGCGACATAACGTTTCTGTTGCGACTTCGGAACTATTCATCGTCGCGACTTAATCTTTCTGTTGAGATGACAGAATTTCTGTCATAATGTCAGAATCGATGTCACGACAGAAAACTGTTGTGATGACTTCATAACTATTGTTTCTGTTGCGACTTCAGAATTCTTGGTCTTCGCGACAGAATATTTCTGTTGTGACATCAGGATTTCTGTCGTAACGTCAGAAATGTCTGTCGCAACTTCAGACACGCCAGGAATTTCTGTCGTGCAACAGAAATTTCTGTAGTTGCAACAGGAATTCCTGTTGTCTTTTTCAACTGGGTGATGCTGAACTTTAGCAACGTTGGTGCCTCAACATTGAATCTCATGTAGTCTGAGACTCCACCGTAGGAGGTGACCTCATGGGTCGTTTCGGCTTGCTGCCAGCATAGCGCGTGGGGGTGGTTAAACACCTTTAACGGTGTGCCTTATAGTAAGGCCGGAACTTTGCTGCAGTACAAATAATTTCAAAATGCTTTTCTGCCACCATAGAATGAACGATTCCAGCTTTCAAGAGCGACTGAATAGCCTAGGCTGTCACCCTTTCAAATCTGGCTTTATTGGGAATGCCTCCGCAGCGAGTTCAATACCACTTACGTCGAACTGCAGTTCCATATTGGCCTGTTTATCGAAGTTTGTAGCCGTGGGAAGTTCTGGCATCATTCCAGGTTTTGAAATATTCATACCTCTGGTGATTTCCACTTGAATTCGACGGCTGGTTCACTCAGATGTGTAAGCGCCGTGGTTATGCTAGAGAAGTCGTTTACCACATACCTATAGTAAGCGCAAAGGACAGGACATCTGTGTACTGGCTTCTTCTCGGGGGGTTGCGTAAGCTTTGCGATGGCAGCTTCAATAGGCCTTCAATAGGCCAGAATATACTGCAGACCTCCTAATGACGTGGCCCATGAAGAGGGAGTTTTCAGACACCAAAGGCACTTTTGTACATTCATGGTTAGCCCTGATGACTTGACTGCATCAAGTGCTCTTCGAAGTCACCATTGAGGGTTGTCGAAAGTCACAGCAAGGACGATGACATCATTCAAGTACGCGAGAGGTCGGCCAATTCAACACGCACAACGCTGTGTGTATCACACACTTGTACGTTGGGGATATTGAACAAAGGCTCTTTGACATGACCTTGAAAATAGACCAGGCCGTTTGGCGTGAGAGAGGAGGGGCATTTTTTGCTTCAAGAATTCCTCCTAGGGTGGGGTGTCGTTGCTACGATGTAGACGTAATTATTGTGTTGCCTTTGTCAGTGCCGTGGGTCCTCGGCATTTTCACGAAAACCAACTGAACCTCAACTGGTACTCTTTTCACATTTCAAGACGAGCGCTAACCCGTCCAGGGTTTGGCCAGTGTATGCTCGGGGCTGCGGTGAGATGTACTGACCTGACGATGGCGAAAGGAAAACCGTAAGACTCTCAACTTTCTTGGTGACAGGTATCTGGTAAAGGCTGTACGACGTTCGACCTGGTGTAGACGGGTGTTTTGCGTCGAAGCCTCACAGCCCCATTTCGCTGATATGGATGGCCCCTTGTGGTAGACCTGACTCGTTCCTTCGCAATACGCAGTGCTCGGTGGAAACACAAACAATAGACAAAATCAGCGTTAACGCTCCAGGAATGTGCCGGAAATACATAATGCATTCTAAAGAGCTGTCCAGCATATGACGCATAGAGTTTCTCTCTTTGTGTGCATATTTAATGATTCTGTCACATTCACAGTGGCAAAACATTCGTACTAGGCTATTATAGTGTTTTCAGTAGCAGAATAAGTAATTCACTGCAAGCACTGCTATTAAACGACACAGGTTAAACACATTGTCCGCATGTGCCCTACAACATGACCTCAATTAAGAGTTATTTATGCTTGCTGGTACGTCGGTCATCCCAGTTCACGGAGAAATCATGCGCATAACGTATTCAAGCGATGATGCGAAGCTTCACAGTGTACAACAAGTCACCGTAGCGGTGCGCGACTGCTTTCAAGAACATTGATATTGTGAGCCTGAACGACGGGTTTTCTTTGCATGTATCAAGAGGTAAACTGTTCTTGATAGCCTGCGCGAAACGATTGATTTCTTTCCATAAACATAAATGTACTTATTACAAGCTTACAGGTACCATTGCGATGGAATTTACGATGGTCTTCTTCTGTTGCCACTGATAGAGTTTTAGCAAACGATACACAGGATACAGTTTCGGCCATATTTTAGTTTGCACAAACAAATTTTCCGTAGAAGAAAATACTAGCCGTCATTCATCATAGTTATCCCCCCCCCTCTTTTTACCCACCTCCTACCTCACCACTGCGGCTTGGTTTCTTCGGTGCCGTGAAGTATGTTGCAGCGGACATTAGAGACAGAATAAGGCGGGAAAACAATAGGGGTAATAGACTAAAGTCCGATGATTAACATCTTGCCTAATGCTCTTAAGCGCCTGATCGCAATAAATAGACCTGACCTGTCTGTACATGCTACATCAGCGTTTAGATTACGATTATTGCTTTTCCGTCACCTTTTTAGGGCGGTCAGTCTCTATATGAGTGCGAAACAAGTTCAAACACGCACCGAACACTGCGTATTTGTGCTCGCACATCCATGCACGTACACAAACATACACGTAATTACTGACACGCACACTCAGGGACACAAACACGAACATACGTACCCACAACCACAGGCTCACGCACGTCCGCACACACAGGCATAAACACACACATACACAGAAACACACTAACACACGCAGGCAAGTACACTTAGAAACACGAACGCCCATATAACTGCACGCACGCATTTTCACGCAAACACGGAATCGCACAGACACACCCACAGAACGACGAACACGGACGCAAAAACGCGTATACACATATGCACATACAAAGAAACACTGACTGCATGTGCTTGTTTGACCCCGCCCATACATACGCATACACATAGATGCTCGCAGTTACAATAGAACACGCACGAAAGCATGCGGACGCCTCCGCGCAAACCCTCAAAACACGCACACGCCTCAAAGCTGGCAGAAGAATTTGGAGGACGCTTAAGCATCGCCTTTATGAGGAAGCTTTAGCTCGGGTGCTGCTATCTAAATACTCGTCGAAGGAGAATTTGTTGTTCTCGGCAATCACGGCACCAAACATGACGAGGTTTCTTGAATATAAGGGAAACATAGAAATTCTAGTGACGGATGGTTACGATTTTTTTTAGGTCGTGAATGTTTAATGAAATTTGGCAAAAATCGAAAATTTTCAGAAAACGATACTATCAACTTTAAAACTCTAACTCAGCAAAGAAAACTGACACCACAGTTCTGTGAATAGCATGTAATATACATTAAAAGCGGGCAAAATTGATATGTTACATATCAATCTGAAAAAAAAAATAATGATATGGAAATACCGTTTTCCCAGGACCCTTGTACACAGATTAACAGATTCACATGATATCGTCACAGTCGGTAATGTGGGTAGAGGAAGCTGATGGTGGCCTTGGAGACGCCGAAGAAGAGTTCGCTGCTCTACGTTTGTTAGCTCAGCCATGAAAAGCCATCTGTGAATAGGCGCACGCTTCTTCCTTCCCGTAACATCATTGGTGGAGGTGCTGGGTAATCACTTGAACAAGACGGAGCTCCGCAGCGGACGTAACCTGGCCGCCATTTCATCCGAAGGAGAGTGTTCAACCTCGGGCCTGTCCTCGCCGCCTACGGTTATCTCGGCCCAGCATCGCAACCCTGGCATGTTTTCTAGGATTGACAACGTTGACGTCGATGACTCGTTCCAGAATTAGGAATGGGTCAGCGCACACAACAGGTGGGATAACACCCTTATTCGGGCTAATATATTATTCCACCTCAAGAAAACCACACGGGTCTGGTTCTATCCACACGAAGAAGAAATAACGAGTTGGGAGCAGTGTAAACAGAAGCTTAGCAATTTGTTCGGCAAGCCCAGCGGCCGCTAGCATGCTCCGAAGAAGGAACTTGGGACTCGTGCACAGACGTCCACTGAATCCTACGTTGGGTATATCCAGGATATCCTCGCTCTTTGCCGCAAAGTGGATAACAATATGATAAAGGCAGACAAGGTCAGCCACGTTTTAAAAAGCATCGCGGATGACCCGTTTAACCTGCATGTTTACAAGAACATAACAAAGGCCAATGAGATCATTAACGAATGTCGCCACTTTGAAGAAGCGAAGAGTCGTCGCATAGTTCAACAGTTTACGCGTCTACCCAATACCGCAGCTTCATCGACGTGCGAAGACATTTGCCCACCGCGTGAGCGTACCTCCTGTGAGACTGTCGCACGTATCGTTCGGCGAGAAATCGAGGCAGCGTCTCCTGCCACGCCAGTGACGCAATGCCTTGACGATTCCCGGCCGCTTGTATCTCTCATCCAGTCGGTCAATCGCCAAGAACTTGCCAATGTGCCTCTTCCGTCTATCTGCTCTGCCAGCCTTCCTGGCTTTGCTTCGTCTGCGGCCTCTGCCCCTGTTCACAGGAGCCAATACGGTCCATATTCGAAACCGGCCGAATGGCGCACAGATAACGATATACCCATCTGCTTTTACTGTGAACGTGTGGGTCACACCTGTGAACGTGTGGTTCCTGGCCAGCCCACTCTCGACTAAGCTTTCCCGCCTACCACCGCTTCCCACTAAATCCTCGCCTGCCATCGCTCTCCACCGAGGTTGAAGATGCGCCTGACAATGCTCGAGCCACCGCGACTATCCGCTCGCCATCACCACACAGTCGCCGCTCTCGTGGGCCCCAGATGCGTCGCTCTCCCTGCCCAGCTTACCGTCGCCGATCTCCAACGGGAAACTAACTGGGCCAGCTCCTGGAGGTGACGCTACTCTACAACCCCGGCCTGAAATTCCTCTGCTGACCCTGCCTACCGATCGGAACCTTCTGGACGTGGACATGGATGGTTTGCCCGTTACAACACTCATCCACACTGGAGCCCAAATTTCCATCATGTTTGTGGAGCTTCGAACGCCCGTGAAGAAATACTTACTCCTGCTCCGACTCGACTGCTCCAGGTCGCCGACGGTGGAACTCCGGCTGTGCTTGAAACGTGTACTGCTCGTGTCAGTCTCGTCGGTCGCCACACGCCCGTTTTGTTTAGTGTGCTCGAACGTTGCCCTTACAATGTTATCCTCGGACTGGACGCTTTTGTCGCCCATTGTGCTCGGAGTGACTGTTCAGCTTGTGTTGTACAACTTCACCTACCCCTGCCTGTTCCTGTTGACCTTCCTGCTCAAGCTCCAACTCAGCGTTGTTCCGCGGATTTTATTCGCCTGCCATCTCTAGCAGCAACTTACATGCCTGTATTAGCCTGCCTACCTGTACCTGACGGAGACTATGTCCTTACTCCCGCGCCTTCAGTCCTGCTTTCTGACAATGTCTCCTTCCCACACCTCATCGTCTCTGTTTTGGACAATCAGACATGTCTTCCCATCCTAAATTTCGGACAGTGCCCGCAAGTATTGCCTCGAGGCATGTCTCTAGCCACGTTGTCACCGTCGCACGAGTGCCACATTTCCGTTCTATCTGTTGTGCCATCTTCGACCAAGGCCCATTCTGCTTCTTCTGCATCTGCTCCGACCGACGACATTACAAAAATGATTCCACAGGACCTCTCAACCCAACAAGCCGCAGACCTCCGTGACCTCTTCGAGTCGTACTCCGAAACTTTTGACTTGAACGATCGCCCTTTGTGTCAAACTACGGTGGTGAAGCAACATATTAATACCGGTGATGCAGCAGCTGTTCACCGACGCCCATATCGGGTGTCGCCCTCTGAGCGACAAGTTATCTAGGATGAGGTTAACAAGAAGCTCACCAAACGGATTATTTAACACTCTTCTAGCCCGTGGGCTTTCCCTGTTGTTCTTGTCAAAAAGAAGGATAACAGCTGCTGATTCTGCGTTGACTATCGTCATATAAACACGATCAACAAGAAAGATGTATATCCACTTCCCCGCATTGACGATGTCCTGTATTGTCTCCACGGTGCCACCTATTTTTCATCTACCGACCTTCGCTCTGGATATTGGCTAATTGCCGTGGATGAAATTGACTGTGAAGAGACCGCATTCGTCACACCAGACGGCCTATATCAGTTCCGGGTAATGCCTTTTGGCTTGTGCAATGCCCCGGCGACCTTTGAACGGATGATGGACATGCTCTTGCGTGGTTTGAAATGGTCCATCTTTTTGTGCTACTTGGAAGACGTCATCATATTCTCTTCCGCTTTTGCGACTCGTCTTGAGAGACTTTCATCTGTTCTCTCTGCTTTTCGCACCGCTGGCTTGCAGCTCAACTCGCCCAAGTACCACTTCGGTCACCGCAAAATAACCATGTTCGTACATCTCGTCGATCGTCAGGCGTTCGCCCCGACCCCGCTAAAGCTCATGCTGTACAGAATTTTTCCGTACCAACTTATGCCAAATATGTTCGCAGCTTTATTGGCCTTTGCTCTTACTTCCACAGGATTGTGGAAAATTTGCCCCTGTTGCCCGTCCCCTGGCTGACATCCTGAAGAAAGACGTTCTTTTCTGTCAGGGCTCTGAACAAGCGTCTGCTTTCTCGCAGCTCATGACGCTGCTCACCACACCTCCTGTTCTCGCCAATTTTGACGCCTCTGCTCCGACAGAAATCCGCACTGATGCCAGTGGCTACACCGTCGGCGCAGTTTTAGCTCAACGCCATTCTGGGCGCAACCGCGTTATCGCCCACGCCAGCTACCTCTTCCCGCCCGCTGAGCTCAATTACTCGATTACTGAGCGCGAGTGTCACCCTCATTTGGGCGGTGGGCAAGTCCCGACCCTACATTCACAGTTACCACCATTCTACCATTCACAGCTACCACCGATCACCATGCCCTTTGTTCCCACCTCTGGCCACCTTGGCGTCACGCGGACCTATGCCCCAATACGGCGACGGTTTTTCTGGCCCCGTCTCAACCGCTCCGTCCAGCGCTATGTTGCCGTGTGTGAGTCGTGTCAACGCCGGAAAAGACCAGCTGTGCCTCCTGCCGGTCTGCTACAGCATTTCGATATACCAACCGATCCTTTTTTCGCGTTGGCTTTGATCTTCTCTGACCATTCCCTATATAAAATGACGGAAATAGGTGGATTGCCGTCGCTACGGACTGTACAACTCACTATGCCATTACTAGAGCCCTACCGACCAGCTGTGCTATAGACGTCGCTGATTTCTTGCTTCATGGCGTTATCTTACAGCACGGTGCACCTCCTCAACTTCTCACCGATCGCGGAAGATACTAGCTTGCCAAAGTCATAGATGACCTACTTCGATCATGTGCCACTAAACACAAACTTACTGCCGCTTACCATCCACAAACTAACGGTCTTACCGAACGCCTGAACCGCACAATATCTGACTTGCTAGCAATGTATGTTTCTTCCGATCATCGCGACTGGGACATTGCTCTACAATTTGTCACGTTCGCCTACAATTCCTCGCACCACGACACATCTGGCTATTCTCCCTTTTATATCCTTTTAGGCCGTGAGCCGACTTTGCCTTTCGAGACTCTCCTTCCGACCACACTCGGGATGTCTTAGCCACAGGGACGCAAGCACGCTAGGTTGCCCGCATTCGTCTTTCTGCTTCACAGACACGCCATAAGTGTCATTACGATCAGCGCCATCACGACGTAGACTACAAAACTTGTGCTCTTTTGCTAGTTTGGTATAAGACTCGGCGTGTTGGTCTTTCTGAGAAATTGCTACCGCGATACTATGGCCCTTACCGCATCCTTCAGCAGGTGACCCCTGTCACATGTGAAGTGCCTCCGCTGAATGCCACGGTGCCTTCACCTCTCTCTGACATCATCCACGTCAGCCGTCTCAAACCTTACCTTTCTCAGACCGATGAGCCGCACCATTAAGGTGCTTTTCCCGACGGGGGTCATGCCACAGTCTGTAATATGGGAAGAAGAGGACGCTGATGTGGCCTTGGATACGACGAAGAAGAGTTCGCTGCTCTACGCTTGTTGGCTCAGCCATTAAAAAACCATCTGTGAATAGACGCACGCTTCTTCCTTCCCGTAACATTATAAATCGAGACATCGAATTTGTCCGCTTGAATGATCGACTGGATCCCGTTTACAGAACCCCGATATATATTCTTGGTGGAGAGCTACTAATTTGTAAAATATTTGCTTCTATTTTTCTTACTACCGAAATTTTGAATGTTTGACATTTTGAAACAAAAAGCAGACATTAATCGAAATTACACTTCCAACAGACACTAAACTTTAGCTTTCCCTTTCAAGTGTAACAAATTTCTTTAGAATCGGTCAAGAGGTTATCTCAGATAAACGGTTTTGCATTTTACATGTATTTGAGTTGAGTCCGATCTTCGGAGTTGCGTCGGACCTTAAGGAGCCTCCTAAGAGGAAGCTGCAGCTCGGGCACTATTCCAACGTGGCCTATGTGCCGGCGGCCACATAGGAAATCCTATTTGTTCAATAATTTTCTTGCACCACATAGAAGGTCTGGGTATGAGTGGTTCGAAAATCGGGGTGCTTCGCGCAGGTCTGTCAGTGGGACTCCTAGCATTGGGCGCTCACGGAAAGACTAAAGATGACACTGTGCAGGGGATATGGGCTGAACAAGTTTTGAAGTGCGGGAAGCTAGAAGGAAAATTTATTATGAAGAGCAACTGCGCAATATGGAAGAAAGTAAATGGGCAGGGAGAGTGTTAAGATATTTGTGCACAAAAAACATCGATTCACAGGGCACTAGGAAGCTAGAATTCAAACGCACTAGGAATCTAGTTCTTTTCGACAAGCGGAAAGTCAGAGAGGTTAAATATTCTCATGGGAGCGTCAATGGAATAAAAAACCAGCCATGAGTAACTATTTAAGAGGACAAAAACGAAATCAGGAAAGAAACAATTTATGATAATTATAAGGGAAGCTGATTACTTTTCGAATTGAGATCAGGATGACTTAGAACGCACACCTATAAAGCTAGATATAAGAAGAAAAAAGAAGCATATGCTTGCTGCGGTAAAGCTAGGGAAACGATGGCGCATGTTTTATTAGAATGTAATAATACCTGCCTAGCGGTCGAATCAGGCACCACTGGACTCCTGAGTCCCTTGGGTCCAGGGAGATCAGGGGGAACGCAAACATATTCGCAATAGGGATTAGTAGGAGGCGATTGTAAAATTGTTGCAATTAAAGTAGGGAAACTACAGAAAACGCACAAATACAAAAACAAACTTCACAATAGTGGGTCAGAAAATTTGGTTATGGGAATTTATCCCGAGTTTTTTTTTTCTTTTTTAACCTTGGTAGGACATTAGGCAGTATAATAGCAAGGGTTTGGTGTCGCAACCCACCATCCCCTTCGAAAGGTGACGCTCATAACATCCATCCACGCATCAATCGACATCCTGCGCAGTAATGACACAGTAAGCGCTTTTTGCCAATATAATGGAATGGAATTGCGCTACGCACGTTTCCGCATGCTGCCTCTGAAGCCATGACGTGTTCAAGGTGTGCATCGTAGACACTCGTAGAAATCAACTGCGCTTAATTGAGGGCTTCGTATAAATTGTGTGCGTCTCTGTGTGCTCGTGTTTCGACTCTTGGTGCACTCACACAGATCTTCGCTGCCTACATATTTCAACTAGTTGGATATGCTCCCTAATTTTTGCCTTTTTTTTATTAGCGTATCATAACATGAGAAAAGTATTTCTGTGTATAAAGACTGCAATGTACAAGAAGCACTTGAAATTCATGGAGCCGTCACAGTAGTTGTCGGAAAACTATATAAACGTAGTTTCCCTTAGAAAAGAATCATTTACTTTTTGATGAAAAAAAAATTTTTTGGGAAGGTTTTGCAATAAAGCCTTCAGCCTGAGAGTGCGTTAAGCCGGGAAATATACGAAGATACAAAATATCCACCTCCAAGGTCTGTGGGTGATGGCCCTGGCTAACACTCCCAGGGTTTTACTAGGAAACATATATACCCAATAAAGAGGATGGGGAAACGGTGCCGCGGCAGCTCAAATGGGAGAACATCGCACGCAACATGCGATGGCTGTGGGATAATTCCCCACCTGCGGCAAGTTGTTTTCTCATTCACTTTCATTTCCATTAATTTATCGTTTATTTATTTAATTTATTAGGCACAAGTAATTTCCCCTATGTTGTCCTTGGTGTCAGGGTTTGTTGGCTTCTCCATCATCATCATCACCAGCCTGGTTATTCCCACCGCCGGGCAAAGGCCTCTGCCATACTTTTGCAACTACCCTGGTCATGTACTAAATGGGGCCGCGTTGTCCCTGCAAACTTGTTAATCTCATCCGCCCGCCTTACTTTTTGGCGCCCCCTGCTACGCTTCCTTTCTCTTGGAATGCAGTCCGTAACCCTTAAAGACCATCGATTATCGTCCCTCCTCATTACACGCCATGCCGATGCCCATTTCTTTTTTATGATTTCAACTAAGATGTCATTAACTCGCCTTTGTCTCATTACCCAAGTTGCTCTTTTTTATCCCTTAACGTTACACCCATCATTCTTCTTTCCATAGCTCGTTGCGTCGTCCTCAATTTAAGTAGAACCCTTTTCCTAAGTCTCCAGGTTTCTTCCCCGTACGTGAGTACTGGTAAGAC
The DNA here is from genome assembly GCF_023375885.2 of Dermacentor andersoni. Lineage (NCBI taxonomy): Eukaryota > Metazoa > Arthropoda > Arachnida > Ixodida > Ixodidae > Dermacentor > Dermacentor andersoni. The sequence goes on from NC_092823.1 coordinate 76,675,690, forward strand.
ACAGCTGTTACACACTTTTCTCTTGAGAGACAATGGCAACCTGGTGTTCATGATCTGAGAATGCCTGCCAAACGTACTACAGCCCCTTCTTATTCTTCTGGTTATTTCAGTCTTCTGATCCGGATCCGCGGTCGCCCTACCTGCCCTAAGCAGATGTATTCCCTTACCCTTTCCAGTGCCTCGCTACCAATCGTAAACGGTTGTTCTTTTCCGAGACTGTTGAAGATACTTTAGTTTTCTGCAGATTAATTTTTACACCCACCCTTCTGCTCTGGCTCTCCAGGTCAGTGAGCATGCATTGCGATTGGTCCCCTGAGTTACTAAGCAAGGCAATATCATCAGCGAATCGCAAATTACTAAGGTATTCTCTATTAACTCTTATCCCCAATTCTTCCCAATCCAGGTATCTGAATACATCCTGTAAACACGCTGTGAATAGCATTGGAGAGGTCGTATCTCTCTGCCAGACGCCTTTCTTCATTGGAATTTTGTTCCTTTCTTTATGGAGGACTAAGGTGGCTGTGGAGCCGCTATAGATATCTATCAGTATTTATGCAGACTGCTCCTCTACACCCTGATTCCGTAATGCCTCCATGACTGCAGAGGTTTCGACAGAATCAAACGCTTCCTCGTAATCAATGAAAACAATATATAAGGGTTCGTTATATTCCGCACATTTCTCTATCACCTGATTGATAGTGTGAATATGGTCTATTGTTGAGTAGCCTTTACGGAATCCTGCCTGGTTATTTGGATTCTATGTGCGATTACCTCAGTAAATACTTTGTAGGTAAGGGACAGTGAGCTGATCGCTCTATAATTTTTCAAGTGTTTGGCGTCCCCTTTCTTATGGATTAGGATTATGTTAGCGTTTTTCCAAGATTCCGGTACGCTCGAAGTCCTGAGGCATTGCGTATACAGGGTGGCCAGTTTCTCTAGAACAATCTGCCCACCATCCTTCAACAAATCTGCTGTTACCTGATCCTCCCCAGCTGCCTTCCCTCTTTGCATAGCTCCCAAGGTGTTCCTTACTTCTTCCGGAGTTACTTGGGAGATTTAAAATTCCACTAGACTGCTCTCTCTCCGTACTGCATAAATCTCTATAGAACTTCTCAGATAATTCAACTATCTCATACATATTAGTAATGATATTGCCGGCTCTGTCACTTAACGCATACATCTGATTCTTGCCTATTCCTAGTTTCTTCTTCACTGCTTTTAGGCTTCCTCCATTGCTGACAGCATGTTCAATTCTATCCGTATTATCATTCCTTATGTCAGCTGTCTTACGTTTCTTAACTTGGCAAGTTCTGGCAGTTCTATTCTAGCTCTATGGTTAGAGGCTTTCATACATTCGCGTTTCTTGCTCAGATCTTTCGTCTCCTTCGATAGCTTACTGGCATCCTGCCTAACGAAGTTACCGCCGACATCTATTGCACCCTCCTTATTGATGCCCTTAAGATTGCATTTCATTGCTTCAACACTAAGGTCCTCTTCCTGAGTTAAAGCCGAATACATATTCTGTAGCTTGATCCGGAATTCCTATATTTTCCCTCTTACCGCTAACTCATTGATCGGTCTCTTACGTACCAGTTTCTTCCTTTCCCTCCTCAAATCTAGGCTAATTCAAGTTCTTAGCACCCTATGGTCACTGCAGCGCACCTTGCCGAGCACGCCATCATCTTCTATGATGCCCGCCTCCTCCAGGTCCACTTTCGGCTAACCCTCTTGTGGAAGAAGGTATTCATTAGCCGCATAATATTCTGTTCTGCAAACTCTACTAATAACTCTCCCCTGTTGTTCTTAGAGCCTATGTCATATTCCGCCCCTGACTTGTCTCAAGCCTGCTTCTGGCCTAACCTGGCATTGAAGTCGCCCATGAGTATGGTGTATATTGTTTTGACTTTACCAATCGCCGATTCCATGTCTTCATAGAAGCTGTAATCGGGGTGTAGACTGGATTTAGGGGCGTAGACCTGTACGACCTTCAATTTGTACCTCCTAATAAGTTTCACAACAAGACCTGCCACCCTCTTGTTAATGCTATAGAATTCCGGTATGTTACCAGCTATATCCTTATTAATCTTCTTATGATATGACTTCTTATGATATGACTAATACAAAAATGGGGCCGCTTATTAAACCCCCTTTCTTCTCGAATATTCCTCATTTTTTGTTGTGACACCCCGGTAAGCTGCCGTAGATCCTGCACTAAACTTCACCCGATCGCATGAGCTGAAAAAAAAAGTTAATTCCAGGAGCGTGCCATTTTCGTATTTCAATCTTATAGCAAAACTACATGTGGAGACAAAACGTGCGAAAGTAACAAGTTTCCGACATCACGAACAAAGGTAATTCGCTTTTACAAATATGGCATAGAAAAAAAGTGACCTAGAAAAAAATTTATATCATTTCCAAGCACTGCACCATTCCCGGGCCTTATTTCCTCTTAAAAAAAAAAAAAGATTTCCCGTTTTTAAAGCGTAATTTGACCTCCATTGACGCGCTGAGACGCCTCGTGTGCAGATATGGCTGCAACACAGGCTCCATGCCAGACATACGCAGAATGCCTTCTACAAATGTGAGACTACAAAGCGTGTTTCAGTCAATCAGAATACGTAATTTTTCAACGTTCAAGTTCTTTTTTATTCAGTTCATCCGCGTTATGTTTTGGTCGGCTCTCTGCCCGCGAAAGTATCAATTTCCCGTGTTATCGCTCCTTAGGAACACTCGTCCCGTTTTCGTCAGGTGTGAGTGCCCAAAGAAGTTCGGTGTTATTGCGGGGCTACAAAAAGCGTTACAAACCTCATCCCGTAAGATTCAGTAAACTTGAAAGCAACTGCACCACAACGATCGACTTACCTTTTATAAATGACGCCACCTTAGATGCGCAAAGTGGAATCAGCTAGCGCAAGGCAGCAGCAGTTGGAGATCGCAGGCACAAGCCTTCGTCCGGCAGCTGACATCAAAAATAGGCTGCTGCTGCTGCTGCTGCTGCTGATGATGATGATGATGACATACGTCACATCTGCCGGTGTGGCCAGCGTGCCCTAAACGTCCCGAAATAAGCTACATACTGCTGGGACCCACAAAAAATGCCACAAAGTTTTGCCCTGTAAGATTCAGTACACTCCAACCTAAGGGCACTACAGCGGCTGACCTGTTTTCCGCTAACTGCGTCACAGCGACTGGTGGGGCCAACGGCTCCTATACCTACACTGCTTCAAATGGAGCGCACTAAGGCAAACAAAACCTTGCCCTTGTTAAGTAAAAAAAACATGCCCAGCAAACTGTTGGCGCAAGCTACACAGAAAATGGATACACAGCATGCCGGACCGCCAAACGCTCGGATGCGCAGCCGCCCTGTGGTGTGGCCTCGGTGGCGCGTCGCTCCTGGTTTCCTGGTCGCTGAGTAACGCACTAAGAAAGGTCGCCTAGCCTAACTTCCTTTATACTAAAAACGTTTCCGATTACACGCGAAAAACAAAAATAAACGATTGTATGTTACCTAAATTTCACGTTCTTTTTTTATTGCTCGCATCACTTAACGGATGGTACGAATACTAGGTCGTGACGCGTTGCCTCTTGGCAGTTTTCGCCGAGTGTACTCTTGTGCTAAATTTGTTTCCACATCCCTGTACTTTAATAGGAACACTGAGCGTAATGGATTAGGGCGAGACTTTACGTAACTTTCTTCCGGGGATCTTGATCGTCTGCTGGATCGGTTTCGCACCGGCTATTAAGGGCCGATCGAGGAGCCTGTGTCATAGTAAACAGGTCTATCACTTAGTGTAACAATAAAGGGACTGAAGACGGAGACAGTTGCATAAGTAATGAGGGCTGATCATGGAGACAATGTAATAGTAAACTCGGCGATGTCAAAGACAACTGTTATTGTAAACAAAGCCCATCGCGGCAACAATGCAGCAGTAAACTGCGCTGATTTCGGAGGCAACCGTTTTAGCAAACCGGGCCGATCAGGCAGGCAGCAGTTACAATACAGAGGGCCAATAACGGAGGCAGTGTAATGACAATTTTTGTCGATCACGACGACAGGGTAAGAGAAAACTGAGCCGATCATGGATACGATGTTACAGTCAACTCAACCGTTAACGGAGACAGTGTAAAATAAGCTTTACCGATGATGGAGCGCAGCAGCGAACTGAGCCGATCACGGCGACAGTGAAACAGTGAAGTTTTCCGACCATAGGAAGAATGTAACAGAAAACACCGTCGATCATGCAAAATGTGTAATTGTAAACATGGCCGATCACAGATATAACATCATAGTAATTTTTGCCGATAAAGGAGAGAATGTGATGCAAACTGGGTTGATCATGGAGACAGTGTAAAATAAGCCGGGCCGATCACGGAGATAGTGCAATAGAAAACAGAGGCGATCAAGTAATTAGGGTAACATGAACCTAGATCAATCATGAAGACAGTGCAACACTTAACTGGGCCGATCACGAGACAGTGTAATAACAAACTAGGCAAATCGCGTAGACAGTATCATTGTAAACTGCGCTCATCACAAAGAAAGCTCTCTTCGTAAAACGGCGGATCACGCAGAGAATGTAATATGAAGCTGAGCAGATCACGCTGAAAGTGTAAATTGCTTTGATCACGGAGACAACTCTTGAAGTAAATGGCCGATCACGAAGGTAGTGTGCTAGCAAGCTGGGCTGAAAACCTAAACAATGCGCCTCTTTGATTATCCTCTCCCTGACTGTTCGCAAACTGTCTACGGCTTCCGGTCTGACTAGACCTGAATGAAAGGCACGTCACAGCCACGTGATCCAGCTCTGTCAGGGACTGTCGCAGGTTTCGCTCGAAAGCTTTATGACCGGAAGTCTCCCTCCTGGCTGCCGTCGACTGCTCTTAGGTAACCGCACTACCCAGCGAATTCATTAGCGTGGCCTCCGGGATGGTCACGCTAATGACCATCTCGGCACTCTCGCTATTTGTGCCGCTTAACCACAGTAATTACGCTTGCTCAGTGCCTGTCAAATTTATTGCGGAATTCCCGCGAACGCAGAAAGCACCCGCCGTGAAGCTCCAAGCTCGTCAGACCGTCTACGATACGGGAGATTGGTATCTAGGACAGAGCGTGTGCGCGCCATCTACAAATCCTACACGCCTAAATGCAAACGTTTTAAATTGGCACCAGAAGGGCTAATCGGCTAAGGTCCCACTGTGTACGGATCCCACTACTACAAGCGAAAAATAGCTGACATGCGACACATGCTTCTTCGTACAGAAACTTTACCCGCTTTAAAAGAGAAATCCACACTACACATGCAGCAATGAGCATGACAGATTTTGCGAAACTCATGAAGGAAAGCACGCCTGTGCGCCTGAGAGTTGTGCTTGCCTCCTAAAGTACGAAAACAAAAACTGCAGCATTTTCACGGTACATTAAAAGCATGAATGAAAGCACTCAAATCGCCTACGTAACAGACGCGATAGCGGCTGAGTGCACAGTACATGCCACCTGAAACGCGCAAAATTAGCAGAAGTACACGGCAACTTTGAAAACATGGCAAGAAACGCCGCGCGCATCTTTTTCACACAGCCGTTGACTCTTAGCTGCTTGGGATGGTCCAAGCAAAATTCTGATCGCTCCGCGGACAATAAACGCAATTATGGCAGCTCTTAGAGTGATTGTTGAAGCTTCCGATGATGTACGAACAAAATCTTAAGCACCATAGCAGTCCCAAGCAGTCCAGCGCTTTCAGGGACTAGTAGTCCCAGAAGCTCAGTGCAGCACTGGAGGCGTCTCATGTCACGGAGGCGTCTCTTATAGTAAAAAGGCCGATTATGGAAACAGTGTAATATCAAGCTCAGCAGAAGGCGGAGACAGTGCCATTGTAAATTGCGCCAATTACAAAGTTCTAATAGCCATCCTTATGAGCCATTCCGCTCTGTGGAGGTGGTTTACCAGCGAAGCTGTTTAGCACAAGACGCGCAGGTGACACATAATTTCGAACAACGCTACTTACTCATTTATTGACTTGATCGGTGTTCATCATTTCAATCGCAACCGCAATCACATTCTCTCATAATGTCCCATCGATGCACGTACGCCGATGGGTGGTTGGGTGGGCCGGATCGGTGGGGCTTCGCTAGGGATGTCTGCAACACGGAACGCGTAAACCGCTCCCTGTTCGGTCACAACACATCCACATTGAAATCACCGACAACGACAACAGGGCTACTGTCATCGCAGCTAATTCACGCAAAGTGAGCAGCCATGAACATTACAGGACTATGAGTCATTTGTTTGTTTTTTGCTTGCTTACCGGGGTGTGAGTCGTCCCTCACGGCGGTCATTGATGAGCCTGTTTTCAATGAGTCATTATTAGACATTGATGATGACATTTTTGGTCATGCTGTTCTCTATGTAGTATGTGGAATTAGAAAGAATTGAATCCCTGTTCGCTTCACATTGTTGAGTGTTTGTAGCCTCTGCCTTACGGGGCTATGCGCCAATGCATAGTTTGTTACCTACGAAAGTATGAATGCTTACGTGTGTATGAGCCATTGATGATGGTAGTTTTTGTTCAGGGAGAAAAAAAAATTGCATGGAAGTCCAGCCATATACAGCTTCGCTATAAAGGCCAGTCACGAAGACAATATGATAGCAAGCTGGGCAGATCATGCAGACAGTATTAGTAAACTGAACCAATGACGGGGACAGCTCTCATAACACACAGCTGATCACGGAATCAGTGTTATATCAATCTGGGCACATCACGCAGACAATGTTTCTGTAAAGTGGGCCCAGCATTGAGACAGTAATAAAGACTGGAGTGATTTCAGTGATGATGTCATCATAATTGGATCGATTCCGCAACGAGTGATCTTCGTGGTTGCGTGTGTAAGGTGCCGGGGAATCTCCTAGTCTTTCCGCATAGGAAAGCGTTCAATACTCTGCAAAATGCCGTGCAGAACGCGAACACTTACGTGCTCATTACTAAGAAGCCTAATGACAGATAACATCTGCTGTTTTAGAACCTGAACAGGTGCCCTCGTGTACCTGCACATGAATCAAAATGGCATGCGTAGTGTGGCTGTAGGGATAACATTTTTTTTTACTTGTTGTAAACAAAATTAGGGCTCCGCCTAACATTCAAGCAGGTGTGTTGACTGGGCCGTAACATTTATTCTTACGTTTCCCACAGGTGATCATCTGTTACAGATTGGACCAATTCGTCAAGAACTTACCCGAGTAACCGCAGGAAGGTTTTCTCGGGGCGCACCTCGCCCACAGCGCGGGACGATCTCCGACTCGCCAGCAAAAGCGAGGATTTTGCGTCTAAATAAGAAATTCAGGGGCGCACATCGTCCTTGTGATTCTTTTTGCGTGTGCGTCCTCGTTCTTGTTTGGGGGGGGGGGGGGGGGGGGAGTGTAAGAGTGTATGACGGGAGTTTCTTTTGCAGCATTTTCCTTTAATAAACACAATGATCGTATACAGGGCTGACGAAACTGCGGTGCTTTATTTTCAGCAGAATTAGCATATTTAATATTATCCCGGCAAAGCCGAAGGAAAACGCACACCAAGCAGAAAAATTACCCACTCTGCTGAAAACTTCTGATCTACACTTCCCCACAAGTGTCCCTTCACGACCTCAACGCTAATATTCCTAACCAGCCCTGCAAAACCTGCAGCTAATGCGCCACTAGACGTGCGCCCTTTGATTCCTTACACATAAATATATAGGTTTGCACTGTATAGTGCTTACATTCCAGCTATTTACGCCCCCGCAGTACAGACCTGTACCTAGCGGGCTCTGAAATTGCTTGCTGATTCAGCTCCTGTGTGCAGGATTTTCCTGCTCTCTATCACATATGCGCTTTATTGTAAATACTTTGCTCTTTAACAGGGGTGCGCAGACAATCAAAACTTTCAATCAAGAATCAAATGAGCTCATATTCAACAGGCCCTAACTATCGCACAGACACAATTCTGAAATATCGATATTTTAATTGCAATAGCAATTATAAGGACACTCCAGGCGCATTTTCTCCATCGTCCTGGCCCTGATGTTCCGTATTATGCCCAACTGCCATAACACCGTGGCCACGTACGGTACGCTGTCTGACTTCAAATCGCGCACGCAAGGGAGCAAGGCGGGAAGGAAACACGCAGTCTTTCATTCCGTATGATGCGGCGGCACGAGCATTATCTTGAAAGCAATCTGGAGCAAGTAGTGAGCCTAGTGGTTGCGTGGGCCCTATCTCGAAAGCCATCTTTATTGAGTGCACAGTCTAGGCCTGCAAAGCCTCATAGCTTCGTGTACGCTGCGTTGTCGCCGCATTGTTCGCGTTGAAGCGAGAGGCAGCACGCAGGTCAATTCGCTCGCTGCTGCTGCCGCTCTTCCACACATCCTCGTTTTGACAGCGAGGGCTTGCACTCATCGAGTAAGATTTGTTTCTGTGTGCCAGCATTACGCAAGAAATTGCCCTTGTATTATGCCACAATCTGCTGTTATTTTTGACTGAACACTTTTCTGTAAATAAAGAACAGTCATTTCGATAGCACGGAGAGCTATAATGTAGAGACCGTAATACAAAATGAGAGTGCTTTCGTCTTTAGAAAACGGATGGCTCTGTATTCTGAATCTGTACGATGCGGTTCAACTGTAACAATGCAGGTGCTTCCCGTATTCGGAAAACGGAAGACCGTATTCTGAATCAGTGTTATGCGGTCGAACCGTTAAAATACAGGAGTTGCTTGTAATACGTTTTGCAGATCATATTCATTGTTTGGAGAAGTTACTTATGGGAGAGAATGTGCCCGGGACGTGCGAGTGTCCGCCGAATTTTATCGCTGCGCTATCTGCCGAGGTCAGCCGCGTTAACCTCTGCATTCGGGAAGTGCATGCGTGATCCACGCTTTCCGATGGTCTTGAACGCATATGATAGCGTGGCGGAACCCTGCTGATAGCGCAGAGATACAATCCGGTCGACGGTTTCACGTGCTGTGAACTTTTAACCTCGATAGTATATATCCTATAATGCAAATGTCATGAAGACAGTTCATACCAGTAGCAAGAGGTCGCTAGAGAGAAAATTGTCTAGCCTACACCTTGACATAGCTGAAAAGTTACAATACTTTTCATTTTGTGATATGCATGAATTGCACATATGTAAAAATAGGTGCAAAAATTCAGTCAAGTTCTTTAGATCAAGAAGCAATATTATGTTGTTCAACCACTCGCCTTGCACTCTTTGCTGGTGAAAGATGGTATTGACTCCACGTGCCTTACATGTATAAAATCGCTCCTAATTAAAGAAACAAATAGTACTGGTACATTTTCATCGAAAAGAAAGCGGCGAGAAAGATAATCACAGAACACAACAAAGCGGTAAGTTATGCGTTAAAAAAACATGAGCCTGGATGAACATTGTTGGAACAGGGGATCTTGATGCAGCCAACATTTCAAAAAGGGCCCTTGTCTTCAGAGGAGCAACTGATTTCCTTGGCAGCGTTTTTATGTGTGCAAAGCTCAGTTACCCCTACGCTCATTCGCGGAGAAGAAGCTGGTGTATATAATAGGTGAAAAGAAGTGGAAAGGGTAAAATAAAGGCAGGAAGGGTGTGATTAGCAGTTATTCTGGTGGAGTGACTAGTGGCCCTGCATTCAGTTTTTACAAAAGTAGGAGTAACCGAATCAGACGAGGATCTACATATGTGAGCAAGTATTAATCCAGTTGACCTAGTCTTCTCAGAAATCTAAATACGAATTAACATAGTTTCGACGTGTGGAAGACTAGCAATGAAGAATTAAGGAATACAAACTTTGCATCAAGATGTTTTTCGTTAAAAGGGCCCTGAACGACCTTTGTCGAAGTAAAGAGATGTATTTGAAGTTAAAATAGGCTTTTTCAGAAGTACTCTGCCGCAAAAAGTATTTCGATGCGTTCAGCAGAAGCGGAGCTATTCGCCGTCAACCACCCTCTTCGCTGTGCTGCCGTTCCTTCTTCAATGCCTTGCTCTACGAAGGATATATACGGCTGAAGGGGATGCGCCCACAACGCGGCTTGTATATCTCATCGTGGTGCGCAGTTCGAATTAACTTTTGGAAGTAAAGGTAGACGGCACCCTTCGCGATTTCCGCGCCTACTACGCGCCAGACTTAAGCCAAACACGGTTTTCCTCAGCGAGCTGCATTGCGCTTAGCCAGCGGACTCGTGGCGGCACACCGTGGGACCGCGGTATCTACGCTACGTAAAAGACCGCATCTACATGGTACTGTAGCGCGTATGCGCAGCGTTTGATTTCTGTACGACAGGGCTTGAGTGCGTATTCGCGCTCATATGCTACAGTTAGAGTGACCCTAGATCACTCTACTATGGCTGACCATGCTAGGGGGTGCAGACCGCCATTGTCCTTCACCAGCTTCACTGACGGATAATAGCCGCATCCAACTTGCGCATTTTTGACGCGCTATCAATTAGGATCAGCAACGAGTGACCGCACACTGGAAAGCGTGCCTGTTGTCTAACCTTATGTTTCGCGTGGTTCGAGGCGAGTTGAGAGTTCAAAACTAGTCGAAATTAGCGAGACCCGCCGGCTATGACCCCGACAAGCAGCGCGGCCATAGTTTAATTCCCACACGGGCGGATTTGGCAGAGCGTATTTAGGCAGGCGATAGTCGACTTCTTCCGGAATCACGTATTTATTATCTAAATTTGAAAGCAAATTTTCGCTTGCTGCAGCCAGCTTATAGAATTAGGCAATAAATATTCCCAGTAACAGTAGTAGAAAGTGCGCTCATATAAATGCTCTTCTTGATCGACGTAAGCTATTGGCCAATGGCAGCCGCGCATGGGACTCTGCTTTCTTATAAAATAAAGCGTCCACAAGAAAGTGTGAGGATTAGGCATTACTATTTACTAATATTTACTGCATTACATTACTACTAATTAGGATTAGGCCCCTTTAATATAATATGAAATGGCAAATGAAGGCAGATTATGAACACACATTTTGTTGAATACCGATGAATAAATATACATATTGACCAAGTAATTATAGATGTGGACATGAAAATTAAACTGGGTATGAGAGAGAGAGAGAAAACAAGGGTAGGAAAGGCAGGGAGGTCAACCAGAACAGCATCCGGTTTGCTACCCTACACTGGGGGTGGGGGAAAGGGGAATAGAAAGAGGAAGAAAGGGAGAGAGGAAGCACTGAGTACGTGTGGGAGCGACACCATACACAAGGACACTATAAACGGTCTGTTAAGCCCGTGCACTTCAAGTACCGCACTAGTGCACGAATCGCTTTTCGAGCTAGTGACGGGTGTGGCCACGGTCCGAGTATCTTTGACTCGGTGAAACATCTCGAGTCCAGTCTGCGTAAAGTTGCCCGCAGAGAGAGGCGTTGGACATCGTAGCGAGGGCAGGTACACAATAGGTGCTCGATGGTCTCCTCGCACCCACAGGAGTCGCACATCGGGCTCTCGGCCATTCCCATACGGTAGGAGTATGCGTTCGTGAACGCCACTCCCAGCCACAAGCGACACAACAAGGTTGCCTCGCCGCGGGGAAGGCTAGATGGCAGTTGTAGCCGTAGCGTGGGGTCCAGTTTACGTAATCTGCAATTTAGGCCACTTGAAATCCAGAGATCTTGGGACTTCTTACGCGCAAGTTGGCGAAGTTCTCTGGCAGCGTCCGACCTCGCCAAAGGTGTTGGACGCGTCTTGGTATCTTCGTGGGCACACCGGGCAGCCTTGTCAGCTAGGTTGTTGCCGACGATGCCACAGTGAGCAGGAATCCACTGAAATATAATGTGGTGTCCACTTTCCAGAGCATGGTGGTGCAGTTCCCTGATTTCAGATGTCATTTGCTCGTAAGTTCTGGGACGTAATGCGGACTTGATGCTGTGAAGGGCTGTCTTTGAGTCACAAAATACGACCCATTTCTCTGTAGGCTCTTCGGTGATGTACATCATAGCGGCATGGAGAGCTGCAAGTTCTGCCGATGTAGATGTAGTCGTGTGCGACAATTTGAATTTAACTGTAACGTTCTTGGCTGGAACGACGAATGCGGCAGTTGAGCTGGTAGGTGAGGTGGAACCATCGGTATATATATGTATGCGGTCATGATACGTCTGGTGCAGTAATATGAGTGTAAGTTGCTTCAGAGCCGGCGATGGATGATTGGACTTTTTTGTAATTCCAGGAATAGCAAAATTCACTTGAGGCTGTCGCAGGCACCACAGGGGAGAGGAAGGCTTCGCCGCCGGTGTAAATGATGCCGGTATGTACTCATGATGAGCGCTAATAACTCGTGAAAAGGTCGCTTGAGGTCTCTCGGCTGGTAGGGAGGCCAAATGATGGTCGGGGATCCTTGACAGATGGCGAATGTGCGCTCTGAGAGAGTCGACAGCTACATGTGTCTGGATTGTATGGTCTCCTGCGATGGCGATTGTCGCTGCTGTTGAGGTGCACCTAGGCAGCCCTAAACACGTGCGTAGGGCTTGACCTTGTATGCTCTCCAAGGCGCGAAAGTTCGTCTTGCATGCATTTGACAATACTGGTAGGCTGTAACGAAGGAGTCCGAGAAACAAAACCCTGTACAGCTGCAACATAGAATGGACTGGTGTACCCCAGTTTTTCCCGCATAGAAATCGGAAGACCTGAGCAATGGCGACTAGCTTCTTCTTCAGACAGACGCAGTGAGGGCTCCATGAGAGGTTGCGGTCAATGATGACGCCCAGAAAGCGATGCGTCTTAACATAGAGTACAGCTTGACCATTGATCGTAACAGGATACGATGACATTTGTTTCCGCGTAAAACCAAGTAATGCGCACTTTTCAGTATACACACTGAGGCCTTGCTCTCGGAGATAAGAAGCCGTCATGGTTGCCGCCCGCTGAAGCCTGGCTCTTAGCTGAGGGCGAGTCACCGCAGAGGCCCAGATGCAAATGTCGTCGGCGTATATTGAGACATGTACTGTCTGCGGTAGGTAATCCGCTAGTCCTACCAGGACGAGGTTGAACAAAATAGGGCTCAACACTCCACCCTGCGGCACACCACGGCAGATGGAATGGTCTGAAGTTGGGCCGTCTTCGGTCTGTAAGTATGAATACGACATAGCAAAGGGCAGCCTGTGAAAAATAGTGGGGCGGGCAATATGATAACCAGGTACAGGATTGCGAATAGTCCAATGCTGTTCATATTCATGCGGCTGCTGACGACTTCAACTTTGTTTTCTTGTTGAGCCTGTCTTACATCAACAAGGAAATGGGTAAATTTTCCAAACATGTCTGAGGTCAAATGCTCTTCAAAACTTCGATTTTATATTAATGGAAGAGAAGGCTATGGGCAATTATACTGGGTGAGTGTTCATTTATCAGCACCATTCACAGGTGCAGGCTTAAATTTAATGCTCTCGATGGACCTTAGTTCCTGGGAAATCATTAACTGCTTTATATAGACAAAGATGCCTTCACATCATATAGTTTGACAGGGGTGCCAGCAAGCTACAATACACTTGTTGAAACAAAAGTGAAGTTTGGTAACAATGAGTGAAAGAAACAAACAACATTCTACAATACTGATTCAAGTCGTCCAAACATCTGATAAATTAATACACCCCCAGCCCATGCATAGAAAAATTACGCAACCACATTCTCGCTTATGGTGTCAATCATGCTATTATAACACTAGCCATTAGGTGAGTAGAATAAGAAGATCAGAGGGCTCGGTTCCTTTTGTTAGAACATCGAGTGTTCTTTGCAATAATGTTGGATTGCAATTCTAATAGGAGCAGTTCCTGAGATGGTTGCCAATGCATAAGAAAACTCGTGACATTCTGTGCAGCAGAACGTTGCCGACGAAGTGTCATGTACACAAATGCCCTTTTTTATTTAAAATGACATTCTGCTGTAAAATCTTGTGCACAAGCGCCAACTTTAGAATTCGAAAAAAAAAACGCCACAGTTGAAGGCAACAGGGGTTAAATTCATGGGAAAATGCTGAAAATTATTTGGTTATTAGGTTTATTTACTATAGAATAAAGGTTCAGATTTTTTCTCTACAGGTGGTCTAAACAGGCACCCTGCTTTTACAGTCGTAGAAAAAATAATCTGTGCCTAAGAAGAGGAGAATTATCCGGAAGTTTATGAAGAAGTATACCCCACATTGACGTCTGACTTCAAATTGCAATCTAGTGGAGGATACAAACTTATTGCCAGTGCTAAGGCTGCTGCACTAGCAGCTACACATAACATGGCAATTGTAATCAGGTTTGCACTAGCTGTGATTACTGTAATCTGTCGTCAATACACGAAAACATAGCCAGAATACATTTAGGCAAGTTAAACTCTCTAATTAATTTATCTCATATGATGGCATTGGAATTCAATGTCCTGCAAATAAGTGAAGTGCTATGTGCCGTTCCATACCGTGAAACACCTTTGACAAACCTTAATTTGCACCTAGGTCATGACAAGAGGTGAAGAGCTTATTCTCTGTGAACTAGAGAACTTGTAAAGTGTAAAGCTTCGGAAAGCGCAGTTTAGTATCAGTTGCGAAAGTTTTCATTTTAAACTGCAGACAGGTAAATCCTGGGCAGTTTAAAAAAAACGCAATACCTTTTCTTTCGTTGAAAGGTGCCGACACCTATGGCCATAATATGTGCGGTATGACCATCATTCCCAAATAAAGCAAGCAGCACCACCCTAGGTGTATGTGCCTTCTGTCGTAACTTCGCTGCCAAAGAACGTTAGCGTGGGTTGGTTCGGTCGCCAGCGAAACTGATATCTAGGGCAATATAGAATCGTAAACACTCTGATCTCGGTGCTTCCTCTGCTGTTTACCCATCATCACGTTTTCAAGCAAGAAGATGCGGAATAAATGCAACATGCATAATCCACGGTACCACCACTTTGGAGATATCTAGTAACCCGAGTTATCAAAGATTCCAGATTTAGATGACACGACCAATTTTATTCAACTGCGAGAATCATTCTTGCGTTTGCTACTATATTGTTATGGGTCATTGATTATTGGGTACTATGTCGTCTTCGAATTTGCGACAAAGCGCGAGTACGCCCTGGATGTACGTCACATAGGACACGGTAGATGTCTGAACTGCTTAACGCGTGCTTCACCTCCACCGCGGATCGTCCCGATAATGCACATCTATTTTCGGGATCCGCCCACGTATGGGGAGTGCTCAACGCCTGCGGCACCACCGCCGCTGGTCGGCTCGACATTGTAGTATTTTCTGGATCGGACCACGTATGCAGAATGCTTAAAGCCTGCATCACCTCCACCGCGGATAGGCCCGATATTGCACATCTATAAGCTCCTTCTTAAGGATGTAGGGAAAACAGAATCAACTGAAAAGAAACTATTTTATGCATGAGAATTTGACAAAGAGAAACAAGGAGTTGCTTAAAGAGGCAAAGAACTGGGTGAAAAACAGCTTAACCTATGTGTGGCACAGAAATAGGAGACTTTTTTTCTGACAGCGAGAGGGAACAAACGCGGTTCGCTTTGCTTGCATAGCAGATTTGAATAAGATAGCATAGTTTGATTCTCTCATCCTTGTTTGTCAGTTTATCACAAGTTACCATGCAACGTGCACTTTGGTGATTGCACATGGCGGTAAATGCTTCTTGTTGTGTAATGCCACGTTATCTTTTGGATGTCTGTGGGTCTCAGACATTGCAATCTTTCAGTGTGTTTCATTTAAATTCTCGGTCTGCGGTATCTAAGAAAGCTGATCTGAAGTTGCTTTTTACTCAACTAGGTTTTTCTTTTCATGTGGTCATGGTGACTGAAACGTCATATGGTGAGCACAGCAGTAGAGTCAAGCTTCTTTTATATGACACATTTGTTCTAAACAGCACGAATAGTCGTGGTGGTGGCGTACTATGGGTGGAAAAAAGCGCTTTCGTGTGATGTCTTGTCTGAAGTTTCTGTAATCAACCTTGATTATGAAATTCTCTCCATTCCTATCGAAAACAAGGTTGTGGCCGTCATTTATCGCCCGCCAATCTGAAATTTGAAATCCATCTTCGCTTTCCTTGACCTTGTCTTGTCCTTCATAAGTGAAAACAAATACGACGTGATTTGAGGTGGTGACTTCAATATGAATCTCCTTGGAGATAACCCCACAAAATAGAATTCGAATATCTATCCAGTTATTTTGCCCTCTTAAACGTGATATGCAATCCTACACGTGTTACAATGTAGAGTGAATGACTTATTGATAAACTGATAATCAACCTGCACATGCCTATTCAGAAAGGAGTCGTTATACATACTGATATCATGTCCCATGTCTAACTGTTTTTCCCATCCTGTGTTCCTGCTCTAAACCGACAAATGACACTTGCTGCCAGTCATTCAGTGTTGGCTCAAGACATTTAACAAGGAACTTCTGACTCAATGCCAAAAATAAGCAAGAAAAATAAATATTTTTTGTATGCTGTTTGCAGAACTCATCAATAAATGGTTAAAAAAACTGAAATGTCAAAGTAGCATAGCCACCCGCCTTTCACTACATCTTAGCATGTATATAAATATAGATTACAGTAAGAATGTTGTATTACTAGTCTATAAATGCATCTACTACATATTGAACTAATGTTTCACTCTAGGTTCAAGGTGGCGATGCGATATGATATTTTGCTCCTTTGATCACCTACTAAATTTCTGACGACAGCACTGCAGATAAAGTTGCTATAGCCGGATTGCAGATTTGCATTTGTTTAATGAAAAAGTGTAAACAAAACGAACAAGTACATCAAGAGAAGCAATGAAATGTCTCAACTAAGCCACATAACAAAGGAAGGAGAGTCAGTTTAGGTAATGAAATATGGATGCAAACTTACAGCTGATCACCTGTCTTTGAAACGCAGATTTTGAGCACGTGTCACAACTTTCGCTTGCCTTTCTTGCTTTTACTTCTGATTTTTCAGCATCCACTTCAGGGCATCCTGGTGGCATTCACTTTCGCATGTTTTTGTACTTGTTTCTTAGGCACATATACCGTAAGAACTGGAATGAAATGAAAGCAAATGACTTTACATACCTAATGAACAGTTCAATGACTGCCAGTTTTCAGGTTTTGAAAGAAACTGCAAACACAGAACACAGTTAAGCATGAAGTTACTGTAACCTTAGCTTGCTTTTTGCACTGTTTTCTTCATGTTCCAAAATGTACCAACTGAATCATTTATCCCACCTTTCAACACAATAGCTGAGAATTTCTTTCAGTATTTGTGTTGGTCAAAACTTTAATGCATGAAAACGGCTACAGGTACAAAATATATTATTCAACCAAATATATATTTAGCTGAGCATGCATTTAATATCACAAGAGGTGGCCGTATTGCATACCAGATGCAGAGGTGTTGTTGACATCATCATATTTAGCTAACCTGCAAAGCTTTAAAACCACCACATCTCTACTCAATCACAAGCACACAGACCTGAACAGCTGCAAGCAAGGATGGTCAAGAAAGGCTTTGGGATTATGCTTAACGTAGAAAACAATTATGGGGTTTTATGCGCCAAAACCACGATCTGATTAAGAGGCATGACGTAGTGGGGCACTCCGGAAATTCGGATCACCTGGGGTTCTTTAACGTACACCTAAATCTAAGTACACGGATGTTTTAGCATTATGCCCCCATCGAAATGCGGCCGCCTTGGCCAGGATATCCTTAACATCTAAAAGTGCAAAAGACATCAAAATAAAATGAAGTTATAAGAAAATGCTCTTACATGGCCAAGGTGCAATGTGTCCCTCAATGCTGGGTACTGGTTTCCGATGTTCCTTGCAGCAACATTGAACAATTTATTTGGGTACCTGATGTTTAAAAAAGCATGCATCAAACTTCCACGTAAAACAATACACAGAAAACAATATGCAACAGAACTGTAGCGCAACAATTTCCATGAAATAATATCAAACAGTGGAACTGTGATTCATCTGATGGGACCAACTTAAGCAAACTGCACCATGAAAGCATTAGGTGCGGGACGAGAACGAGGTGAGAAAACTGATCGGATGGATTTGACACAGGACAGGGGTAACATTTAATTCTTTTGTCCTGCAATAGCCAAGATGAACAGATAATCATGACCAGAGTTCAAAAATTCTTAAAATTCTTTCGCCAGACAAGTTTTTATAAAAGGTTTTAATTAATATTTAAGTTAGCGTAATACTAAAACATGCACACAAGGGAAAATTAGTCATGAATACAAACTTGAAAGAGATGGGCTATAAGAATTTAGCAGGGCAGCTTATTAAGCTAGGTGTTGGTCGATTATAGTGAGTGCAAAGCGGAAAGGTTAAACGAAGACGTAGACACAAGCACTGACTACTAATGAAGGTTTTATTGCCGAATTCACAAAATAGTGATATAGCTAGCTGAAAAATCCCTACTAAAAAGGTGAACAAAGCAGACCATCAAAAGGCACATGAAGAAATGTAGAGTTGCGTAAAAAATACTGGCCGTAGGTTTGACTTCCTAGAAACTTCAGCTTTCGTTTTGATTAGGCGATGGATGGCTTGCAGATGCATGCGCTCTGTTCCCATGCCAATTGGGCTACTTCAAGTATGATATCGGTATGACCATCCGTGTGCTTGTGAATAACTGACATTCCTTCAAACTAAGGAGTGCAGCCACGCATGCTAGTATGATATGGCAAAAAAAACTTTCTCTGCCATTGCGCACATTATATACATGTTCACACAATCTCTCATGAAGGCATCTGGCAGTCTGCCCCATGTGACAAGCGCCACATGAAAGAGAAATTTCGTACACAACCTTTTATGCGGAGCCAACGTGCCAAATCTTTCGCTTGACCTTGCAGATGCCTTTCTGACGGCCCTATCAGAAGAAAAGCTAAGCCTTTTCTGGAAATCACGTGAACGGCCTGCATTTGTGAGGCAATCTTGCATTTTTTGTGTATCTCGATTTGCTGCGTAGTTCATTTCTTGCCCACTCGTCTGCTTTTCTTGTTTCTACCTTCAGAAGTTAATGTTTTTCAGATAGTGTGGTGTCTGGCTCAGCGCAGACGCATGACACTGGACCACGCAAGCGCAGTATGCAACCCTCTTTATTCGTCAAAGTAAAGCCACTTATATAGGAAATCATATTGAATGACGATGACAATATGTACACTTGAAAGAAACGAAACTGAAACAATAAAGGATACAACATCGCCTCCCGCTTGAAAATACAACATAGTAATTTGCAACAACGAAAATAACACCAACTAAACACTTATTGTTCAGGTAAAGGAAACCCAAATCTTTCGACAGGTCGGCGTACCCTAGTGCTGCGACGCAAAGGTTGCTCCACCGAATCCTCTAAAGGAGCGACCACTTCTTCATTAACTTCAGCCCTTGTTTCCGGCGATCGCAACAGTTCACCCTGTTCAGCGTCTGCGCGGCTTTCAGCCCCAGCGGTACCCGAGTAGTCATGAGGCAATTCCCATACCCATTGTTCTGTTGTCTGCGATTGATTGCAGGGAACACGAACTAGTTTAGACGCGTTCCAGCAACGACCGTCGCTCATCAAAAAGCTATTTTTGCCTTTTCTGCCGACAATCTTGATAGGTCCCATGTAGTTTACCGACGCTTTCCCACCGCCTGCTGGCTTGCGTACACGAACGAAGTCCCCTACACTAAAGGCTGGTCTTTTCGCACCTCGCCTCCTGTCCGTATACTGTTTTGCATACGTCTGCTTTGCCTTAACCCTAGCAGGAACATTTTTATTCGAACTGGCATGGACACCCTCTCTTGTCGGCAAACCCACTGTATTGAGTTTTGTCCTTGGCTGGCGCCCGTGAAGCAACTTGGCTGGCGACACACCCGTTGTCGCATGCGGCGTCGACCTATATATGCCGAGATAGTCAACCACAGCAGCTTGGAGGGGCCGTTGTTCCAATCGGGCAACCTGCATGAAATCTTTCAGCACGCGATTAAAGCGTTCAATCGCGCCGTTTCCTTGTGGATAGTACAGAGAAGAACAACGATGTGCTATACCCCTCTCTCTCAAGAATGTTTCAAACATTTGCGATCTAAACTGAGGCCCATTATCTGTGACAATTTTTTCCGGATAGCCTTCTCGGCTGAACACAGTCTGCAAAAAATCGATCACACTCTGACGTCACTGTAGATGAAAAGGCAACCTCAGGCCACATGGAATGATAATCGATCAGCGATATCATGTACCTACAGTTTGAAGGGACCCAGTCAATCGCTCCCACTATATCCATTGCTAAATTCTGCCATGGTAGCGCTGTAAACGTCACCGGCTGCAGCGGTGCAAACGACGGTTTAGCGGACTTGTCCGCGGCCTGGCAGATATGGCAAAAATGGATTGCTTCTTCTACCTGTTTATTCAAACGCGGCCACCAGTAAAGATCACGTAGTCTCTGCTTCGTCCTCACAATTCCTGGGTGACCTTCGTGCGCAAAACCAACAAGGAGCGAGGTTAATTCACTCGGAACAACTACCTGCTCGCCGCGCATCAAAAGGCCATCAACGAAAGAAAGCTCTTCCCGCACGTTAAAGTACGGCATTACTTCTGCTGGCAAATGTTTTCTAGGCGCCCAACCATGTACCACGTGCACAACAACCGGTTGCAGTGTGCTGTCTGCAGCAGTGGCCACCTGCAGCCGTTCCTTTGTTAGGCACTCTGATACAACGGACACAATTTCTTCCTGCATCGTCTGCTGCGAATCACAGTCAAGAGGTAGGCGTGAAAGCGCATCGGCCACGACGTATTGCGATCCCTTTTGGTACTCTATGTCGAAGTTATAATACAAAAGTCGAGCTGACCATCTGGATATACGCAAAGGTCGGCGTCCTGTACCGGCAGCTGAAAGTAACGTCACCAGTGCCTGATGGTCCGTACGCAACAAAAATTTTCTACCCCACAAGTCGTGCCAGCGCTCGCACGCGAAGAGACAAGCAAGGGCCTCACGTTCCCCAGCGGAGTACTTCCGCTCAGCAGGAGTCAGGGCACGCGATGCGAAGGCCACCGTGCGTACGCTGTCACCATCGCGTTGCTGAAGAACGGCTCCCAGTCCCTTATCAGAAGCATCTGTCGTAACAATTACATCAAGGTCTGGGTTAAACATTTGTATGACTGGGCTTGAAGACAAAGCTGTTTTAACAAGCTGGAAGCTACGCTCAGCCTCATCATCCCACGTGAACTGTTGACCAGACCGCAGGAGCCTTCTAAGCGGCTCGACGAGATCAGCAAATCGCGGCACAAACCGAGCATAGTAACCAGCGAGACCCAAAAATGACCTCAAAGTGGCAACATCGTGAGGAGCAGGCACCTTGACAATAGCGTCAACATTAGACTGCAATGGTGTGAGCCCTTTTGAGCTCACCGTATGCCCTAAAAAGGATAGTTCTGAAACAACAAATGTGCATTTCTGGTTGAGCTTCAAACCTGAATCACCAGTGCGTTTTAGCACCTGGTGTAGATTCTTGTGGTGCTCCTCACGTGTCTTGCCCCACACAATCACATCATCAATGTAACAAAGTACGCCTTTGCAATCTTTCAAAATATGCTGCATCATTCTTTGAAAGGCTGAATGGGCAGATGCAAGGCCAAAACACACTCTTAAATCGAAACAATCCTTCGTGTGTGATAAAGGTGGTTAGTCCCCGACTTTCTGGAGTCAGTTCTAGCTGGTGGTATGCCGACGCTAAGTCGAGCTTTGAGAAGCACGTTCCTCCAGCTAACTCATGAAGTAGTTCCTCTGTATGCGGGAGAGGAAAAGCATCGGCAATTACTGCCTTGTTCACTTCACGTAGGTCCACACAACCTAATTGAACCGTCCTTCTTCCTCACGACGACGATCGGTGAAATCCACTCCGATGCGTCGACAGGCTCAATTATATCTTCGGCCAGCAGACGTTGTATCTCTACCGATACCTGTTGCCGTAGCGTGAGCGGCAGGCGTCGGAGCTTCGCAACGACTGGTTTCACAGATGAACGGCATTTAACATGGTGAACAAAGCCTTTCACATGCCCTAACTGTTTCGTGAACAAGTGCGCAAACTGTTGCGTGAATTCTGAAGGCAGTGAATCAGGGCATGTCACCTGGCAGCAATTCAAGGTTGAGCCGTTGATAGTGATTCCCAGGCTCCGAACGGCATCAAGCCCCAGCAGCGAAGTGCCCTTGGTTGTGACATGAAAAAGCACACTGGCTTTGTTTCGCTTGTAAGATACGTCAGCAAGAGAGCAACCGCTTAACTTGATTTGTTCTCCGGAATAGTTACACAAATTGGCAGTCGGCGGTCGCAATGAGTAGGTGTTGGCTAGATATTTGTGGTAGTGCTCTTCACTGAGCAATGAAACCGTAGCGCCCGTGTCGACAAGCAACGACAATCTTATCTTCCCGATAGAAATGTTGGCTCGAATATCTTTCGCCGACGCATTACGGTCACCGATTTGAAGTACCGTGACGGCATTGGCCTTCTCGGGCTTTCGAACGGCGTTTTTCTTTTTCTTCGATTTGCACATGCTTGAAAAGTGACCAATTTTTCCACAAGAGTGGCAACGCTTGTTCCTCGCCGGACATGCAGTCGAGTTAGCCATATGCGATGACGAGCCGCACCTGTAGCAACTTCCTTGCTCAGAGTGTGACCTTTTTCGCACGTCTTGAATCTTGTTCACAGTGCTATGCACGAATTCCCCGAGCTCTTGTTGCGTTTGCTCAATTTGCTTCCCGATGTCAACAGCATGCTGCATTGTAAGCGAAGACCCTTCATAAAGCATGCGTTCACGGGTTGTTCGTGACGAAGTGCCTTCCAGTAATTGGTCTCGAATCATGCTATCGGTAGCACTGCCAAAATTGCAAGTAGACGCAAGTTCCCGAAGACCGTTTGTAAATGCTTGAAAGGTCTCACCAGGCAGTTGTCTTTGGCGAAACCGGCGCCGCTCCACCAAATCATTCGTAGCGCTCGCGAAATGTGTATCCAGTGCAGCAAGCGCGTCCTTGAACTGGTCCACCTTGTCCTCGGCCTTGGCGTCCGCGGTCACGTCTGCTCCTTGTGCAAGGATGCTGTAGAATATTCGCTGGCCTTCAACCCCGAGCGAGTTTAGCAGAATTGCCTTGCAACGCTTCGGCTTCAGTTCATCGCCGCCAATGGCCTCCAGGAAATTCAGGAATACGCGTTTCCACTGCTGCCAAGGCACAGCCGGGTCGCCGGGTGCCGGCAAGAAAGGGGGCGGTGCTGGGAAACACCCGAGCGGCATGGCTCCGATACTGACCCTCGTCGCCAATATGTGGTGTCTGGCTCAGCCCAGACGCATGACACTGGACCACGCAAGCGCAGTATGCAACCCTCTTTATTCGTCAAAGTAAAGCCACTTATGTAGGAAATCATATTGAATGACGATGACAATATGTACACTTGAAAGAAACGAAATTGAAACAATAAAAGGATACAACAGATAGCTTTCACTTGCTTGTGTAAATTTCGCACATTGAATAATAACATCTCAGTTGACAGTCGGCACTTCTGTCTATGTACTTGTTTATCTTTGTGGTGCACACTACCTATAAAAATTGTAACCAGCAGCTGAAGAAGCTGTATTCAACGCATCATACTAGCCCCCTCATCCTCAACAAACCAAAACTCATGGCAAGGAAACCACGAAGGATTTTGCTCGATTGAAGCATGACATTAATTATGACTGAGTGTTAACTTTTCTTTAGCTTTCATGACCGTTTTTTTTCGAAGAAAGAGGAATGGAAGCAGAAGAAATGCTGCTAGTGGTAACCGAACCCACAAATTTTACATTACGCATGCAGCGCTGTACCAATTTGCCTAGCCATGACTGTCTTTCCCTCCTGGTAGCCAAACCCCCATATTTCACATGATACACGCAGCACTGCACCAATTCCGCTAGCCACAGCTGTCTTTCCATCCAATTCACTTGGTATTTGTATACCCGAAAAAATGTAGCGCTGGGAGTGTTAGGGTTGGGGTTGTTAGCCAGAATAAATAAAATGGGCTCAGGGCTGCAATGTCGGCATTGCCATTGAATATTTACATTTCGAGGTCATGACTGAACTGTAATTCAGGGCTAGTCAACGATGTATTAGTGATAAAAACATTTTGAACCAACAATGCCATATACCCTCCTAAACGCTTAAAAGACACTAGACAATTTAGACATTGCTCACTGCCCCAATGCAAAGCTTTAGCAAAACAATTTTACCCCTCGGTTATCGAGAGTTTTGAAGGGCAACTACGCAGCAACTAAGTTATAATCATGAACTAGACAAGAAAAACTTGTTTTCATTATAGACACCTCCCACTTGCCTTAGTGACGTAACCGCATGAGAATGGAAGGCAATACCCTTTATACTTAACATTGTTCTTAACACTCATATTGCAATACAAGGGTGGGAGAAATGCATAACCAAACATAATTGAGACATTTACTGTGGAATGAATTGTCATTAAGTACATTCTATACCAACTTTATTTACATCTGGCGTAGGTCGGCTAACTGATGCATGAGTTCACTCAGACTGATCTCGAAAGTGAGCCTCAGCGAGTTCGACTGAGTCGAATTTCGGTGAGTGTTAGCCGGAATAAACCCGGCTGAGTAGAATTTTGGCGAGTGTGAGCGAGTTCTAAATATTTTGCAGCCCATTTCCATCCAGGCAACTGTTGTGACTTACATTGTCTGAGATGACAAATTGTAGGCTATCCATTCAATTTTCTTTCAAAGATTGTCAGGCACACCTCCTCCTGTGATATTTCAGAGGTGTGCAGCAATGTCAATGGGCATCGGAGGCAGTGTGTACGTTGACAATTCCTTATACTGTCCTTTGACTGCGTTCTCCACTTGTTCAACTGCGCTACCAGACAGCCTTAAAAAGATAAGTATTCATTGAAATCAACAAAACAATCCAGAGCTAGAAAAGCGAAAGATATGGTGACTTGAGCTTCGAGCACACTCAATGCTCGTGACCAGCTCTCCGGCGCTATCGTTTGATCTTCGGACAGCGTTATCGACTTTGACTTCAGGTCGATGATTGCGCCGTGTTGTTTCAGGAAGGGCTTGCCGAGAATGACGTCTTGTGAACTTTGTTGGAGGATCATCAAGGCGGCAGGGTAAGTCCGGTATTGAACTGTAATTCACGTGGTCCAGATTCCAGTCGGCGGTTTAGGCGTCCTCCAGCGGTCCGATTTTGAGGGCACTTCCATGCAGTCTTGACCTTCTTCAACTGGGCGGCGATGGCTCCGCTTATGACGGAGTAGCCTGCTCCTATGTCCACTAAGGCGGTAACTACGTTACCATAGAGAGGCACGTCGAGATCGCTGGTTCTTTGTCTTGCGTTGCAGTTAAGTCTTGGCGTCGGACCACGCCCGCATCACGTTGAACTGAAGCTGGAACATTGCGTCGTCAAGTCATCTTTCGTCGGTGTATTCTTGCATTTATGGCTTCGTCGTAATAGCGGCGTCTCGTTGATATATCGTCGAGATCGTCTTTTCGGCGTCTTTGTCGGTGGTGCAGGGTCTTATAATCATTATAATCATGATAATCATTATAATCAGCCTGGTTACGCCAACTGCAGGGCAAAGACCTCTCCCATACTTCTCCAACTACCCCGGTCATATACTAATTGTGGCCTGTTGACCCTTCAAACTTCCTCATCGCATCCGGCCACCTAACTTTCTGCCGCCCCCTGCTACGCTTCACTTCCCTTCCAATCCAGTCCGTAACCCTTAATGACCATCGTTTATCTTCCCTCTTCATTACATGTCCTGCCCATGCCCATTTATTTTTCTTGATTTCAACTAAGCTGTCTATAACTCGCGTTTGTTCCCACACCCAATCTGCTCTTTTCTTATCCCTTAACGTTACACCCATACTTCTTCATTCCATAGCTCGTTTCGTGATCCTCAATTTAAGTAGAACCCTTTTCGTAAGCCTCCAGGTTTCTCCCCCGTGGGCGAGTCCTGGTAAGAGGCAGCTATTGTACACTCTTCTCCTGAGGGTTACTGACAACTTGCTGGTCATGATCTGGGAACGCCTGCCAAACGCACCACAACCCATTCTAATTCTTCTGATTATTTCAGTTTCATGATGAGGATCCGCGGACACTACCTGCCCTAAGTAGATGTGTTCCCTTACCACTTGGTGTGCCTCGATACCTATCGTAAACTGCTGTTCTCTTCCGAGATAAACATTACCTTAGTTTTCCGCAGATAGTTTTCCGTACTCAATGAAGTGTTTTCTAAATCATTTTTGAATAACGTGTTGCCCTGTGCCTCTCTACCTGAAATTGCTAAGATGAAGTTTCCTCCGATGGAGCCCTTGTTAATTGATTACGATGGTGTCGTGAACTTGATTCGTAAGTTAAACATTTCGTCATTGTCAGGAATAGACGATATTAACTCTAAATTTTTGAAAAATACTGAAGTGTACTCATTCATAATTTTCTGCAACATTTTTTCGCAATCTATTCTGTCGTGCTCACTACCATAGGACTTTAAAGTCGGCAAGGTGGTTCCATTATTTAAGTCTGGCGACGTGCATACACCTTTAAATTACAGGCCAATTTCTCTAACAACTGTGCCATGCAAAATTCCAGAGCATATAATATACTCTAATCTCATCAACTTCCTAGAAACAAATTCATGTTTTTAATCTCATCAGCATGGGTTCCGTAAATCATTTTCCTGTGATACCCAACTTATTTCATTTACACATGACATCTGTGCCGCGTTGGATATTGGATTTCACATTGACACCATCTTCTTAGACTTTTCTAAAGCATTTGATCTCGTCTCTCACCAATTACTTTGTCTAAAATTAAATACACTTAACATTGACCGTAACATTATCTCATGGATTGAACACTTCTTGTCCAATAGAACACAATTTGTCTCAGCTAACAATTTTGACTCTTCACGTTGTCCTGTCAGTTCCGGGGTGCCGCAAGGCTCCGTTCTCGGATCTTTGCTTTTTCTCATTTATATTAATGATTTGCCTAACTGTGTAGCGTCCTCCATAAGGTTATTTGCAGATGATTGTGTAATTTACAGAGTAATATCATCAAATTCTGACACTCTAACACTACAATCTGATCTAGACAAGGTAACTAACTGGTGCGACACTTGGAAAATGCGACTTAACAGCCAAAAGTGCGAACTAATGAGGATTTCCCGCAATAATGCTTCGTCTAACCTATCCAACTATCACTTGAAGAACTCTTTACTCGAAGAAGTCAGTTCCTATAAATACTTAGGCGTCCACATAACATATAATTTTTCCTGGCAAACACACACAAACCACATCACTAACAATGCGAACCGTACGCTTGGTTACCTCCATCGCAATTTCTCTATGGCACCCGCTAAGATAAAGCTACTTCTATACAAAACACTAATACGTCCTAAGCTTGAATATGCCTCTTCTGTATGGGACCCTGGCTTGGATTACTTAACAAATGCCGTAGAATCTATACAAAATCGTAGCGCGCAGTTCATTCTTACTAACAATTCTCGGACATGAAGCGTAGCATCTATGAAGGCTACTTTAAACCTCCCTCTCCTCTCATCCCGTAGGAAGTTAGCACGCTTATCACTGCTGCACAAAATTTATTATTACAATCCGGAATTAAAATGTGAACTTTTGTCCGAACCTGCATATATATCATTTCGTACTGACCATCGGCATAAATTGAGCGTTCCACAATGTCGCACGAACCTATTTTTTTATTCATTTATTCCTAAAACTACCAATGAATGGAATCATCTGCCGCCCTCAATTGTTAACATAACCGATACATCTGCTTTCAGAACTACTATTGAAGAATACTTTTGTTAATCCGCACTTTCTAATTTTTTTCTTGCTATTATTATACCCTGTTATCTGCACATGCTGTATATTAAGCTCCACTCCCTTCTGTAACGCCTTCGGGCCTTGAAGGTACAATAAATAAATAAATAAATAAATAAATTAATTTTTAGGCCCAGCCTTCTGCTTTGACTGACCATGACAGTGCGCATGCATTGCAATTGGTCTCCTGAGTTACTAAGCAAGGCAATATCATTAGCGAAACGCAAGTTACTAAGGTATTCTCCAATAACACTTATCCCCAGTTCTTCCCAAACGAGGTCTCTGAATACCTCCTGTGAATAGCATTGGAGAGATCGCATCTCCCTGCCTGACGTCTTTCTTTATTGGGATTATTCGGATTGGCTATTGAATTTCTGTATGTTACCAGCTATATCCTTATTATTCAGGAATCCGATTCTTAGTTCTCGTCGCTCCGCTAAACCCCGTCAGCATAGGACGTGCCCGTTTTAAGCGCTGTATATGCTTCTGTAGTGGCAGCAGCATCGGCGTTGCATGATCATGACGTAGACGCTCTCGTCTACACGAGGCATGAGCGGCTGGTACGCTCCGGCATGGGCTAGCATTCTGAAGGAGATTATTAAAAAGAATTCTACGCTAGAAAATCGGGTGTCGGTTCTTCCTCTCCTGCGAGAGTCCGAGACTTTACCAGTCTACGTGGTCGCCTGTCGCCACAGTTTGGTGACCCAGGACGTGATACTGCCATACGCTCCTGTGGTAGAGACAACCATGTACCAGACCAACGATACGAGAGCTCAAGACCAGAACCCTTTCGAGGAACGCGGTGAGCTCTCCTGTTCTACCATCGCTGTTCCACCAGCATCCTTCGGCGTAGTTTCTTCAGGCCGAATTGCAATTTCAAGTAGCTAGTATCCGCTCTCAAGCCTCAAAGTTTCGTTACGCCGTCGCAGCACTCTGGCCCGCCGCCATTGACGAGGTAGCAGATTTGTTAAACTACCCATTGTCTGCCGCCGCCTACGACGATCTCAAGGCAGCCCTGCCACAGCGCACAGCAGCTTCACGGCTTTCCCGCATCCAGCAGCTTCTTTCCGCTGAAGAACTCGGCGACCGACGCCCTAGTCGAGTTCTTCGCCGAATGAGGCAGCTGCTCGTAAACAACGCGACCTCCATCCACGACACGCTGCTGCGAACTTTTCTTGCAGGCTTACGTGCACATGGTCCCGGCGACAGCCTTTACCATGGACGTTACCGGACTTGCCGCTTTGGCCGACAAAGCCATGGAAGTAGCCATCCCAACCACGCAGCACGGCATCGTCTCCGGGTGACAATACAGCCACCCTGCGAAACCTTGCCTGCTGTTCAGCAGTGCAATCTCCCGCTCGACTCCTTCTGTGAGCGCCTGAAATGCATCATCTGTGGAGCGGAACATCACCGCACATCTCGTCGCCCACGCAGCTGTAGTTCCAGCAAATCAAGACGCCCGGGCACCAGCAATGACACATCAACTACAACGCCTGGCGTTTGCTCGTCACTGTCGGCGTCCCTGCGTTTGGCAGGGAAACGGGCCGGCAGACCTCTAACGGCGACGAATGGTCCGGTCCAACACACAAGTCGCCTTTTAACGCGACAGCGTTAAGGAGCTCGTATCGCAGAAAAGCCGGTGTCGTCGGCGTC
Organism: Dermacentor andersoni; assembly: GCF_023375885.2. Classification (NCBI taxonomy): domain Eukaryota; kingdom Metazoa; phylum Arthropoda; class Arachnida; order Ixodida; family Ixodidae; genus Dermacentor; species Dermacentor andersoni. The sequence goes on from NC_092823.1 coordinate 76,705,212, forward strand.
GGTGTCGGCGTCCACGGCGTTGGCCGTGAGCGGTAAATCTCTGCAGGCACTTCATGAATAAAAAACAACTTGCAAGGTGGGCGGGGTCGGAATCGAACCAGGGTCTCCGGAGTGTGAGACGGAGACGCTACCACTCAGCCACGAGTTGGATGCTTCAAAGCGCTACAAAAGCGCCTCTAGTGAATGCGGTGTTGCCTTAGAAACGAGCTGTAGAAAGTTATACTGTGGTGTATATCGGTAATTATGAACATGTAACTTAAAGAAGTCGCGGTTACACGAGTAGCGAAGTGCGTTTCCGCTATATTTCTTCTGCGCTTTCACACGCAGAGCCATCTTGCGGCAAACACAGAAGACCCCCTCCTCTCAATGTGCGGCACTGCCCCGAGAGGTGGCGCGCCACGCGCGCATTGGGGCTGTGCGGGGACCGGTGCCAGGCGCGCCTTGCTCCCCATGGGTTGCAGAATCAAGCGTCCTCCTTTCTTTAGATCCCTATCTGTCTATCTCTCTGCCCGTGCCGATGACGTTTGGTTGGCGTGCATCACTTCCCCCTCCGAGACACCGAGTTCTTTGGTTCGTTCCGCTTGCTCAGGCGCACATTTCGTTGCCGCGCCGAACGCTGCGTTGCTCGACGCTCACCGCGTCCGATGCGGGGCGCCTCGTAATTGATCGCTGCGCCGTAGCCCATTCTCTTCCACCCCTTGGCGGGTCGACGGCAACGCTGTCGCGTTCCACTCTTGAAGGGGAAGCTGAAGCGTCCTCCATATTTTCTATGTGAAGGACAGAGTAACGGGACAGCGATTCTTAGTCGACACAGGTGCTGACGTCAGCATTCTCCCCGTCCAGCACTCTGACCGAAAAGCGACACCTATGTCATGTTTGCAAGCCCTCAACGGCACCAGAATTCGTTTTCTCGTCACGCTCGGTCATGCTAAACCTTGGCCTTCGACGAGCTTCTCGCTATATTTTCCTGGTTGCAGACGTCCGTCGTGCAGTCATTGGAGTCTGCTCCAATGACTGCACAACGGATAGCTGGGTCACAGACGTGACCCAGCTATCCGCTCCCGGCGTCCCACCATCACGCACATCGCCGATAGCGCCTATTTCTGCCATGTTGGACGGACGATTCGCCGCGCTCTTACGCGAGTTTTCCACTTTGACGCGCCTGCTGGACTGGACGCAACCGGTGCATCATGACGTGTACCATCACATCGTCACCTCCGGCCCACCGGTCTATTTCAGACTCCGGCATTTGTCCCCGGAGAAACTCAAGATTGTTCGCGTGGAGTTCGAACACCTGCTGCAACTTGGCATCATCCGCCCTTCCTCCAGTAACTGGGCATTACCACTTCACATGGTGTCTAAGTAGACGGGAGACTGGCGCCCATGCGGCGATTACCGGGCACTAAATTACAGTTCCTGATCGACACGCTCTACCAAACATTCAGGACTTCACAGTAGCGTTGCACGGTGCGACGGTATTTTCTAAGATAGATTTTGTTCGCGCCTTTTATCAACTACCGGTCGCTGAAGAAGACATTCCCAAGACCGCCGTCTCCACACCCTTTGATCTTTTCGAATTTCTCCGCATGCCTTTCGGTTTACAGAACGCGGGCCAATCCTTTCAGTGTTTCATCGATTCCGTCACCCGAGGCTTGCCTTTCGTTTTTGCATACATTGACGACCTTCTCGTTGCAAGCTTTTTGGCAGAAGAACATCTTCACCACTTGCGGTAGTTGTTTTCACGACTTGCCACTAAAGGAATTGTCATCAACACCGCGAAGAGTGAATTCGGTCAGCGCGAACTGGAGTTCCTCGGTCATATGGTCGACGCTAGCGGCATTCGACCACTCCCGTCCAAGATTCGCGTTATCGAAAACCTTCCCCGACCGACCACACTCACCAAGCTTCGGCAATTTCTCGGATTTATCAATTTATACTGTCGATTCATTCCCTATTGCGCACGACTTATGGCTCCGCTAGACGCTCTGTTGGTAAACAAACGCAAACAAGTGCTTCAGTGGACTGAAGAGGCCACCGACGCTTTCACAAGGGTTCACTCTGCCCTCGCCGATGCCACGCAGCTTAGACACCCAAAGCCAGACGCGCCCACTGCCATCATGACCGACGCTTGAAACACCGCCGTTGGTGCCGTTCTCAGCAATTCATCGACAATGCGTGGAATCCACTTGCTTTTTTCTCCAACAAACTGAAGCCGGCGCAGTTCCACTACAGCGTGTTCGGCCGTGAATTACTCGTTGTTTACCTGGCTATCAAGCATTTTCGCCATTTCCTAGAAGGCCGCGCATTCACTGTCTTGACTGACCACACGTTCCTTGTGCCCGCAACGAATCGTTCGGCGTCCTGTTACTCTCCCCGCGAGATTCGACACCTTTCTTACATCTCCGAGTTTCGCCACATCAAGCGCACGGACAGCGTCCCAGTCGACGTTCTGTCGAGCGGACGTTGGAACAGTTCTTATTCGCCGTGTTTGCCTTCGTCGCGGCTGCCGTGGCCGCTGCGCTCTTTGCTGGATCCCGTCGTGGTTGGGCGCTTAAGGCGGTGGTCCACCCAGCTCCGTCGAAATCTTCTAGATTTATGTCCATGCATTCAAAGGTCACCATCTCAGGCACCTTCGCCTCTATTCAGGGGCGATAGGGGCCTTACGAGGCCCGCCGCTGCCGCCGAAGTGCTGTTCTCGAAGCCAAGCCAACCATAGCTTCGAACTCGTAGCTAAGCCTAGGCGTAGCTAAGCCGCCGTTTCGCGCACTTAATGTTCAACTCACCGAAAAGTTCATTCGCCCCAACAAAAATTGTATCGTCGGAAAGCTCGCACAAACCTTGTTTAGGAAAGTCCAACATACCGGTGGGGAACACAAGAAAGATGTCCAAAATGTTCGTACATGGCATACCGTCGAAAAAGGAATGCCGACTTCTTTCTCTTCCACCTCTTCCCTCTTAAGCAGGGTACTATGATCAGCAATCACGAAGGTATAGTATAAGTAGCGGAAGAATTCTATACTGACCTGTACAATACCCAGAGCCGTCAGGCAATCTCTATTAGTAACAGCAATGGACAGGATACAGAAACTCCTATAGCTAGCGATGAGGTCACAAGGGGTTTACAAGGACATGAATCGAGGAATAGCGGCAAGACGGAATAAGAGACGATTTATTTAAAGATGGATGACACATAATGCTAGGAAAACTGGCAGCTCTTTATACGAAGTGTCTATCGACTGCAAGGTTTCTAGAAAACTGGAAGAATGCCAACATTATACTAATCCAAAAAGGGAGACGTTAGAGAATTGAAAAACTATAGGCCCATTAGCTTACTCCCAGTATTATAAAAAATATTGAATAAAATTATATCCAATAAAATAAGCGCAACATTGGACTTTAGTCAACAAAAAGAACAGGCTGGCTTCAGGGAGGGATAATCTACAATGGATCAGATGCATCAATGTCACTAATAAGTTAATCGACAAATCCACAGATTACAATTAGCCTCTCTATATAGCTTTCATAGATTACGAAATAGCACTTGGTTCAGTAGAGATACCAGCTGTCATAGAGGCATTACGTTTTCAATGAGAACAGGCCGCTTACGTAAATACATTGGAAAATATCTACAGAGGTTCCACAGCTAGTTTAGTTCTACACAAGAGAAGTAGGAAAATACCTATAAAGAAAGGAGTCAAAGATGGAGGCACAATCTCTCCAGTGCAATTCACTGCGTACTTGGATGAAATATTCAAGCTGTTAAACTGGGAAGGTTTGGGAGTAAGGATCGGCGGTCAATACCTCAGCAACCTTTGCTTTCCCGATAACGTTCTTCTATTCACCAACACTGCAGACGAGCTACAACAAATGATTGAGGAGCTTAACAGAGAGAGTGTAAGAGCGGGGTTCAAAATTAAAATGCAGAAGACAAAGATAATGATGAATAACCGGTCAAGGGAACAAGAGTTCAGGATTGCCAATCAGCCTTTAGAGTCTGTGAACGAGCACGTTTACATAGGTCAACTAATCACAGGGAAACCTGACCATGAGCAGGAAATTCATAAAAGAATAAAAATGGGTTGGATCGCATAAGGCAGGCACTTCCAGCTCCTGCCTGAAGCTCACCAGTATAGTTGAAAACGAAGGTGTACACACTCAGTGCATTTCACCGGTGCTGACATATGGGGCAGAGACTTGAAGATTGCAAAGAAGCTTCAGACCAAGTTAAGGAGCTCGCAAGGAGCGATGGAACGAAGATTGCTAGGTATAACGCTAAGAGACAGAAAGATAGCGGTTTGGACCAGCGAGCAAACGGGTATAGCCGATATTCCAATTGACAATAAGAGAAACAAATGGAGCTGCTCAGGTCATGTAATGCGCAGGTTTGATAACCGTTGGACTATTAGGGTTACAGAATGGGTACCAAGAACACTGAAAATGCAGCCCACGCGTCCTTCATGCGCTGCCTCTCGCGACCGCCCTATTTGTCAGGCAGTCGCGTCATACTTGCTCCGTTTGCAACATGCCGCGCTAGACGGATTGGTCGCGAAAGCTAATAAATTGCGAAATGGAAACAGGCACAAAGCTACGCTCAAATTTCGCATTAGGGAGTATTGTAAGCGACGGTGCATTTTGCGTTCTAAGATCTTTGCTAGATCTCGTATACATTTCAGGACTTGCGTAGGGTTATGTCCCCAAAATGCACATCGTACTCTTTTGAAGCACATCATTATGGCATGAGAAAGAAGAAAGCGCTCGTCATGAAACTTTCACAATGTAGTTAGCATGAAAAAGTTGGGCAGAGCTCATCTGATGATGACTCTGAACGGAATAATGCGGTTAGCATTGAAATATTGTAGCGACAAAGCGCATTGCCGCCGTTGAAACGTCCTTTATGTGAGGCGTGTACTTCAGCGAGACTGCTCTGTGGCACTTCCCCAGAAAAAACTCTGCGCCCTTTCGCGGCGCGGCCGCAAAGCCTGCTCGTTGTCTCCGAAATGCTTGGCGCGCTGGTGCGAACAAACGACTAGAAGCACATGATGCGGAAACCGGGATCCTCTCTCGCGCTTCTGTCTGAACATGCTGCACCATTTTGTGACACCACCCGAGTCTGCACGTGGCGTCAGAAGATTTTGGCGTTATGTCTGTGTGTGTGCTTTATTCTGTCCCTGCGAAACTATTTCACGTTAACTTCGGTAAATGGGTGGCCCTTGGCGCGATGGGTAGAGCATCGGACAGTTGGGTTTGGGGAACCGTGTTTGAAACCTGCTGGTAGACCAATTTGGATCCCTGGGTATCTGCCGCCCTTTAATGATCTGCTTCGACGTTGGGCCCCTCGGACAAAGAGCGAGGACCTTTACTTCCTTGCATTAGTAGACCGTAAGTGTTTCTGATGACCAGGAATTAATGTTCTTCGTTCATTGTTGAATTTTTCCTTGTGCACCTCGTCCCCCCTCCCTCCAAGCTGCTTTATCGGAATGATTTCTTTTAAGCCTTTTACACGTGCCGATGTTTCTGTAACCCCAACTAGTTTGTCTTTTTTATGCCGTGACGTTTCCTCGTGTGTCAGGTGATCTTATTTAAATTTTGAATATTTTTTTCATGTATCAGATGTCAGCGCATGCGAAAGGATGTTTCTGGTGCTCTTTTTCTCAAAAGAAACTCAGTTGCAAGTAAACGCCTTTTTTTTTCTTGGTCTCTTTTTCGACGCAACAGTTCTTCGCTCCCCTACGCTAGGCAGAAGTGTTTATCTAACTTGCGGCCGCTTCCGTAGTGTCGTCCTCGACGATACGGTAATGTAATGCTACTTTGAATGCGCACGCACTGGGTCAGTTGTCCGCTTGACAAAGTTCCATGGTTGTTTTTCTGAAATAGCAGAAGGGGACACTGCTGTACCTTCAGTTCGCCCGCAAGTGCTGCCGTGTCTTCAGTAGGAGGGCTCCCGTATCTTCTCACATCACCTTTTCCCTGTCCTGCTCTTCCTCTCCTGTATAGGAACTGTCAGCTATGAGTGGCAATGCTGTTATTCGCTCGTTTCGCGACTGTGCCTGTTCTACCCTTCTCTCCCGATTATACCTGCATACTTATTACAATTCTATATACATCTGCTCATGACTTGCGCGTTAGTATAAGGATAACCGCTGCAGTTGCAGCAATGCTTTGCTGGGGTTCGTGCCTATTTAAAGCTATCAAGGGCCTAATCTAACAATTTCGATGTAGCTCCAGAGGCCATTGTATACTTGGGGCTCAGTGGAAGGATCCAAAGGAGTCTCTCGCGTCGCTTTTCCTCTCTGCCAGGATACTTCCATGTTTATGCACGCTCTGAACTTCCTTCTCGACGCGTCGTTGGAGACACCAACAGCAGCGGAAAAATCGAAGGAAGGGACAAAGAAAGCTTTTCTTTAAATTGTTCCTTATTTGTTTTACAGTCACCGGTCATCGTAGCGCCATCGCGTCCTTTGCGCGATCTCATCACTGCGAGAACCAAATGACCGAATTGGCCAGTAGAGTTTCTGAATGCAGGGGTAACCTTATCTTGTTGCCAAGACGGGAGTGGTCTATTCAGTTTAGTACAGACCTACAAGACTGTGTTTCTCTTTCAGTCTGTTCATTATATACGTCCTCCACAGCTATACTGTGGAGATAAGGCCTTCCGTATCATTTTTGCAAACATTCAATAAACACAAACTTGTGCTTTGCATCTATGCAATCACACAAAGCTTCGCTATATACGGATGTCATCTAGTTGGATATGCTGCACCTTTTAGCGTCAATATACCTATCGAAGCGGTGCAAGGCACGAGGACTGGATTGCGTGCTTTCTGACCCTAAAAAACGCACGGAAGGGAAACTTCTCGAGGGGAATTTAGGTGCCAAGAATAGAGCTTGTCATTCATGTTTCTTGGCGACATGTGGAAATGGTTACCATCCCCAAACCTGGAAAGCCTCCAGAAAATATCATTCATGCCGTTATGCCATCGTTTTGACATAGTTGTCGTCATTGTTCCGTAAAGTTCAGCAATCTGGTTCGATCATAACGCAAGTCCTGCTCTGCGATTTTCTCGCCGCCAAATGCTACAGGCTCCCATGAAGCATGCATCTTTTGCTAAAACACAGACACATGCAGTACTGTCAGAGCGCATGGATTATTTTTGCACCGGTGAGTTCTCTTGGGCGTGTCGCCTCCATGCCTTTCCACACCAGAGACCGTAATTCAACGTTTACCGCGAATACTGAAATAGCACACATCACTCACTTTATTACCATAGTTTCTTTCTTTAGTCACCCGCGTGAAGGCAGTACAGAGTAAAAATTTTATCACCTTTAAGGGTGTTGCTTTGTCACATGACTGATACCGTACCCTGAGGATTGTAAAAGTAAAAACTAACGTACCCGATTTTTGATCGCAGAGGGTACAGTAGAAAATATGTGTATAAGGTCCGAGCAACTGGGGGGGGGGGGTTACGATTGAAATGCCTGACACAACAGTTTGTCGGTGAAGACAAATACAACTCGACCAGGTAACCATTTTTGAAAAGTTACAGAACTTGACGGCGATAGCTATCAATGTTTATTTTAGGCAATTTTCCAATCGTTTGCGGCCACTACCATCATGCGCAGTTGCCAGAACTCGCCAAGAAGGAAAACTTTTTGTCTTCACCGTATTTATCTTGCTCCTTATGGCTGGACATGTCAATCATGGGGCAAAACAGCCCCTTTAGGGATGAAAATGTATTAAGTGCTTACGTTGGGTACTAAACAGCACGGATTTCTGAAGGATAATTTTTGTGAACAGATCGATTATGATGCGAACAGTGCCAAACGCAATACGTATATCGAATGCATTGCTGCTAGTTTTCGAAAAATGCATGCTCATTTTGACTAGTATTATAGATGGACATTTACCTATGAATGCAAAACGTGCGAATTTCTGTAAATAATTCATACGTACCACGGTATGAAGAGTCTTTATTAAAACCACACATGGAGCATTAGTAACAAACAAATGATTTGTTTTCATGTCCAAGGAATCTTACCTCTGAAGAAGGCGAACCATCGCCTTATAGCCCTCGAACTCGAGCTCCCTGACGAATGTAGCCTGCTTCAATATGGAAGTTCTGGTGTTATATGTCAATAAACAGTCATGGGACAAAAGCTACACTTTTGCTCCAGTTTTATGTCGAACTGCAGCAAAGTTGACATTTCCAAATGCCTAAAAGCTGTTTTATAAGTCGCAGTCGAGCCCGAAAGGCGAAGCATCTATTGAAATAGTAAATTATTAGATATGTATGCGAAGTAAGGATAGTAGTTTTATCGGCACTATAAATTCGTAAACATTTACTGAATGAACAAACTGAATGAACAAGCATGGTATCACGAGAGCACAGGCAAACAGAAACACATCTCACTCGATGAACGCGGACTCCCGCTGTAAAAGCGCTTGCGCGAGGAGGAGCGGCAGCTGCAGCGAGCCAATTTAACTTCGTGTGGCCTCTCTTTTCAACACCCACCAATAGCGACAACGCAGCGCACTCAGAAGCTTTGAGCCCTCGGGGCTTATAGTTTCTGTACACGTCACAGATCGATTTAGAGATAGTGCTCGCATGACCGTGCTCAGTCGCATCATACGCAGCCGCCGACAATTCCCTAGACATGTCGATAGATAACTAAACTAATAACTTGGCGCAATAAAAGCCACAGGCACAAGAAAGGTGGACAAAGAGAAGCGCTTGTCTTTGTCCACCTCCCTTGTGCCTGTGGTTTTTATTGTGCCATGTTACTAGTTCAGTTATGGAAAACCAACTAGCTCAACAATCCACTCTTCTGGAACGTTGATAGATGTCTAGGAAATTAAAGGTCAGACGTGTAATGGCACACCACCTGCGGGTTTGGCAGGGGTAGTTCGGAATATTAGCATTGATATCGCGAGGGCACTTGACATGGGAAATATAGATGGGAACTTTTGATTACAGCGAGGCATCTTTCTGTTAGGTGTGTGTTCTTGTTTTTCGGCGTTGCCGAAACAAACATCCGAATATACTGAAAATAAAGTAACGCAGACTCGTGAGCACTGTTTATAGTCACTACGTTTATTTTAAAAATGGCTGTGTAAATTACTCTCGTCACCGCATAATAAGACTCACCCACCCTCTCAAAAAAGAAAGCAAAAAAGAAAGAATAAGGTCGATGCGCGCCCCTGAATTATTCGTTGAGATGACAACTCTTGGCTTTTGGTAACGGGTACGAGATGATGCAGCGCTATTTGTGAGGCAGCCCCTGAACAAAGGCTTCCTGCCGTTACTTGGGTAAATTGTCGACGAATATTCCCAGCCTGTATAGGATGAATATCTGCAAGAAACAGGAGAAATAAAAAAAAATATTACGGCCAAGCCACACCTTTTTTTTTAACTATTAAATGAAGCCCTAGTAATGTTTCCAACCAGTGTTAAAAACGTGTTATCTCAAAACCCACATCAGGCGTCAAATATTAATAATGTCCAAGTACGTGCGAGCCACTGTTCAGTTGCTTCTACAGAAGATGTTGTCTGTCAGATGGCTTCTTGGTAAAGAGCACGTAACAGTTCGCGTTCTGCATCGCATTTTGCAGCACAGTGAACGCGTTGCGGCCAGGAAAGACGCAGCGATTCCTCGCCACGTCCCACACACAACCACGGAGGACACATACGCAGGAATGGACCCAATTTCGATGACACCGCCATCAGGATCTGGCAACCTTTACAGCGAAGCTGTATATGGCTAGCCGATTCGTGTGTCCGTACGTCCATCTGTCGATCGCTTGTACGGCGAAAACTCCTCCGGCGCAGCCCCATGTGCATGCGCGGGGAGAGAGAGAGAGAGGCGCATGATTAGCACAAGGTCTGTTTGCTCCGATCCATGACCTCACGGTGCCTGGCCCGCAATTTTCACTGAGAATGCTGGCGCGATGAAATCGTCGGCGTCAAAATCACTGTTGCCTTCTCCAGATTTTCCGGAGCATCCGCACTATATTCTATGACAGTCGAGTCGGGTGACATGACGTCATGGATCGGAGTGAAAAGGTTCGTGTTATTTAGGTGTTGTTGAATTAGCTGCGCAGCATTGACGTCGTTGCTCTCCATCGCAGCCGAGTGCGCTCATCAGCTTCGCCCCGGCTCTGAAATGGGTAGGCCACGCGTCATAGGTATTCCTGAAGAGCAGGCAGCTTTCGATCAGCAGCGTGACGAGCAGAACCGGGAAAGAGCTCGTATACGCCGTGCCGATGCTGCAGCCCGGCGATAAGAATGGGCCCGTGCAGACGAGCGCAAGCAGCAACTCCGTACCCAGGATCCAGCAACCTACCAAGTCGTCGTTTAACGAGCCGTCGGGATTAACCCGGTGATAAACACCGGGATCGCACGTTTCAGATTCGCTACTTACCACCTGTACGGAGTGCCTGCGAGACGATTTTTTATTACTTCTTCCCTGGTAGACCAAAATTAATATTATACTGTTTGCAGTATTTGCAAAGCCTAATATTACACTGTACCCGAGATCGATTATATTATTATAAAAGAGGTTTTCGTGATGAGCGGCGCTTGCTATTACACTATCTGCGTGATCTTCCCTGCCTGACATTATACTATCTTCGTGATCGGCATTTTTACTATAAGAGCTGTCTCTGTGATCGGCGCAATTAACAAGTGCACTGACTGCGTGATCTGCCAAGCTTTATATTACACCGTCTAGTGGTCGGCCTCATTTACTTGCGCACTCTCCTTCGTCAGTACAGTTTACTTTAACAGTTGCTGTGACGTGGTCAGCTTACCATTACACTGTTTCCGTGATCGGCCCAGTTTATTGGGCTTATTTTTTCTATTGGTGATCAGCCCAGTTTCCTACTACACTGTCTCCGTGGTGCGCCCTGTTTACTTCAGGATGTCTATATTCTAGGCCCTGTTGCTATTACATGGTCTCCGTTATAGGCCGAGTTATAGATCATTGAGCTATAAAAGCTCAATGATCTATCTCAATGATCGGCCCTGTGTTGAAGTACAGCGGCCTCCATTGTAATCGAGATTACTATTATACTGCCTCTGATTAGTCCTGCTGACTAGTGCAACTGCTCCGTGTTCGACCCGGTTTGCTCTTACGCTGCCCACATAACTACCAGACTGTCTCCTGGATCGGCCCTGCTTACTGGTTGAGCAACCAAGCAGTAGACGAGCCAGACCACTCGAATGGAGGCAAAGAAAGTTTGCCTTGCTCCATTACGCACAGTGTACTTTTCAAATACAGCCACAAGTAGCACATTGAACAAGAGAGGGCACTTCACCAAAAGTGGTAACAAGAAACACGTCATGTAGTAGTGTTCGCTTCTTCCCTTAGCTGACATGAGCGTCCGCAAAATAGGGACTGTGAAATGAGTTACGAGAATATGGCTCATTTTTTCTATTCCCGCGTCAACGAAAAAGCATTGCCCATCAAGACAGTTAAACTCTGGGAGTCATATTTCTTGCCTAGTTTAGCGACAAGGAAATGACAAGCCACGAAAGCCATGCACTGGCTGGCTGTTGGTAGAGGACATGTTTCATTGGCATCCCCTTCCAAGCGGGCTGGTGATACCGGGTAACCTAGCCTGCTTGAGTTAACCAGATCTAGAACATGCAGCATGCAAATGCTCTATGCAACTGCTACAAGTCACGACACATAGGGCCCTATAACGTAAAGCTATTCCAATATGTTTTTTATTCCACTCTCCTGACGTCAAATTTGCCTAAACGCGGTGCAAGCATCGGGCAGTCATTCGCAGGGTTTTATGAACAGACCAATCAAACTCTCTCCTCGATCATAGGAGGTCATTTTTGTCTACTTGAAAAATGAATAACATTGCCTACGCTTAGCGGCTTGTCTTATTTAATTGGCTGACAAGAACCGAGGAGCAAGCTCAAGTAGAGAGAAATTCAATGGGGCCGAGCCACTGCGCTGAAAATCGACAACCGGATGAAGAGGGTGGTGCCGGCGTCTGCGATTGGTCCGCTTTCCCTTGCTTAGCTTGAGCTGGCTGGTGGAAAATCGCGGAGGCATGCAACGGAAAGTAAATAATGTCGCTAAAATGGATTCTCAGCAAAGAAGAGTTGGCAGAGCAACGTCGTAAACATGCTGAAAGTGCTCGAAAACGTTACAAGGCCACGCAAAAAAAAATTATAGTACAAAAATAACTCATGCAGAACGGGGCAACTTCCGGCTATTCATAAGAAAAATCAGTTTTTTTCGGCATTTCAATGCATAATTAGCCGTACACGTCACTTTGACAGTACGTTTTCGCGGTTTTGTGACGTCACGTGACAGCTAGGTGAAGTGGGTGCAGACCTAAAATTTTTACAAATAGCCGAGGGCTAATAGCGAGAGACGTCGAATATGAAATAATTTTTCTTTTGATCGGTGAAATCATGCATAATAAGCATGTACACGTCATATCAGATGGGGAGCGATCGTGGTTTGCGTGACGTCTTGTGATAGACAGGTGAAGTGGGGGTGCTCCAAAAAGATTTTGACCAATCACGGAGAGTCGATTGTAGACATGGAATATAAAAGTTTGGAATAGTTTCATGTTATGGCGCCCCTATTGGAATATACCGGGGAACTGAAATCTAAGGTTTGTACGTATCGACGCTATGTGGCGCGATGTCAAATGGTACGATGTCATGCCGATGATGAAGACAATCATTTATTGTCATTCCCTTTGAAACGGGACGGTGACAAACAGTCATCTAGCCTGCTCGAATTATTCAGGTGTGTCATACATGTTTTCCATTGCATCAGCTATTGTACATCTCCATAGTCTTCTTTATCTTTCTCAATACTTTTCTCAATGCCTTGTGCCGCCACCTATGCAAATGCTACATGGCATGCCAGCTGCTGTTATAATATGCAACTGCAATGCACACGGCGCACGCATAGATGCTACTCGCTGCCTTCTCACATCGCAAGGCAAGTGGCACGGTAGGATGCTAATGATGATGACTATTGGCTATCTCTTTGGAAACTCGGTGTGGACATGGTCACCTAGTGTGTTTGATATGAGAAGTGGTAGGATACGATGCTAATGGTGGTGATGATGTTGATTTATTGGCATCACCTTTCAAACGAGGCGGTGACATAGTCACCTAGCCAGCTGGATTCTTCAGGTAAACAATATATATTTTTCTAGCATTCTTGAATGCATCTACCTAAACATCTCTTCCTCAAATCTTTAACTGCATTATACCGCTGCCTCTGAATCTGGTATTCGGCCTTCTGTGTTTCGTATTAATATGTAACTACAGCGCAAAATATTTTACGCATAGACGCTACGCGGCGCGCATGTCACGTGACGTATCTCCTCGGGTGTTAGGACGCGTTTATAGGGAATTTTTACGCTGCACGCTAGCAAGCGTTCGCGTGGCTCAGTAGTTGAATAGTTGTTTCCTACACAGCGGGCCAGTGTTCGATCCCGCCGTGAACTGGGTATTTTTTTTCTCAGTCCCCGGGATAGTTGCTACGGTCACCGGTTGGCGGCGGACACCCTCGCCAACCGAATCGGTCATTTCAATGAGCCCAGAACAGCTTACGCTGTAAAAGTGTACAACCATTGTATTATACGGTGCAAACATAAAGGGCACCAATACGGAGGTAGTAAAAGAAGTAGAGAACAAGGTAATGATCGTGCAAAGAGCGATGAAACGATAAATGTTATGCGTAACGTTAAAAGACAGGAAAAGGACGGCGTGGATCAAGGCCTTTAATAGGGCGTTCTTGATGGCTTGCTGGTTCGTACTTGAAGAAAGGTTAAAAGTGCGCGAACAAAAAGAAAACGGCGACATGCGAAAGGTGTACAGAAAATACCACAAGTGCTCGTGTTGTGTAATGGGTTCCTTTCGCTTAGCTTCGTTTCATTTTCTTCGCAAAACTTTAGCCTTCGTCCAAGTTGTACAAAAAAGCAAGGAGGGATCGCCGATATTACCATTGACATCAAGAGAAAAATGAATGCAGAAGGGCAGGCTATCTAATGCCCAGGGCCGATATATGACGGCCCATTAGAGTTACAAAATAGGTACCAAGAGAAACCAAGGGCCGTTTTGAAGGGACGCGCCATTACGAGGGGTGAAGAAATTAAGAAATGTGCAGGCGCAAGTTGGAATCAGCTAGCGCAAAACAGGTGTAATTGGTGATTGCTGGAAGAGGCCTTTGTGCTGGGGCAGTGAACAAAAGAATAGGCTGCTGCAGGGGATGATGAGGGAGGAAGAAGAAGTTGACTAGTGCGGACGCTTTGACATCGGCTCCAGCTTTCATCAATATTTTCGTGTGGGTCTCCCTGCGAAACCGGGCGAGTTATGCCTTAATCGACGTGGCACGTCAAGAGGACTCTGCCGATACCGGGTTTTCGTCGGTGGGAGGGTATTTTGCCGTTCTGCGAGTGTTTGAAACACGGCGAGGGTAGGCTTAGGGCTACTCCCGCGCATGTGGGACTCTGAATTCAGGATAGACGTTGTGGAAGGCTCAAGAAGAGGCATGCGACGCCGGTTGGAAGGTGGAGTACGGCCGCCGGCCCGGCAGGCACACGGAAGAATATTCTTCGGGTCAAGACGGTGGAAATACAAGTGGCAGACGGAGGGACGGCGGCCGCACCGTCGCACCACGCGACGCGATACGACGCGTCACCGCTGCTTCCAGGCTGCCTCGACTGCCGAGGGACACTTTTCGCATTATTGTTAGACCACGCGACGGCCTGAATGTCAACAAGGTCAGTAAAAAACGCTTTGAGCAAGCCTTGGCCATGGCGGCATCCTTGGCTCCAGCCGCAATCGAAGAGGACACGATGTGTCCCAATGGAGTTCAGAACATTTTTCTCGTGTGTACTCCTCACGAGAAAAACGCGGACGCGTACGCCCGAGTGCAGCAAATCAGGCTCGGTGAAGGCACGTTTGGGGTGGCGGCGTACCTGGCCCCACCCGAGAATACGTGTAGAGGAGTCATAAGAGGAGTCGACGTGGAAGTCAGCGAGGCTCAAATCAGAGCGAGAACTGTAAATAATCGGAATCCGGGCGCTTTGGTGGCCAGGCGGATCAAGAACACTACAGCGGTGGTGGTACTTTTCGAGGGAATGAGGGTGCCCAACTACGTGGCATGCGGCGCGAGCATGTTTCGCTGCACGCTGTACCGACGCCACACGGAAGTCTGCTACGGTTGCGGAGGACTGGGACACCGGACCGACGTGTGTCCGAACCCGGGAAGCAAGTGGTGTCGCACCTGCGGCAAACGATCGCCGGCGGAAGGTCACCAGTGCGATCCGCAATGCACGTTGTGCGGTGGCCCGCACCCCACTGCGGCCAAAGAGTGTAGGGACAAATTTCAAGTTCCATATATTGTCAGAAGAAGACGGCGGCAGCGGCGTCGACGCGCCGCTGAAGCTGGGAACCGACGTCATCACGGCTGGCGGCAGGAGCCGCTCGCGTACGCCAGCTGTGCAGGAGCGCAGCACCGAAAGAAGCCGCTCTCGCACGCCAGCTGCGCAGAAGCGCGGTGCAATCAGGCAGCGCTCCAGATCAAGAGGGCACTCAGTGTCCGACGTACGGATAGAGGGAGAAGCCTACCTGGGCGGATCGTGTCAAAGGGAAGAAGAAGAAGGAGCTATAGAGACCCACGGAGCTAACGCGGTAGGCTTCGCCAGAGCATGGTAGTAAGTCGCACGTGGGCGCATTACTTAAGGCAGTTAAGGAGCTTAGAGACGAGGTACGCTGACTCAAATCCGCCAAGGCAAATCCAAAGTCCATTGAAATAGAGGCGAGCGGCCAGACGCCACAGGTAGTCGAACATATACCCCGCGTAGGGCTCACTAAAGCAAAGCGTAAGGCCCCCCTTCCTAACGACGAGACCGACTCCGAAACGTGTGAGGGAGAGGTCCAGCAAAAAAAGATGTTGGAGGAACTACTTTGGATAAGTAGAGAAAATCAGGAAAGCGTAAAGCTTTTGGTCCAAAGAGTGACCGTACTAGAAAAAAAGGCAGCGATTAAGGCCAAAGCCAAGGTCCGAGGGCAAAGCAAGGCAGTGAATCACTCCGAGGTTGCTCCGGCTGTGGAGCAAGGTATGTTGTAGCATCATGGCGGGCGATCACAAAGAGCTGGTAATGTGGCAGTGGAAATGAGCTAGTTTTCAAAGGCGCAAAGCTCCGCTACGGCAACTTTTGGCGAATGAGGTGGAAAAACCGCAGATTTTTTTTATTACAGGAGACACTATGTGACGATCCTACCCTCTCTGGCTTCAACACTGTGTCGGTCAGGAACGATGGAGGCAGAGCACTAGCTACGATGATCAAAAAGAATCTAGCCTTTATTGAACATCCAATCCGATCTGGACGGGGTAAGATGGAGGCCCATTTCGTGGAGGTTATACCGCATGGGCGTCTCAAGCAGAGCGTCTTTGTGCTTAATGTCTATATCCCGCCATCGGACCAGAGACAGACGTTTAACTCCCTGCTTAGGAAGGCGACTTCGATAGCCAAACAATCTCCTCTGATAGTTGCTGGGGACTTTAACGCCCCTCATAATGCATGGGGCTACGTCAGACGGACTGTAAAAGGAGAGAACCTGGCGAGGATCCTGGATGATCTTGCGTTTTCGGTAATTACTGACCCAGGGTTCCCCCACTAGGCAGCGCACGTCAGTTGCGTGAGATACAACGCCTGATTTGGCCAGTGTAAGGAACGTAGGTAACGTAACGTGGGCCAATAAGCAGGAGAACCTGGGCAGTGACCACTTCATAGTAGCGGTAACATTAATGGTGGAAGCCCGACCGGCCAGGGTATTTCGAGTCACGGACTGGGAGGAGTTCAGGAAACTTAGGAAGGGGCGAACGAGCACATTTTCTCGTTTGACGAGGCTATCGAATCGCTAACGGAGGACGTTGAGCGGGCTACTAAGGTAGAACAAACAGAAGCGGAGGTCCTAGGAATGGATCCGTACCTAGCGCATCTGTTGGAGGCGAAATCGTCAATTCTGATGAGGTGAAAACACAAAGGTTAAATCGTAGGCTGAGGAAAAAAGGTTGCGGTGCTTAATAGAGACATTGAGAGATATTGTGCGGAGCTCAATAGGCTACAATGGAACGAGGTCTGCGCGGCAGTAGACGGGTCCATGCGCTCAGGAAGGAAGTGGAACCTCCTCAAGCACCTCCTGTGTGACGCGGAGACAAAGCATAATCAAAGGCAAACACTTAGTAAAGTCATACACTGGCACAAACAGGAGGGAGGTACTGAAGAGTCACTTTTGAATGCGATCGCGGATAGATACCTTCCTATAGGGCCGACGCAGGAAGATGATTACCCGCAGATCGAGTGCGCGAGGGTAGAGGAACTGGACGTGCCTTTCACAGAATCAGAGATCAGGGCGGTGATCTACAATTTAAACAGCAGATCGGCTCCGGGTCCGGATAAAGTTTCTAACAGGATATTACGAAACCTGGACGATAAAGCAGTGGAACTACTTACTAAGGAGGTCAACAGGGTATGGGAGACAGGACAGGTGACTGACGAATGGAGGTCGGCTATAGTGACACTCATCCCTAAACCAGGAAAACCCCTTCATTTGGACAACATGAGGCCAATATCACTAACCTCGTGCATAGGCAAGGTAGCGGAGCACGCGATGTTGAACAGGGTTTCCGGGTACATAGAGCGCATAAACCTTTTCCCGCATAATATGGTTGGTTTTCGGCCCGGCCTATCGACGCAGGAGGTTATGCTAATGCTAAGGAAGCAAATCTTTGATAGCGGCACCCGAGACGTGAGAGGGATTCTCGCCCTGGATCTCACTAAGGCGTTCGACACAGTGTTTCATAGATACATTCTGCAAGCCACGGCCGGGATAGGCCTGGGAGTCAAATTACAGGCCTTTGTCAGGTCGTTTCTCATGAATAGAACTGCTACTATTTAGGTGGAGCTGGTTCGGTCGAGCGTGTACGGACGGATTGGGAGCTCAGGGTACCCCTCAGGGATCAGTCATCTCGCCACTGCTCATAAATATAGTCATGAAGGGTCTATCAGATAGGCTGGGCGGCCTCCAGGGCATAAGTCACGCACTTTACGCAGATGACATCACGATCTGGTGCTCAAGGGGCTCCCTAGCTGAAATGGAGCAAGCTCTACAAGCGGCCTTGGACGAGACGGAGGCTTACCTCGCGGACAGGGGTCTCAAGCTGTCTACGAGTAAATCGGAGCTGTTGCTTTACAGACCCGCAAGGCAAGGGGTTCGGGGTCTAACACCCCTCAACCAGCTATCCGTGGCATTATACGCGAATAATGGGCAGAAAATTCCTAGAGTCGACTCAGTTAAGATCCTAGGCATGCTTATAGACGCGAGGGGCGGTAATGCCAGTACAATTACCCACGTTACAGTCAAAACGGAGAATATATTGCGGCTAATTGCTAGGGTGTCCAACCGAAAGAAGGGGTTAGGAGAAGACAACCCCCTTCGGATGTACAACGCGTTCCTCATGAGCCATATTAACTATGTGGCGTCAGCTCTAGTGTGGACAAAAACGGAAAAGACCAAATTAAAGACACTCATGCGCAAGAGCATCAAGAAAGTGCTAGGCTTGTCTATTGCCACGAGCTCCGACAGGCTAGATCAACTCGGTATGCACAATAGCATAGACGAGATCATAGAGGCACAGGTCACTGCCCAAGTGGTCAAGCTATCGTCGACCCATGCTGGCAGGCGAATTCTCGACGAGGTTGGCATGGCTCCTAGGATATTGGAGGACCGGCGTATAACATTGACACGAGAAACAAGGGCGACCTACCTAATGAGGCCCTTCCCGCGGAAGGTACATCCGCAGCATAACGAGGGTAGACGTAAAGCCCGTGCACGAGCCATATTGAAGAAAGTTAGAGATGACAGAGACTCCGCGGTCTTTGTCGATGCGGCGCAGTACGGGAACAGGAGAATGTTCGCGTTATCGGTTGTAGACGGGCGGGGGTGCTTCGGTCCTCGGCTTCGGTCAGAGCGGCCACCGCGAGTATAGCAGAGCAAATTGCGGTTGCGCTGGCCTTGTGTGACCCAGAGCGTTCCTACATTTACACCGACTCGAGAGACGCAATCAGAGCTTTCGAGTCGGGTAACCTCGCACGAGAAGCGGCTTCTATTTTAGAAAAAAGGGCTTGCCCCGGTTTTCATTATATCACGTGGTTCCCCGCACATATGGGGACGAACGTTCTCGAGGGATTCCCAAACCTCAACGAGCTTGCCCACGACCGTGCGCGAGAACTCACGCGCCGCAACGGTCTGGAGGCTCCGGAGGGGCAGGAAGGGACTGAGCAGAACGATCCACTCCTCACATTTAATGAAATTACGAAACACTACCAACTTGGTCGGAGAATTTATCCTCTGCCTCACCCTAAGCTCAGTAGATGTCAGTCAGCTACACTTAGAATGCTGCAGACGGGATCTTTCCCGTCGCTGGGATTCCTCAGTAGGATGTACTCGGATGTGGACCCTAGTTGTCCCGACTGCACTGAAACCTTTTGCTCAATGGCTCACATGCTCTGGCGATGTCCCGCGTTGCCTCACGACTTCCTCTCCAGCGAGGCCGAATGGGAGGAGGCCATCAGAAGCACGGTACTCCGAAAGCAAGCCCAGGCTATCCAGAGGGCCCAGGAAAGAGCGGAGCGTCACGGCGTTCAGTCCTTTACGTGAGCGCGGCCAGCGGCTACAATGGCCTCCCGTTAGGAGGTCCTGACAGTAGCTCCTCAGGATTAAATAAAGTTCGTTGTCTGTCTGTCTGCAGGGGATGATGATGAATGTGCTGGTGTACAGTGCTTGACTTGCGAGAGCGTGGCGCTGCTGAGCACGCCGCGACCGATTCAATTCTTTCCTATGAAAATCTGTGTAGAAATTAATTTAGAAATGAATTTAGTGAATGCAATGAAAATGTAGGATGAACGCGCTGGCTCTCGCAATCTCCAGATTAACGAGGCAGTCGCGCCACACTTCGCCCCTTTTGCAACGTGTCGAACGAGAGAGGTTGTCCGCGCCATCCAATATATCGCAAAATTAAAACACCTATAGATGTGCGCAAAAATTTCGCCTGAGGGTGTATCGTAATTGTCACTGAAATTGTATTTATATCGCTCCTTTTTTAACTAACACACGCACACACATACACAGATGTGCATAGGCGCGGACGAATACAGTTGGATTGCGTCTCAGAAAAATAACTTATATGGAAGTTACGGCTTTGGCCCCCCTACTTCTTTTTATGTGCTTGAATTGCTTGTATTGATGGTTTAGGAATTCTGCAAAAAAAGGAGGTTATCTATGTCTAATACATCCCTACAGGGGACAGAGTAAGAACAATTCACTTAAATTACATATGGAAGCTATCGCATGTTCTCATTGCTAAAATGTTATGTTGCTTATGATTTCAGTTAGTGCGACTGTGTTTTCTAGCTGCATTATTGTATTTGTTTTATTTTAAGACAAGGGAATTCAACATTGATCTTCGAAAACTTATAGGGAAGTGCCTTCTATGATATTAAGCAGCTTACGTAGGCTTTTGTGAGAGTACTTGTGGTTACTCACCTCAACAGAAAACAAAAATAGGAGAAGGATACCAAGCAGCATCAACAAGACAAACTGAAAATGAAAACAAAGAAATAGAGGCATCTCATGATTGTAATAATCCATATTTTGTGTAACCCAAGCTTACTAGGTAGACGTTCGTATGGCTCACACAAGTGGTTACATTTTATAATATGAACATAGTATGTAAATATTGACGAACAGATTTGCTTGTTTTTTCTATGACCATTTTCCTTCCATTGACCAGTGTTACAAAGTTGTAGATAGGTGCAAACTCCGTCCGGATACGTTGCCACTGATTCTGTAGTAAGATTGGTTTCTCCAATCAGAATGCGCTGTCGATATGAATGACGTCGCCGCGCCCGCAGCAAGGCGAACGTCCCCAGCGATGCACCGGGTACCTTGCAGCAACACAGTGGAGATAGTCAAAGGTACCAGTAGCAGTTAGGTTCCAGCCACCCCTGGGAAGGATGGTCATGGGAGCGAGAGCAGGACACCTTTGAAAAAAAACTTTGTGGGCCGCACGCGCTCTGCCACATGTATCTAAGCGCGCTGTTGTGTTCTGACGAACGGAAAACATGTTCGCCATAAGACATGGCCCTGAGAGCGCAAGCATGACTTTCTGAAAGCGGATACGCGGAACATCTTTGAAAGCTCCCACACCAGCACAACGAGCATGGGCGCAATAAAAAAGGGAACGCAACCACAGGGGATCAACTGCACGAGCACGTTAGCTTTTTTTTTTCGCGTGCTATGTCATTATTAATCGGTCAAATCAATCAGCAGATTAAACTGTGCACACACATATTGTGTACTGCTGTAGCGATCCTTCTCGGTCATCTAGTGCGGCCGAATTGGTCTTGCTACTGCAAGGCTAAATAATCGAGTCAGTTTTGTTGTCGCAACCACTCTTAGCCTGCATATTATCATTGAGTCAAGAAACGGGACTGCCATCGCATACATAGATTTCGGCGAGTGACATAGCACATAGCGACGGTGGTGCACCGAATGAGCATGTAACACGGGTAACTCGCCCTGTGTGAACTCCACAGACCACTTGAATTCACTAATTGACTTATGAATCAATGAGCCGGCATGTAACTGTTACAATTACCATCAAATACAGACCAATGGCTGAAACGGCTCCGAAGCGGCCTAGTTCACCGGTGAATTACGGTGGATTGAGCTACGCATTGAATTTCCCGCTGTATGTTAACCCTACAGCCGGAACTGCTCCCTGGGTGCAGTGCTAATACAGCAGCAGTACCTGTATGTTGTCATGTCAAATTTCAGTGAATGAACACTGGAGAAACATCACAAAATGAACAACACGCACTAGGGCAAGTAAACGCCTATTTGAGCCTGCCCCTGTCTTTGCCTCACAATAGCGGCCTTAAATCAACGCTGACTGACTACAATAAACGTTTCTCGGCTTTATGCGACCCCTATAAATAGGCGCCGCACTTTAGCCGTACCTCAAATTTGAACAACTAAAGACTGTGCTCAATATTATTGTTTTGCTTTCAGTGATGTTTACTGTTCTGTGAAGAAGTTCGCCCAATTAGAAGGAAAAAATCTATGTAACGCATGTAACATTTTATTTTTTTACCGTCAATACAAAAATACATCTGGTGAAAGTGCTTCTTACTTTGGTACTTGACACCCTCTGCACCACAATGCTGCGGACAGCACCAAGATCGCCATGACTTAATGAGGTAGCATCATGCTATATGGACAGCTGCCGTACTACGGATTGTTGTGATCAGCCGTTCACACCACGACACTCCTTCATCACGGCTTGCACGCTTATGGGGAATGGGCTGACGGCCTCGTCAAAATTGTTCTGAACACAGATGAATTATTACGAGCGTGGTAATAATTGGTTCAAGAGACCTGGTTCAAGAGAGGTTTCAGCGATTGGCCTTGATACGGCTGTGACATGTCAGCAGCACAATTTGGCGTGTGCATGCCAGAGACGCGCTCAGTATGACCCCGCCTTCACCTCTGAGATTACGATCAGCGTTGGCGAAAAGGGCGACCTATCTCAGGGTTGGTGGAACCTGATGGCAGCGGCCCGGTCACACCGGATTGGTGCGACCTGATGTCATCGACCAAATAGTACAAGATTGGGGGAATCGACTAAACAAAGATCACACAAGGCATAAAAGGAGCTATCGACGACGGGAGTGATCAGCGACTACCACTTTATCATCAACTTTTCCGTATTTATTCGCATTTTCTTCTACCTATGTAAATATATACGTGTTTGTCTAACTTCCTGAATATCGAACTCAGCCTCACGTTCACTTAGCCTTCCACGAGGAAACAGGATTCCACGTCTTCGAACTCCGAGTCGCAACAGCGAATGACAGCGGTGGGATAATCTGTGCATCGCTTCAACTTCGGCATGGTGAGTCCACGACCTTTTCTTCTTGAGAATTGCCAGGTTTGACGTAGTTCTTCCTGGTAGCAAGGGTGTTAGAAACCTTGTTGAAAGGTACCTTGCTTCAACACTTAATTCATGGAGGAACTTCTCGGCAAAAGAGAGGTAGCCGTTGATTAGAGGAAGTTGCGCAGAACGGACCTAAATGCGATATGCTCGAAATTTGGGATTGATTGTGGGAAAGAGCTAAATAAGGCGGAGTTATCGATGCGATAGAACAAATCGCCAGAGATGACGAGGAGATCATGGAGGCTTGGAAGGATATTGAGGACCAGAGAAAGCATGAGCAGGATGGACACGAACACGAACGTGAAAGGGAAGAGTGCCAGATAAAGTGACAGCAGGAAGAAAGCAAAAGGGAAGAGCAGGAGCGAGCGCGACAGCAGAGAATGCGGACGGAGGAAATATACAGGGAACTCCAGTATCTGAGGGTGCTTCAGGCACGGTCTAGGCTGCACGTATTCGAGGACGGCGAAAACATAGAAAGCTTTCTTGGGCAGCTGGACCATGACCAATTGCCGGTAGGGTTGTTGGGGGTATTTCTCTGTAATGTGTCTTGTTGCTTGGCTCGCCTTTCCCACAAAAACTTTCGGAATTACGATAAAGCAAAGAGCACGTTATTCCGGCATTTTTGTATTCCTGCTGAGCGCGTGAGGGAAAGCTCGAATGACGAGTGCAAAATATATCCTTTCAAAGAGACTGAGGTTGCGCCAGTAAACCATGAGCACCAATAGTGCAAGGTGGCGAAGTCCTCAGAGACTGAGCGCGCCGAGAGCGAGGCCGTTGCCGGTCTGCAGAGAGGGGTCATTCCGGAGGGCGCCCCTTGCGAGGACGAGGCTTGTTCCAGTAGCCATGAGAACGTTATAGCGGTGCTGGAGACCTTTCTCGTATCCGAGCTCGTGGGCGACTTTCCGGGATCGTCTAGGATAGACCCAGATACGGTAGCGGCCGAGCAAAGGAAACTCACGACGTGGCAGAACGGAGAGGTAATCGCTCAGGGCTCCACCATCGATGACTGGGCAATGCAGCCGTACACTGAAACCGAGCTAGCGCCCATCCCGGAGAGCACTCCTTGCGGGGACGAGGCTTGTTGCAGTAACCCTATGAGGGGTCAGTGTCAGGCTGGATACTTTCCTCGTGCCTCAGCACTTGAGCGACTTTCTGGAATTTTCGAGGATAGAGGGCGAAGAAGAGACAGTGGCGATTCTGAAAGGCGTTCCTTGCGGGGATGTAGCTTGTTTCAGTAGCCCCAACAGAGTAAAGGAGGCGCTGAAAACCTCCCTCGTACCACCGCACTTGGGCGACGTTCCGGAATTGACAAAGGGAGAGAAGGCCATGGCGGTCAGGCAGGCCCGGAACCCGACGCTCGAGGGTTCTTGTGACACATTCGGCGACCGCCTGGCAGCGAAAAATGGGTTTAGGTGGCGGAGGATCAAAAGAGCGCAGTATTCGGTGTATCGAAAGCTCGCGAAAAATGACACATCACCGCACGTGAGACAGAGGGACATGCCATCTAGCAGAGCCGAAAAGGGTTTGTTGTGGCGATTAAGGAAACGGAAGCGTCGCGAAAGGTTGATAAAGACCGGAGAGAGCGCGTCTCTTCAAGTAGCCGTGCGGCAGCAAAATTCAACTGGGCTGAGACATGCGAGCCGGAACCGGTCCAGTCAAATAGTCACTGAGCGAGAGTGCGGCGCGAGAACGAGATCAAAGTGAAAATGCCAGTTCCCGCGCTTACGGCCTCCCCCACAGGGACGAGACAGCCAGCCGCGAGCACATGGAGTGACGGGTGACGGCAGAGAAAAATGTAGGTAGTGCGCCTCTTGTGCTCAGCGTGTCCCAAAGGCTCTCGGTAGGCGACCCATTTGAGCGAGCATTAAGAAAGAGTAATTGTAATTTGAGTACTTGTATAAGTTCTTTTTTCGTTAGTCTTGCTTCTCTTTGTAATTAGTAGGCGATGGATTTTTTGTTAGTTATTAAGAATGAATTACTTTTCATTTTAATAGTTCGCGTTAGGAAAGCAATTTTTTTGAAAGGTTCTTGCGCGTAGATAGAATGTAGCGTCTGTTTTGTTAGGTTTTAAATAGCACTCTGCGAATCAATTTAGCCCAAAGTAACGCGGCAAGCAGAGCCCAGTACGTTTCGCTTTAGAGGCGCTGGTACTGGCATGTGGCACTCACCGAACGAGCAACTTGGCTCGCGACACTAATCCCTTTGTCCATTTCAATCGCTGTGACGAATCCCGTGGTTCAAAAGGTCGCCTTTTTCTTTCGCTTTGGCCACTTGTGAATCGCGAGCTACGTGGTATGTTCAGTTCAGAGGGGCGGGGTTGGATACGTGGGACACGTTGCCGGGGAAGGATTCCAGTTCTTCGAATTTCGACCTCGCCGGACCGTGACCAAATTAACAGCGGCCTTGGGGCCGTTTCAAAAGGCACAGCAAAGGTGGCTGAAAGTATCACACTCATGAGATATGTCGCTTGTTAGCTGTTTATGCCTCGATTGGGAACGTAAAATAGTTTTTTGTCCGTTCTGCTCTAAACAATCTCCAATTGTTTATCGTTTTCCTGAATGCAGTCGGCACAAAGGTGGCTGAAAGTATCAGACTTATGAGCTATGTCACTTGTTAGCTGTTTATGCCTCGATTGGGAACGTAAAATAGTTTTTTGTCCGTTCTGCTCTAAACAATCTCCAATTGTTTATCGTTTGCCTCAGAGCTGCGTGAGTTGCGCCTTCTTTGAGACACGATAGAAACGACATTGACCAAACCGTTAGGCACAGTACCATTTAAACTTTGTTTAGGTTCTGAAATTTAAATTAGTCAATTATTTGTTTAGGTTCGTTTGAGCAGCGCTCTCTATGACTGCCTTTCTGGCGCTCGTTGGTTCTGACCTCGGGAATAACTAAGGCTGAGGTGAAATTACCTGGTATATCTCGGAGGGGGTTTGAGCGCTTGCCTTTTCGCTGCTCGGGAGCTGTGCGGACTTGCTTACTAAAATTTCAGTCCCGAGCCTACGACCTTCAGGCAACCTTCCTTCCAAGATGGCCATTGGACGTGGTTCTCTCGGAGAGCCCGGGACTTCAGCCCGGAGCTGCAACTGCTGAGCGGCGAAGGCATCTTCAAGGGGCACCGATCAGTTGCCCCCTTTCGAGGCCTCTTCCTAGCGGTGGACGGGCTCTTGTGATGGGCCGTTTACCCCGCGATACCCCTCGGTCAAGGCTCGCACGATTGTGGGGAACGTGAAAATAGTTCTCGACATGGATGAATTATGACCAGCATGGAATAGTTCGTTCATAAGAGGTTTCAACGATTAGCAATGATGCGACTGTCACCTGTCAGCAACATAAACTGGTGCGTCCGAGCCACAGACGCGCTCAGTATGACCCGGCCTTCACCTCTCAGACTAACATCGGCGTCGGCGAAAAGCGCGACCAACCTCCTGATTGGTGGCACCTGATGTCAGCGGCCTCCTGACACCGGATTGGTGGGACCTGATCTCATCGACCCCCTGGCGCCGAATTGGGGGCAACGACTAAACGAAGATCACATAAGGCATAAAAGGAGCTACGGACGGCAGCATTGTTCAGTGACTACCATTTTATCATCAACTTTTCAGCATTTCTTTGCATTTTCTTGTACTTATGTAAATATTGCAACGTAGATTGGAGACGGAGGGTTACAAAATAGACTTTTCTCTTTAATTGCGGGCCAGAAGAAGAGCGTGCAGCTTACGCACTTCATCGTCTCTCATGGCGCCGACTTTTGCGCGCGCCGTTCTGCTGTTCGGGAGCCCCACATCTTTGTGTCATTTGCCCGCATGCGAAAAGCGACCGTTTCGGTCGCGTCACAAAGTTCGTTCAGCGACATAAGAAGTGAAGCTCCTGAGGTGCACCTCGGCGTTCACGTACGCGCATAGTATGGTTTTATGCGCACTACATGAATAACTTCAGCGCGAGGACGGCGACTGAGCGAACCGGGGTCAGAACGGCAGGGGACGACATCGTAGGTCACGTCACTGAGGCGGCGTGTAACCTTGTAGGAACCAAAATACCGGCAATCTACTTTTCCGAGAGTGGACGGCGACGGACGGGCGTCCAGACCCACACGAAGGCGCCGGTGTTGTAATCGACGTCGCTCCGACCCTGGTTGTATCGAAGGGTGTCGGTAAGCTGTTGGCTCCGGATACGATGCCGAGCAAGCTGGCGTGCCTCTTCGGCTCTTTGTACAAACTCTTCCGCGTGTTCGCTGGTCGGGCTATTATCAGGCAGAGGTAGCCTGGCGTCTAGTGTTGACCTGACGTGGCGCCCGTATACAAGTTCGAACGGCGTAAGCTGCCTAGTCTCCTGTACAGCAGTGTTATACGCGAAAGTCACACCAGGTAAAATCTCGTCTCACGTCTTGTGCTCTACGTCGACATACACGGAGCGCATATCATCCAGCGTTCTGTTCAGACGTTCCGTTAATCCATTGGGATGAGGGTGATACGCTGTGCTCTTGCGGTGAGAGCTATGCGTCAGCAGGAGAACGCCCTGCATAAGTTCCGCTGTAAATGATGTACCACGGTCGGTGATGAGAACGGACCATGAATCAAGTCGTAGGACAAGGTGGCCTACAAAAAACTTCTCCATTTCATACGAGTTTGCTTTAGAGATAGCTTCGGTTTCGGCGTACCGCGCTAAGTAGTCGGTAGCGACGACTATCCATCTGTTGCGCGAAGAGGTCACTGGGAATGGCCCAAGTAGATCCATTCCTATTTGTGGGAACGGTGCTTGAGGAGGGTCTACAGGATGGAGAAAGCCGGACGGTTTGACTGGTGATATTTTGCGGCGCTGACAATCGCGGCAGGTCTGTGAATCAAGTCGTAGGACAAGGTGGCCTACAAAAAACTTGTCCACTTCATAGAGTTGTGACGGAGGATATTCGATGCACTCGGCGTCAGCGGCCTCACCTCCAGACACATCCAGTAGACGTGACCAGTGTCCGCAATGAAAGCATAAGGGCCTGAGGTCAGGAGCTCGCTAGACGTCGCTTTTCAGGGGCCTCGACTCGTCGATAGACGGTGGACTGCGACGCCTGAATGCAACTTCTGTTTGTTCGGTGGGGGGTATGACGTTTGAGGGGTCGTTCAGCGACATTCGTCGTACCGCGTCCACATAAGTCATTCGGACTGGCTCCCGCCGTTGTGGTGCCTCGTAGCATTCTGGAGCTTGGATGACTTGCCTAATCATCGCGCACTATCTCTGCCACAGAAATGTGCGCCGTGAGCGCGTCAGGAAACTGCAGTTTCTCTAGCTCTTCTCATACTACAGCCCGGATCATTTCACGCAGGCCCTCGAGATGGTTTCCCGAACTCATGGTAGGAGGATGTTCGAAAGCTCCACCACGTTGCAGTCGTATTGTCTGGCACGCTGTCGAAGGGGGCTTTCTGTGGCTGCCGCTTCAGCGAGGAAGTCCGCATGTGTAGTGGGTGGATTTCGAATAAGCCCAGCAAAGATCTCTTGCTTGGCACCTCGCGTTATAACGGAGCTTCTTTTCAGCCATCGAGGCATCCGCACGTCTGAAGAGCCGAGCCTTGTCTTCAGTATTCGTGGTGACGCCCTCATTCGGGGCTTCGAATCTTGCGCGTATTGCCAACTCCGCGCTCTCTTTCCTGTCCGTGTTGAAGTATGTGGCGCTCAGCCGTCGTGGAAAACAATGCCGCTTCATGGTTATGGAACCACGTCGTCCTAGAGTCTTGGAGCGTGAAGTACGCGTTGCGCAGCTTGCGCTCTTCGTTCCATCCCTTGCATTCGGCGATCCGCTCAAAATGATCAGCCAATCTTCTACGCCTTCAGTAGCATCTATGTGAATTGCAATCGGCGCCCGCGGCTAGGTGATGATGAACTGCGCCGGCACAACAGCAGCAGCAGCCAGTGGACTCCGCTTCATTGTCCGGATAGGCTCTGGCAAAAGACCGCGCTCAGGTTGGAGCCCACGTATGTGTACACGGGTAGTCTCTCTCGGGCTCTTTACAGTTGACGAGTCAGGAGTACGCTGTGTCTCCGGTAGTGCTAGCATGTACCCACACCATCGCCAATAATATGTCGCGAAGATAACTGAACCGTTCGTCGTCTTCTCTCTGGTGATCGGAACTTGTAGCCCGTAGGTTAGATTGCGTATATATATATATATATATATATATATATACGCTAAGTAGCCTACCCGCTACAAATTCCGATCACCAGAGAGAAGACGACGAAGGGTTCACACACATATATATATATATATATATATATATATATATATGTGTGTGTGTGTGTGTGTGTGTGTGTGTGTGTGTGTGTGTGCGTGTGTGTGTTATATATGCAAATGAACTCGCCCAAGTCACTGCACAACAGCCACTCTCTCACCTCGTTATTCGTTTCTTTGCCTTCCAATTACTTCCTTCGCGAGATTGCTTCCGTGTTTTATAGATTTGAGAAAAGACGTACCTCAAAATATCAGTTTTCATTAGAAATAATTTTTTACGTGGTAATTTAAAAATTATTCTTTGATGCTTTTATGCTTAACATATTACGCACTTGGTTAAAGATGACTCAAATACAAGTAACTGGTTACTGTACTTTGCCGATTGTTTGATCATGGGCATTTCTGTATAGCAACGTATAATAATCTTGATAGCTAAAGTCCAGGATAATTCTTGAAGCAAGCTCAAATCTTGGAGAGCCACTGGCTGCCGCCAAAAACCGCAGTCGGAGCTCATAGGCCGAGATGACTGATTACGTTATTGCAGTCAGCATTACAGACAGTCACATTCATCTACAGCGTCGTAAAAGTAAGGTTCCAGAATCTGAACTTCAACAAAGTTACGCTCACAAACTGTTCACCGCCACAAGCAGCAACAGGAACTCGTGGATCAAGAAAAGTAAGGGCCTCTGAGTAGATATCTAATAGATGATGTGTTTCGGCAGTGCCAAT
The DNA here is from genome assembly GCF_023375885.2 of Dermacentor andersoni. Taxonomy (NCBI): domain Eukaryota; kingdom Metazoa; phylum Arthropoda; class Arachnida; order Ixodida; family Ixodidae; genus Dermacentor; species Dermacentor andersoni. The sequence goes on from NC_092823.1 coordinate 76,735,203, forward strand.
ACGGTGTCTGGAGACATTGCTCCAATGCTAATCTCATTAGCGTCCACACTCACTCTTAGAAGGCGTGTGACAGAATGCTTTAGCAGAGAGTATACAAAGTGAACGTACCACTAGAATGCTCCTTCGAGTCTTTTCATCAAGCCCGCCCTTCCTCTTTTGAGGATCTTCATCTTTGTCCTTGTCGGCCGGAGTTGTTAGAGCAGACTAGGAAAAAATTACAAAAAACGCTTTTAACAGACTACATCGACAGGCTATCAAAAACTGCTTCACTAGTCACTAGTGCTTCTATCTTCATCCGTTTTTGTCTGACATGAGTGAAGACTGCATGCATTATACCACTAGATGGGTGCACCTTCATTCTTCCGGGAGGAGATGGCAGCAATGAACAATTATTTAAATTTCGTTAATTGCAGCAGACTCTGAATTTATAAGCTTGATTATGTATAAGAAAAAACGAAGTTTATTAATGTTTTGTTTATGTATAGGCACAGATTGCATGGTCGAATATAAAACGGATGACGTGTGCGCAGGGATGTCTAAATTGTCCACTATACCAACGATAAGATCTAGAATTGCAGCAGATAAATAGTGGTTCGTAGCCCTGCCTCGTTTTGGCATGCCTGAAGCGTGCTGACATCATTGCCGCGACCATATGAAGATAGGGCGCCAGGAGAGGCATCGTTGTACCCATTGTACATCATTGTACCCGCACACACGCACGCACACACACACACACACACACACACACACATATATATATATATATATATATATATATATATATATAATGTGCGGGTGTAGGTGCACGGTGCTGTCGACTCTGAAAGAAAACGTAAATTAGCGCCTAAAACCAAGCTTCATAACTACACATATTCTCTCTCTCTCTCTCTCTCTATATATATATATATATATATATATATATATATATATATTGTTACGAATAGGAGGTCCCAGGCACACCTTAGTAAACTATTTACACAGGCCAGCATTAGTGGTAAACGCGCAGGCTGGTACAATTGTCACAGCTCTAGTAGACAGTCTACCACTTCGTCTTCGCCTCACCCTTGCGCACACATCATCATCAGCCTGGTTATGCCCACTGCAGGGCAAAGGCCTCTCCCATACTTCTCCAACTACCCCGGTCATGTACTAATTGTGGCCATGTTGTCGCTGCAAACTTCTTAATCTCGTCCACCCACCTAACTTTCTGCCGCCCTCTACTACGCTTTCCTTCCCTTGGAGTCCATTCCGTAACTCTTAATGACCATCGGTTATCTTCCCTCCTCATTACGTGTCCTGCCCATGCCCATTTCTTTTTCTTGATTTCAACTGAGATATCATTAACTCGCGTTTGTTCCCTCACCCAATCTGCTCTTATGTTATCCCTTGACGTTACACCTGTCATTCTTCTTTCGATAGCTCGTTGCGTCGTCCTTAATTAAAGTAGAACCCTTTTCGTAAGCCTCCAGGTTTCTGCCCCGTACGTGAGTACAGGTAAGACACAGCTGTTATAAACTTTTCTCCTGAGGGATAATGGCAACCTGCTGTTCATGATCTGAGAACGCCTGCCAAACGCACCCAGCCCATTCTTATTCTTCTGATTATTTCAGTCTCATGATCCGGATCCGCAGTCCCTACCTGCCCTAAGCAGATGTATTCCCTTACCACTTCCAGTGCCTCACTACCTATCGTAAACAGCTCTTCTCTTCCAACACTGTGAAACATTACTTTACTTTTCTGCAGATTAATTTTTGGACCCACCCTTCTGCTCTTCCTATCCAGGTCGTGAGCGTGCATTTCATTTGGTCCCCTGAGTTACTAAGCAAGGCAATATCATCAGCGAATCGCAAGTTACTAAGGTATTCTCCATTAACTCTTATCCCCAATTCTTCCCAATCCAGGTCTCTGAATACCTCCTGTAAACACGCTGTGAATAGCATCGGAGAGATCGTATCTCCCTGCCTGACGCCTTTCTTTATTGGGATTTTGTTGCTTTCTTTATGAAGGACTACGGTGGCTGTGGAGCCGCTATAGATATCTTTCAGTATTTTTGCATACGGCTCGTCTACACCCTGATTCCGCAATGCCTCGATGACTGCTGAGGTTTCGACTGAATCAAACGCTTTCTCGTAATCAATGAAAGCTATATATAAAGGTTGGTTATATTCCGCACATTTTTCTATTACCTGATTGATAGTGTGAATATGGTCTATTGTTGAGTAGCCTTTACGGAATCCTGCCTGGTCCTTTGGTTGACGGAAGTCTAAGGTGTTCCTGATTCTATTTGCAATTACCTTAGTAAACACTTTGCAGGCAACGGACAGTAAACTGATCGGTCTATAATTTTTCAAGTGTTTGGCGTCCCCTTTCTTATGGATTAGGATTATGTTAGCGTTTTTCCAAGATTCCGGTATGCTCGAAGTCCTGAGTTTCTCTAGAACAATCTGCCCACCATCCTTCAACAAATCTGCTGTTACCTGATCCTCCCCAGCTGCCTTCCCCCTTTGCATAGCTCCCAAGGCGTTCTTTACTTCTTCCGGCGTTACTTGTGGGATTTCAAATTCCTCTAGACAATTCTCTCTTACATTATCGTCGTGGGTGCTACTGGTACTGTATAACTCACTATAGAACTCCTCAGCCACTTGAACTATCTCATCCATATTAGTAATGATATTGCCGGCTTGGTCTCTTAACGCATAGATCTGATTCTTGCCAATACCTAGTTTCTTCTTCACTGCTTTTAGGCTTCCTCCGTTCCTGAGAGCATGTTCAATTCTATCCATGTTATACTTTCTTATGTCAGCTGTCTTACGCTTGTTGATTAACTTCGAAAGTTCTGCCAGTTCTATTCTAGCTGTAGGGTTAGAGGCTTTCATACATTAGCGTTTCTTGATCAGATCTTTCGTCTCCTGCGATAGCTTACTGGTATCCTGTCTAACGGAGTTACCAGCGACATCTATTGCACACTCCTTATTGATGCCCACAAGATTGTCGTTCATTGCTTCAACACAAAGGTCCTCTTCCTGAGTCAAAGCCGAATACCTGTTCTATAGCTTGATCTGGAATTCCTCTATTTTCCCTCTTACCGCTAACTCATTGATCGACTTCTTATGTACCAGTTGCTTCCGTTCCTTCCTCAGGTCTAGGCTAATTCGAGTTCTTACAATCCTATGGTCACTGCAGCGCACCTTGCTGAGCACGTCCACATCTTGTACGATGCCAGGGTTAGCGCAGAGTATGAAGTCTATTTCATTTCTAGTCTCGCCGTTCGGGCTCGCACACGGTCCTGTCCAAATGCAAGGTAACATAACCCCCCGCGGTGCTGGACCGCCATGCCGGCGCTTGTTAATTATAGCGAACTAGATGAATATTATGGCTCGAAGCAGGACACATGGACGACGTCAGTTCGCCGCTGGGATGACGATGGTATGTCTTAAACAGGGGTGATTTCATAGTTTACTTTACTTAATCATCGTAATGCCGAATACGGCCCGGTATAGTGTGCGAGCAATTTTTCTGCTAGGCCAATGTGACGAATTGGAGTTCACAAAAGAACGAGCTTTCCGGTAGCGAACACAAAGTTTCGGTACCCACTTTCGTAGCGAGTCTTTGGGACGCCTGAGCCGCTGTAATTCGATAATAGGCAATGTGGGAAACCATACCAGACCAACAAATGGCGTCATTAGTTTATTGTGTGGTGTGTCGCGGTACTGAAGGGAGCAGGGTGTGAAAAGGCCGAGCGGGATGGGGATCAAGCAAAAGGCAGAAAGGCTAGAAACCGGTGGTATCCTGACGCGACGAATTGTATGCAAATGTCACGTAGGGCAAAGTGGTGTCCCAAGCACGATAGCCTGCTAAAACGTACATACACGTCTCTCTAAGGGTGCGATTTCGACGTTCAGTCAGTCGGTTTTTGTTTGTGAGTGATATGCGGCTGCGAGCTTTTGTTCGGTGCAGCAGGAACGAAGTATGCCTTCGACAACTTGGCGCAGGAAGCAGCGACCACGATCAGCCTGCAGCTGTCTTCGCGCCATAGTTAAGAATCACATCCACAAGTAAAAAGTCTGATATACCTGTAGCGCGGCTCGTGGGCACGACACGTGCAATCGGATAGCAGGTAGCATGGTCTCTTGCAACTGCTATTCATTTGTTCCCTTTAATTGATATAGGAAAGTGGCCAAGGACGTTCATGCCGACACGAAAGAAAGGCTCTGTGGGGACATCGATTGGATGAAGGTGGCCAGCAGGTAGCGCACAGGGGTTGGCAGAGGTTGCACGCCGCAACGTAGTGTAGCACAGATTGGTAAACGTCTGGTCAGAAGAAGCGACGGCGAACTCTATCGTAAGTGCGGGAAATGCTATGGTGTCGGTTAGGGTTTGCATCGTGGATCTCAGCAAGAACAGCTGAACGAAGATCACGAGGGACAACGAGCAGTACATCTGGTCCATCAGAGCTGATATTTTGTCGTTTAAGAATGTCGTCATGAAGAACCAACATTCTGGTTGGGCGTTTTCATTCTACTCTTATTTGATTGGCTGAGCGGTGGACCCGAGAGAGTCGTCGTTTCGCTGCTCACTAAGGATGTCGCGAAAGTCAGAAATGGCCAGAATGCAAGCGTCGGCATCCTGTTTGCTGTTGTGAGGAGGATTGACGCGATGACGAGACAAGCAGACAGCGTCCAGATGTATGCGGCCAGACTAGTACATTACAACAAATGAATACTGCTGGAGTCTAAGTGACAAGCGACAACGGCGACCAGTGGTGTCTTTCAGTGACGATAGTAGGCACAGGGCATGGATGTCCGTGACGACAGCAAACAGGCGGCTAAACAAGTAAGGGTGGAATTTAGCCGCTGCATATACTAAGGCGAGGCACTCGCGCTCGCTGATAGGAAAAATTGCGCTTTGAAGGGGACAAGAGCCGATTGGCGATGGCTATAACGCACTCGACTCCATTTTGCTACTGGGCAAGGATAGCACCATGGCATGGCCACTGGCGTCTGCGCAAACTTGAGTTGGTGCAGATACATCAAGGTGGCCTAGTATCAGAGGTGTCGTTGACTTTCTTCGGAGAAGCCGGCGCCCTCGACACTCTCATCCGCTTGCTATGTGCTTGCTGAGAAGGTGATTTTGGCCACGAAAAACTGGCAAAACTTTCAACAAATCGATGAAAATTCGAGCATAAGCCCACCAAGCTCCGCACCTCTTTTGCTCAGCAGGGTACAGGAAAGTTCTTGACGGCGTGAATCTTATCAAGATCAGAATGTATAACGGTAGCACTGACGAGGTGACCAAGAACGTTTACTTCCAAAATGGCATTTAGAAGAGTTAAGTTGAATACTAGTCTTCCTAAAACCTTCAACAATAGCGGCCAAGCAACTGAGGTGGCTGTCAAACATAGGGGAACATACGATGACATCGTCCAGATAACACAGGCACGTGGACTACTTACAGCACCAAAAGAGAAAATACATCATTCTTTCGAAATTTGATTAGACATTACAAAGTCCGAAAGAGGTAGCCCCAAAATTATAAAGGCCGTACGGTGTAACGAAAGTGGTCTTCTCATCTTCGAGTTCATCAACAATAATCTGCCAATAACCGGATGGCAGGTCGATTGAAGAGAAGGATTTGGATCCGTGAAGGAAGTCGAGAGCGTCACCAATCCTCCGGAGAAGGTACGCATCCCTTTTTATGATCTAGTTCAGTTGGCGATAGTCGACTGAAAATCGCCAGCTGTCATCCTTATTCCTGACCAAGACAATCGGTGACGCCCAAGGAGTCGAAATGGGCTCAATTCCACTTTTGCTTAGCATTTTTTGTACTTCAGCTTCGATACCTTGGCGTTATGCGTAAGACATGCTATAGGGACGTCGACAGATAGGACTGGTATCACCGGTGTATCACGAAAGTCTGTCCCAGCGTCCGATCCTCAAAGTCACAGGTGTCGCGATAAAACAAGAAGACGCGACAGAGGTGTGCAGCCATTTTGGGAAGCTGGTCATGAGCGAAAATCTTTGAATATATGCCGGGATCTGATACTGCACAAATGGTCGGACTGCAGGTGGCTGCAAACAAGCATGGAACATTCAATACGGAGATGGCGGTATTGTGGATCGGAGAAGCGTTGCCGAGCGACATGCCTCCCGGGCTAACTTGTGTACTTGAACCGAAGTTTAAATAAGGGGGGAATACGCGGTTGTTGGCAGTAGTCACAATGGTCACAATGGCCACAGCATCTGTGCGTAGCAGGAGAACATTGACATTATGAGTCGCCACACAGCCACCGCCAGGAACAGATGCGAAGCACGTAAAAAACATACACATGGCGGCTTGAGGCGGCAACCGTATGAAATCTGCAGAACATAAACGAGGCTCAGCTTTTTTTGGAGGACGGCAGTAATTAGGCAGATCGAGTTGGAGGAGGCCAGCACTGCAGTCAACCAGTGCCTAATGGTCCGATAAGAAGTCGAGCCCGAAGGTCGTCATGGGAGCACCATTCCAGAAAACCAAATAAAACGGGTGTTGAAACTAGTAACAGTTATTAGGGCAGTGCACATACAAAGGACACTGAGCGTTGCTCCATAAGCAACCCGGATAGCACGAGATGCGCCAGGTGTAAGGACTTCCTTCAAGCGGAAACGAAGATGGTTGCTCATCCCTGAGATGTGGGCTCCGGTATGAAAAAGCGCTGGAAAAGGCGGCACGGGCCAACCCTCTCGTACCCGAGCACACGAGTGTTGGGCCCTACCGCCATGTCCTTTCCTCTCTCTTCATCTTTTTCTCCCCACACCCCTTTTCATGTGCAGTGCTGTAGGGGTGCCCTCCTCTGAGAGACAGTTACGGCACTGCACTTAGCTCTTCAATTCTATTTAAGAATACTTCACATACACACACAAATACACCATCAACGTCTACGTGGACTACTAGGTCGGAATGACGGTTACGGGAAACGTGACTGGGGTCATACGGATGAAGCGCGACGACTTCGCTGCCAACAGGACTGGTGACTGCTCTGCCACGGTGATCGACAACACCATGCGGTCGCACTGTCAGTCGTGTGCAGGTTCGGGACGGCTTGCGGCTGGATATGACGCAAAACGCCGTCTGGGTGAGGGCGCTTCGAGAAGGATATCGAAGATCAGCGTTGCGACACTATCGGACGACGGGACCAACGAGGCGACAAGCGAAGAAAATAGGTCAGACATTCGGGGTTCGGCTCTCCGCCATGTTGCGAGAACCTCGAGGGACCCACTGAGTTTGAGTATGCACGAGCCAAGTACGTTCGGTTTGCCAAGAACTGGTCACGGCTCAAACTGACTGCAAGCCTATATATATATATATATATATATATATATATATATATATATATATATATATATATATATATATATATATATATATATATATATATATATATATATATATAGATACACAGCGTTCGCAATGCGAGTACACCATTGGGCCTAGAGTACGTTCCGTTTTTTCCATATATATATATATATATATATATATGTGTGTGTGTGTGCGTGTGTGTGTTTGTGTTCCTTACTCGCGCCTTAGATGCACCACAATATCGCCGGTAAGGGCCATGCCTTTCTATGTGTATGGTGACACTTTGTTACGTTGCACGAGATGCCGCTTTTCTGTTTCCCTTCCTGAAGCCCCTTCTCTATCATGCCCCCATCGCCATATCCAACTTGCCCTCTCTCCCGCTTCAACGGCGACGCGCGCACTGGTGCTGCGCCGTGGCCGTTTTTTCCCTGCTTGCCGCGTGTATACTGGTACCTACCTAATGCTAATCTCCGGCCCTCTGCCCTTCACCGACCTATCAATCCCTCATTTTTCTTCTTTTTTTCTCACTTACCTTCTTGGCCTACTTAAATGGGGCTCCGCCAGCCTCTTGTCCTGCATTGTTGCCAATAAGCTGTTGTAAATCTCTCAAAGCGCCTAGAAACAGTCAATCACTGTGACCTCGGTCCTTTTCAATTTTATGTATGTGAGAACGAACGGGCACGTGGTCTACTGTTTTCACTATCAGTGCGTAAGTGCCGGTTTTTAAACACTAATGAGCATCGAGCTGCCAGTCCAAACTGTTGAAATAAAAGACTTCTGTAACGCGCCGACTGAATCCATGGCAGCCCCTTGCTCCAGCGTTCTCTGTCAGCTCGACGCAGCGATCTCGACTGGCGCCAGCGAAGATACATTGAAGACTGACTGTCCTCCCGTGTAAGCGCTCACAATAAGTGGGATGACGAGACAAAACAACATATTTACCCCGCTGACAGCGCGAACCTGTGGTTTGAGAATTAGTTGGTCTGTATTCAGGGCACATTTCATCGATGTGTTTGGCCGCCGCGCTGTCTGCAAGCAACGCTTCAAACAGCATCTATGCCAGCGAGCACAGCCGCCTGGAGATACTGTTCCTAGCTATATTAAGATGCGTGGAACCTCTCCAGCAGTGGTAGTCTAGCAATCACGGAGGATCACAAAATCAAGAATATTATCAAGGACATTGAGGATGCCGCGTTTCAAATACTTCTTTCCGAGAGTCGGAATAGTGTCGTGGTACTCTTCAACCTGTGTCAGTTTTCACGAATTCCTCCGCCAAGGTAACTTCACCCGCCAAAACCTCCCTCAGGCTGCCTCCGTCTCGGTCATCGCAGTTGCCGCTGGCTATGTCCATCCTTCTGCTCTCGTACATCATCTGAATGATGTTATTCGAGAGGAAGTGCCGCGGCAGCTATCGCTGCACCTTCATAGCCAAGAGCCGGCCCTAACACTGTATCGGGAACTGCTAAAAGCCGTCCGTGCCAAGATATCGAAGCACTTCCCCCGTTCATACACTACAGTTTGCAACGGCACCTCATTGCTATGCGGACTACCTGCTTCTGTTCACATCTCTGACGGCACCGCTCTAGTATCCTGACTACCCGTGGTCACAACTCCGCCACTGAGCTACGCTACCGCGATCGCAAGACCACTTACACAGTCATATTCCTTCCCTCCACCAACTGATCGGGTTCCCCGTGTTCGCATTCCACGGTGTTCACCCCACCTTCTTCGTGCAGCCGACAGATGCCACACCCCAGACCACAGGATTCGTTCTTCGAAACACACGTTCGGTTTGCGTTCACTTTCGCCTCACGCAATTGGCCTTGGCGGCGCGGAGTCGTCAGCCGCGCCCGATCACTAACGAGGATTATTTGCTTCGCCTGAGCAATTTCTGCTCGCATTGTGTGCTTCTGTCGTCTCAATATGTCCTCTAAATGTGGTTCCTTGGACCAGTATTGCTACGCGCCGCAGCATGCCGCGGAAATTCGTTGCCAAGACGCCGCAGACTTGCCGCCGACTCGCTTTGATCCCGACCCCCCCGACCCCCCCCCCCCCCCCCCCAAGGTACCACCGTTCTCCTTATCAATGTCGATGGTCTCTATCACCTATGCGTCGTCGACCACCTACTGCCGAAGGAAAGAGATTAGCGAAGTTGTGGAGGCAAAAACGGCAAGCTGGTTGAACTTTGTAACAGCTCATTTTTCACCGCAGAATGTCATTGACGTCCTGATTAAGGCAGCAGCCGCACAATCCCTTGTCGATACCAGCGCCGCTGTCTCCTGGTCCTGTCATTTATGAAGATCTCAGCGCAAATAAAACCAAAACATAAGAATGGTGGACAAAGACAAGCGGTTGTCTTCACCCACCTTCCTTTTGTCTGTGGTTTCTGTTGCGCTAAGGTACTTGTACAGTTATAAAATAACCTAACAGCCCAAAATTCAGTTCTTCATAAAAATCTTTGTCGTAAGATAAAAAAAAAATTGAGGATCCCACGCACTAAGGAAATCAATCTAACCGAAGCTTTCTGTTTTGTTTGATTTGATTGACGATAATTAGCTGTGATGTTGACAGTGAATATGTAATTTCTTCATCTTTTAGTGGAACATGAGAGTGGTGAGTTGATGTTGAGCGTTACCTTGCGTATATCACGGTTGTTTGTTGGCATAGTGCACAAAACACACAGGGGGAGGTGTTTGCTTGAGGCGTTTTGTTGCGCCCTATTTCATAACACCTGAGAAGGTTGCGCACTATCATTGTTTGAAATGCACATCGCATGCTGGCAGGAACATTAAACTTTAATTGAACTATGCAGATGTACGTGCCAAAACCACAATCGCATTATGAGGCATGTCATTACGTCGGACCCCGGATTAATTTTCAGACGGCGGTGTTCATTAGCATGTTCCAAAACCTCAGTGTACGAACTTTGTTTTTATTTCGCCGACATTGAAATGCAGCTACTGTGGTGGGGATCATACACTCGACCTCGAGCAGCGCCATTGCCGTAACGCTGCAGCGGCGGACGCAGAAGTTTTCATTTGACGTGCGACCACTTCCGTAGTGTCGCCTAGACCCTGCGGTGTACTTTAATTAAGGCTGGTCTGCTTCTGCTGCCACTCCGTGAGTTGTCCGATTTATATATTTGCAGGGCGTTTATTTTTCAGAAGTGGCTGAAACCTACCATCTTGTACCTTGAAATTGAATTTATCCACTTTATCCGCAATCGCTGTTGGCCTTATAGTATAGCAGTAGCCTTTCCTTCCCTTCTCATGTAACCCGTCCCCTATGCCCCTCGCTTTTCGTAATGCGAGATTAGGAAGGCCTTAATTTCCACGTCTCGCGACTGATTTGGTTCTACGCCTTCTTTGCCCCATCTCCTATTCTATCAAGCTTCCCTCTCGACTAGCACATTATTAGAAAGGCAAGTGCTGCAGTTTCTGCAAGGCTTTTGCGTGGGATCAAAGGATAGTGTAGCGATCGAGAGGCGAATGTGGCGACACTGAGGAAGCTCCTTAGGGCATTGCGCACGCGCAACGCTGCAAGCGAGTTTCTAGCGTCTCCTCAGCTTATATATATATATATATACACATATATATATATAAACATGTACATGCGAGTTTCTCGCGTCTCCCTGCCTCTCTGCAATGCTCCTTATATATATATATATATATATATATATATATATATATATATATATATATATATACGTGCAGAGCATTCATTCTGCAGGTGTGTGCACCGCCCGTGTAGTCATCATCCAACTGGTTTTGTCTATCACCGGGATTACTGCGCCACTCTGATGCGCTCGTTCCTGCGGCGAGCGTCGGCGTCTACGTAACCGAGCACATGAGCCCACCAATGTATGAAAGAGCATACGCGGAGCGCAGGATGAATCAAAGATGCAAGGAGGTAAGCGGATCAGGAGGGTACAGCGAAAGCGCGGGAAGTGTGGCGCGGCGATGACGGCTACGAGAGGGCGCCAGAATAGCGCTCGTCGTCTGGTGGATGAGTGAGGCGCCTGCTGTGAATCGCGCCCAGTCGTCCCGCACGCACTGCCTAGCGCGATCTCCAGATTAATGAGGCAATCGGACCACACTTCGCTCCGTTTGCAACCTGCCGTACGAGGGATATTATCCGCGCCAGCCAATATATCTAGAAATGAGAACGCATAGAAGTGCAGCCAAATTTTGCCTTAGGCAGCATCCAAATCGCCGGCAAATATTTCGTGTTTCCGTGATCTAGTCCTCGAATGGGACTTCCTTTCACGCCATAGTACGATCATCAATTGTTCTCGCACACAGGTGGGCCTTTTGTCGTTAACTAACAATTGGCCGTCGCCGACCTCTGTGTTCGCAAAGTGTTCGTTGATGCTGATACTAACTTACTTCCGGAGACGCCGGCGTCTGTGACCCTGTCGTGTGCTGCCGTGCCAGATAACACGCTGGTGTTTACGCCATCTAACAGACTTCCTCGCAACAAACAGCTAGTTCTCCCATTGGCCGTCCCCGCTATTAGGTCAGAATTCGATTTTATACCCGTATACCCGTTTAGCTCATGACACTATAACTTCTAGTTCATCAACACTTCCATGAGGCGTTGCCGACTGCACTTCGCCAGTGGCCTTTCCCCGCCTCATTGCACCCAACCTTTTACTCTCATTAAGGGTCCTTCTCTTCGATGGGCTATAAACAACCATCGTTGGATCACACAAGTGTGTATCATAGCATTGACAATGGTTCAAATGGTTCAAACAATGATTCAAATGCCTTCTTGTGACCGCGCCGGCATCGGCTTTCCGCAAAACAACCCCAAGTTATCACTGAACAAATTGCTGACATGATGCAGCACAGCGTCATTCAGCCTTCTCAAAGTCTTAGGTGATCACCTGTCCTCCTACTGCGCAATAGAGATGGCTCCATTCAATATTGTGTCGATTATCGCCGCCCAAAGAGGATTACAAGAGAAGACGTTTACCATCTCCTTCGGTGGGACGACACTTTTGATTTTCTTCAAGGTGCTGAATACTTCTAATCGTTTTTTAAATCTCAGGAAAGACAACTTTGTTCACTTCCCATGGCGTGTACGAGTTTAACGTTGAGCCGTTGGTGCACTCAAATGCGCCTGCTACATTCCACTGCATGACTGATACAATCCTTCAGCAAACAAGTGTAAGGAGTGTTTATATCGACCACCCAGGAAAGGCGTTGGTCGCAGGTTCGAACAGAGATGTATTTTTTCCTGAACTGCGAAGCTTTCTATCCCCAAAACAGAATGGATTTCGTTTGTCTCTTTACGGGGCCCTTGCGTGGAATAATAATTTTGCTTTGTTGACTCTTCCCCCGCTCAGGGGATTGAACTGAACTCATTTGCCATAATATGTGTTCGTAAGCTTTCAGTTTATGATTAGGTTGTGCTGCGATCTGCTTGCCTCCGAGATCGCTCAGATTCTGAGGTCGCGCCGAAGTCTCCCGGGGCGGCCGCCCGGTAACACTTTGGTCCTGAGCTCGAATCATCGGTCCAGCAAAAATTTTTCCTGAGCTGCCAAGCTTTATATCTGAGAAACCATAAAAGGTATCGCTTGTTGCCTCGCCCTACATTTGGGTAAATGTCTCCCCTCCCCCCTCCCCCCCCCCCCCCACACGAGCCAAATATTTCCTTCCGTGACATTTGCTCTACATTGAAAAGTTCCGTTGAAATGGTTTGCCCTATTGAGAATACCTATTCTTCAAGCTCTAGAATAACTGCCCTTCGCGCAACTAGCATCCTGCTTTACTCAGATGGTAGAGCGACCGCCATGGAAAGGCGTTGGTCCAGGGTTTGAATCGCGTACCAGTACGCAATTTTCCTCATCTGCGAAACATATTGCTAAAAATCCCGTACGAGTCTCGTTTGTCGCTGTCTGGAACATTTGGGTTAAATGACAATTTTCCCGCCGTGACACTTCCTCCACCTTACGAGATTCCGCAGAACTAATTTACTATATGCAGAATCTCTAAGCGTCGAGCTGTAGAATATTTCGCATTCACGCAGCAATTTCCTAGCCTCCTCGTTTGTTGGGAGGGTGGCGGAAGTGCCCCGTAAAAGCGCTGGTGCCGGGTGTGCATCCAAGATGAATTTTTTCAAGATTATGACGCATTTTCTCAAAAAATACCCGTACGGGTTTTGTTGGTTGCTTCGTGCTGCATTTGGGTGAATGAAACTTTTGAATTTGTCACACTTCCTCCACCTTTTCGAGAACTGTTATGCCATATTCCGAATACATATAGATAGAATTGTCGAGTAGTTCGCAGCCTGATCAGCCATCATCTGGCTACCCCAGAAAGTAGGGAAACCAACCAGGGAGCGCATCGGCCGCGGATTTGAATTAGGACTTTTCTTTGCACTGTGATGGTTTCTTTCTGAGATACCGGTGTGTATTTACATTGCAGCTTCGCGCTATATTTGAGTAGATGTCAGTTTTCCCGTATGTGACATGCATTCCGCTTTGCGGGATTCTGCAGAACTGAACTGCGATTTTCATATCCATATGATTGAGTTATTGATTATTTCGCGCTGCGATCACCTGGCATCCTTTTTATCCCCGTGACTCGAGCGAATACCTCGGAGAGACGTTTATTCCGGGTTCGAATCCCGGGACAAGACTAATATTTCCTCAGCTGCGAAGCTTTCTTTCTGGGATACCTGTAGGGGTTCCCTTTGCAGCTTCTTGTAAGATTAGGGTGGTCGGCAATAGTCAGTCTTGCGGCTTTCTGCAAACCTGAGGTGCTATATTGTATATATATATATATATATATATATATATATATATTTACCACGTTATTATCTTAAGAAAACACAGGTGTGACACCCCTCTTTATTTCCTTCTTCCTTTCCTCGCATACGTGACGCATGTAAACGAACTGCCCCAACTTGCTGCATTTCTGGAACTCTCTCAGCGGTTAACTTCTTTCTTTACCTTACATGTAACTCCTACGCGAAAAAAATTCTTTGTTTTATAGATCTAAAGGTAGATGCGCCTTAAGATATCAGTTTTTACAAAAAATAATAGTTTACGTGGCAACTGAAAAACTATACTTTGACATATAATTTTTAAGCAGGAAGATTGTTGGCACCCCTCCGAAGTAAAAGTGTTTGAAAATTATTCTAAAATTTACATGGTACGTCTATTCACTTCATTTTTGGATTGACTCCTTACAACTGATGTTCACAACCACAACTTTGTATTACTTGATGAGGTTGCCTGCTTTAAATGCAATCGAGCCTTCATGAACGCCATACGAGCTGAAGCTCAAAGTCTTCCAAGAGTCCATACGTTGGGTATGCTCATTTCATATGAGAGGTCACCGAGCAAGAACCTTTGGTGTTAACGGATTCAGGGCAAACCCAACATTGACTGAGTCACTTAGCTGCAAGCTTTTGTTGTTGTGGTTCCAAAGAATTGCTTCGCACGCTATTCACACACTATTGTGGAGACGGCCACCTGTACAGCAATATTGAGGTTAAACAACCACCACAATGACTTTGCACAGCTTCTACAGGTATGAACCGTCCTACTGGCTTTTATCTTGATTACCCCGACCTTAGAAAAGTTTAATATAATCCATGGAATATGCATATCTGAGAGCAATTGTTGCCGTCACAGTGCAGCGGAAAACTTCCGCACGGAGTAAGAAGCTTGCAAGGTATGCGAGGGTAAACATTGCGTGGATGCGAGGGTAGCAGGAGGAAAAATTAACGTTTACATTCTCTTGGAAAAACTGTTCTCAACTCTTTTTTTTTAACATTTCACGGGAATCGATATGCAGATCATTAGAAAAAGTTAAAAGCACGTTCAGGAATTTTCCACTTGAGTTCTGCTTCTTTATTTTTGCTGAAATTTTGCTTTCAGCGCTCAATTTTTCTTTCCATCGTCTATCTCAATCACCGCCTAACTTTTTACGCACTTTCTTAAAGATGAGTCAAATGCATGAAACTAATTATTATACTTTGCAGATACTTTGATCATGGGCATTTCAGTATAGCAATCCATAATATTCTCGATAGCTAAAGTGGAGAATCATTTTTGAAGCAAGCTAAAATGTTGGACATCCACTGGCTGCCTCCAAAGACAGCAGTGGGAGCTCAAAGACAGATATGACTGTCTAAGTTAATGCAATCAGCATTTCATGCCGACATATTTATCGACTGCGTCCCAAAATATGGTACGAGAGTCGGAACCACTTCATCAAGGTTACATTGACAAACTGTTTCTGCAACAAGCAACAGTGGGAGCTCGATGAGTAAGAAAAGTCCACGCATCGGAATAGATGTCTCATAGACTACGCGTTTCGGCAGTGCGATACGGTGTCTGGTTACATCTCTTCAATGCCAACTGCATTAGCGCCCACATTCATCCTGTGAAGGCTTGTGACAGATTTTGTTAGCAGAGAGCATACAAAGTGAATGTACCTTTTGAATGCTCTTTTTAGTTTTTTCATCAAGCTCGTCCTTCTTCTTGTCAGGATCTTCCTCTTTATCCTTGTCAGCCGGATTTTCCAGAGCCAACTAGAAAAATTTACAAAAAAAAACAATTTTAACAGGCTACCTCGACAGGCTATCATAAACTGCTACACTAGTCACTAGTCTTTCTAATTTCACCCATTTTTCCCTGCCATGAGTGAGGACTGCATGTGTTAGCATACCACTAGAGGGGGAGGGGTGCGATTTCACAGTCTTTACATATTCCTAGGGTTGGGCAAGGCAACCCGGACAAAGGAAAAAGGGAAGGAAGTGCACGATACGACCGCAGTTTTACAACTGGTTTATTTTTTAAACAAATTATTAAAATACAGAGAACGTGATCATGTGTTGAAGTGACGCGTACAAGTGGTGAAAGCGTGTCCGCCTATCTTGCCATTCAAAAACTTCGTTTCTTTACCATGCACAGAGATAGAAGTCTGACTGACACATGCGCCTGAGTTGACATGCCTGAACTAGGCTTCCACAATATCGCGGTTGCATTGATTTTCTTATTTATACAATATTTCGGTTTTTTGGAAGACGACTTTACACGGGCAATTTGCACAATGCGTGGCTAGATTCGAGCCTGTTGCATTCCTGATCAACCCTTTGTGCTCCCTAAGAAATTCGATACGTTTGCAAGAAGGGAGAAATCGCCTTTAAATTTCTTGTGCTTCTCATAAGCAGACAATGGTTGCATAGATGCAACACTGGAGAGTACTCTGCAAAGGGATCGACACGGAGAATGTTATATGGTGAAAATATTCTTCACCCCCCCCCCCCCCTTCCACACTTTGTAGCAAAGAATCAGAAGAGCAAATATTGGCAAAATTTGAATGTTGATAAAGGAAACCAGGAGACATGCCAGTGATCACTGAAGTATATTAATAAATCAACTTGCCTTTTTGCAACAACTAATGCCATCAATGAATATAACACATAAAGAACGTAGAGTGCATAAGGCAACCGTCCCCTAGGTAAAAAAATGGATCAGTTGAATATAACGTACGTAATGATAACTTTCTCGGCTTGGTGTGCATTAGAACTGCTACAGTAGCGGCCTATGCACTTTTGGGACGCCACTGAGAGAGTATCAATAATTTATACGAATAGAAATACCGACGAATGCCAAGGGAAAACGCCGGAAACATCTACTCAAGTGAATGTGCTCTAATTATACATAGACGGCTTCTCAGATCATTTCCAAATGAGTAAAAGCTGACAACACATCGCACTCTAACCGGCGTGGGAATCAGAAGCTTGCTTGTTCGAATCACGCCCGGGTCACCACTTGCTGGGAGGTCGGTTCAGCGGAAGCAAGGAATACACATTTGGACAGCTTGAGAATGGAGTCACGACTGTCTTTGCTCAAAAGTAAAAGCAGGTTTACCGAGCTGCAGCAGTGATGCCCTAGTCAGGCAGCCGCTTCGCTTCGAGCAGGGGGCAATGACTCCAACGGCGGAAGTTACGGACGGTCTCTACAAGACCAATCTTAGAAGATACTAATAATAGCCGTTTCAAACTAGCTTAATTAATCGACACAAATATTAATGTGCGAGGAAAGCCTCAAAGTAAAATATAATATTGTATCTCTGAACTAATCGCACTCCAAATTTTATGCCTGCATTGAGCTAACGCGCAAAACATTTGAGACTGCTACATTTTCTTGCTTTCCAAAACCTGCTTGACTGTCTATCTACATTGTTCTACATGTTGCTACATGTATGTGTAGTTCTACACGTATACTACTTTGTTCTGACAGAAAATGTTAAACATTTACAATATCCCCAAGCTTTTACATGTGGTTTTTTCGTGAATAACATGGAATAAAACCACTTACCTTTCAAGTTTCACAACGTCAACATTGTGAAATCTGAGGAGATCACTTTTAAAACAATGATAGAGAAAATAAAATTGCGCCTAAATACATGTACGGTCTTGACAGACTTATCTAGGCAGGTGGAGAGGCCGGCTGCTGACTGGGCCAGCATCCGCACCTACTACCCCGCGACATCTGCTATGTTCGACGTATGTTTCTCCTAGAGAGCATCGACACGGCAAGAGGCATGGCCACGCGTGGTCTCATTGCAGCGCTCGCCTATGCACTTTTAAGGCGAATGCCTTATATGCCCCATAAAGCGAAAAATCTGGCGTCCGATTTCCGTCCGGCGCTATCATCTTATGGTAGCAAACCCCAAGTGAACAGTGACGACGTCAACCTCCCGGTGCTCCATCGGCCGCTTCTCTCACTGCGAAATCCCACGGTGAACAGCCATGGCATCGTGGCCAAAACATAAAAAACTGACCTGGCCCACTCCCAAAATTGCAATGAGGTGGAATAAAGCGGAATATGGGGGAAATAAGTGGATTAACGTACAATAAAGTGGATTACGATGGGCTGTGGTGGTTTGAGGTCTATTAAGATAGGCTAATCTCAGTACAAATTAGAGCATGGTGGAGTGGTGCATTGAAGTGGAGCTTTCTCTTAAGATAACAACTCAGACAAGTCCTCAGGCACGTAATCACGTAAGGATACTTATGTGTCTGTCAACGCCTCTTTGCTTTGTGAGGGAAGGCGGCCAAATCAGCAGGAGTGAGATCCCCACTCTGCATGTATTTAGTACTCGTGTCTATCTTATCATGTGCTTACCATGTGACTCATCTTACCATGTGTTTATATGATGTTTTCATACTTGTACTTGAAGTGATGGTAGCATTTCTTTATTTTTTTTATTGCAGCCAAGTAATTTGTTCAACTTTCGGATGAAATGCAGGAAATGTGGCCGCTTTTAAGTGCCCTAAGTAGCCAGCAGTATTTAAAAATATTATGGTGCAGATCCAATGCACTTGAATGGGATCGATATGAGGCGAAACTTTCAACTAATGCTCAACTAGATTTGTTAAACTAAGAGCAATATGTAAAATTGACCTTTCTTCATTTTTGAGGGTACCTGTGGCAGATGGCCTAGTTCTAATCCTTGATCTATATTACACTTTATCGCTGAATTAAAGTTTTAAACATATACTTTGACAAATGTTTAAATGTATGAATTATAGTCGGTGACTTCGCAAGGTGCATCCACTTGGAATGAATTCTCAGTACTGCACCGTTTCGGGGATTCGTTTCAAGTGGATACTCGTGCGTTCTCACTAGCTGCAATTCGTACATTAAAAGGTGTCATCAAACACACAAATAAAAAGTTACTTAGGGTAATTACGTTATTTACTTATTTAGGTGCTTTGATGTCTCGTAGAAGTAATCGCCGCTTCATTAAGTAACTTAGATCAAAGATTAGAATTGTGCTATTGGTCAAAGGCAACTTGTAAAAATTTTGACCTTGTAAAAAACTTCAGCCATAGATTCATGCAAGAAAAGCAGCCTTCCTGCTTTATTTTCCCATCTTTTTCGTTATAAATAGAGGAAAGCCTAAAAAACCTGAACGTTCAACTGATGAAGGTTCAGGCGAAGAGTTGTTGCTATTACAAAGAAAATTCTCCATGGAAACGTTGGCTCCAGAGACATTCATTGTTAGATCGCTACTGATCGCATGTTGTCATTTTATTGTGAACATCCGTCGCAGCACCTGATACGCAATGTTGTACATAATACTTAATGCTTGTAATAATAACTTTGCTTACCGCCAGCAAGTTCGGTCCCTGTTGTCGGCCAAAGCGCAGAGTGCGAGAGAAAGGAAGGTGTGGTCAGTGCGAATGCGGAAAATAGAGGCAATGATTTTAAATTGCTAAATTTAGTGTGTTATACACTGCGTAACCGTATGCACTTAGGATTAAGAACATATTTCTGCGCCCATTCACCACCCAATGAACACTGTCCGAAGTGCGCTTCAATTTAAACTAAAGGAAAGTATTAAGGATGGTGGCCACACACAAACTTTTTAAAATCACACAAAAAAAGATTGAGTAACTTTTTTGTGATTAAGCCCGTCTTATTTACCTTACCCAACTATTTATTATGAGAAAAAAAAATGGTTCAATGTCTGGCAGGTAATTCTGGCATAAAATTAGCTTAGAGTACTAGTCACAACAGGAATGATAACTAGGTAATGAAATACTGAATTGAGTAAAGCTTTGGCATCTAGGTAGCAAGTGGGGGCCCTATAAAGTGAGCAGGTATATACGTAATATGATCAATATTAGGGAAGTAATGCTTGAAGAACTGAGCAAAGCGAAGAAACACTGTGCAATTGGATCAAATTTATCTGCCAAATGCGCCGCAAATGAAAAAAGAATGTATGGCATCTGTGTCTTTTCTTTCAATTCCTTGCACGCATCTCTATGCGAGGAATGAGTGTGCGAAATTTAATTTTATTATAGTCACTTAGAACAAAGTTATCAACGCTTGCGCAACATGAGGTAGAGCAAAAGTTTGTTTTCAGGAAAACATTGAGAAATCTTTCAAACCCTATCCACGATGTCAAAAACAACACATCGAGATCATAGAGGGCTGGCGGCGTTTTGTAGATGTTTTAGAAGAATAACAAGTGCATAATTGGTACAAAATACCCGTTACCCTTGCAGACAGCATAAAAAGACAAAAAGAGTGTTTTGATTTATATCTGTATGAAAGAAATAGTACTGATTTTCGGAACCATTGCAATGTGCTTTCGCTTTCGCTAAACGAAGATGTTCGTTAAAAAACTCACTTTACCTCCCAAGCTAATGGCAATAAGTAGATAATTTTTTGTTAACGTGTTTCTAAATTCTTAGGTACACAATGAACGCAAGAAAGAGAATAAATCTTGGGGCACAAGTTGACTTTTCAACGTGGGCTCCCACTTTACATAAATTGAAAGATTACACTTCTGTAGTAACCATTTCATCATTCCTAGCGTGAACAAAGCGATTGTAAAGGTGCAAATGATGTCAATTGAAAATCTAAGTTCAGCTGTCAATGCTGGGATTACATCAAAATGGCATGATCCACAACGAAAGGCTCTTTCGTTGTGCATTTCGCCATAATTTATGTGATCCCAGCATTGACTGATTCAAAGAAGCAGCATAGAGGGAGGTTACATGGAGCTAACGTCAACTCCTCCAGTATGATGAGGGTGGCTACAAATGACGAGCAGCATTGAGACATTTGGCGCTTACTGCCTTCCGATTAAAACGAGCAAAAATCCCAGAAAACTATGATAGACTTCTGGGTGAACAACCTGTCACTCTGGCGTGACCGAGTATTTTTCTACGGTGCATCTTGAAGAATCGGGGCTGTTTTGTGGGCATAGATGATATCGTGTTTGTGGACGTAGCATCCTCAGAAAATTTACAAAGTTCTGCATATGCTGTAGAAGGTCGCGCATCTTCTAATTTGTGAGCAATGACAATTTGGACTAGCAGCTATCACGCACTTGCGTTACACCGCTTTTGAGACATGGTTCCAATTACGGACATCCCTTTTCATCTCTTCAACCGTGGTTTTAATGTACAACTATAAAAACTGTTATCTAGTGGGTTGTGTTTCCATGGACACATACGAGGGGGTGTTGAAAAGTTCCTGGCTTTTCCAACTTGCATGTAGAATTAAAGCATAAACTTGGCCCCATATAAAAGCTTGATATCTGGTTAAGCAAAAAAAAAAAACATGAGATGTGTTTATTTTCCGAACTATTTTAATTTCAAATAGAACCTGAGATGAAAGAGGCAGAAGCTAGGTTCGCGTCTTTGGAGTTACGGGGCATCAGGAACATCTTGTTCCTGCTGACAAAATCTTCAAAGGACATTCACACTAATATGTCAGAAACATTAGGGGAAAAGTGTTCTTCATGCAACACAGTAAAAACCTGGGTTTTATGCCAGGCTTTTTACCATTGAAGATAGACGCCGCAGTGGTCGGTGGCACCACAACTTCAACAGATCCGGCAGCCAGCGATGCTTTCCATAAGCCGATTCTTGCCAATAGGCGAATATCCGCCAGATATAGCCCAGGTACTCTACATCTCCCGGGAGCGTGTTGGTTTTATTACTACCAATGTCCTACTGAAGCGCAAACTTTCAGCAAAGCTGGTGCCCAAATGTTCCCACAGTGAACAGAAAGAGTCACGAGTTAAGGCATCCATAGCTGTTTTGAACCATTTTGACGAAACAAAGAATTTTTCGGATAGGTTAGTGACCAAGGTTGAAACCAGGCTGCACATTTAAGACCCAGTAACCAAGCAACAGTTGAACGAATGGCGTCACAGTGGTTCCCTACGACGAAAAAATTGTGCACACAAAAATCAGCCAAAAAAGCGTCACGGCGTCCATTTTCTAGGACAAAGACGGTGTTATTTTGGCGGACTACCTGCCTCCGCGCTTTAATATAACCGGAGAGCACTACGCCAGCCTCCTGGAGCAGTTGATGGAGGCAGTAAAGACGAAACGCCGTAGGAAGTTGACCAAAGGAATTTTTTGATGCAGGAAAAAGCAGCTTCGGGCATGTGCAAAGTTACATCTGCCGAACTAAAGAGCCTGGCTTTGTAATCAGTATACCATCCCCGTATTTACCTGAACTGGCACCTTCTGACTATCCTCTGTTTCTCAACTTGAAGAAGCACCTGAAAGGCCGCCATTATGACTGCATTGTTGATGTCAAACGTACTGTTGAAACTTGTTTGACGACCTATCATAATATGTTTGCTCAAATGCATTAGGAAAGCTGAAATAACGATGTAACAAGTGCATCATCCTCAGGGGGAATAGATCGAATAAATCTGTACTTTCAAAATTTTACTCCATTCTTTCTCTACAAAGCCACGAACTGTTCAGGATAGCCTCGTATCTAATAAAGATCTCCCTTTGGTGTGGAACTCTGCCACATCAGCTGTATTAATAGGAAGTAGAGAATACTTCCTACACAAATTGTAGAACGCGGGTAACTAAAGAAGACTCAAATAATATACCAGGCGCAAGGATAAAGTACATTACTTGAGAATACTGGGAAAATGGAGTGTTGATATGTGCACTGGCATACAAATGCTTCTTGAAATTGATGATGAAGAGGCTGCTCTCAAAACTGGAGCAAAAATTTCCGGGTAGGTGAATATTTATTTATTTGTTTTCATTTTTACGTGTGGGAATGCGAAAATATTACACCACCTGGGGACCTCAAAACGTCATAAACGCGCTGACTTTGTGCACCTGTGACGTGCCGTTGATGACACACGATTGCGTGCACTGTCACGTGCCCAATGACACCAACACTGGGCCACAAGTTTAGTCCGCCACTTGGCTGTGACGTGGCTTGGGCAACCACACGCACGCACTAGGCACACCCTTAGTAAGCCAGATCCATGCAGCCGCCTTGGCGTCGATGAGTGCTCGTCTCGAACCCGGAGGACCCGTTTCGATTCCCTCCCAGACTGAAATGTACGAAATTTTCTTTTCAAAGCCATTTCTTTCTTTTGTTTACAAAAGCCTACACGCTGCAGCTGCTGATGAGCGAACTTTGTGTAAAAGAATTCAGCCTCTCCTAGCGGCAAAAGTCAGAATATGCGGACCCCATCCCACGACAACTGTCGGCGGCAGTGCGTTTAGCATTGATTCAGTATAATTGTAATTATGTATGGGGATTAGGTGCCAACACCACGACCTGACTTTGAGGCACGCCGTAGTGGGGACTTCAGAAATGTGGAAAACCTGGGTTTCCTTAACGTGCGCCTTAATTTTATATAGACGTGTGTTTTCATTTCGCACCCATGGAATGGGACCGCTGTAGTGAGGATTCGATCCCGTAACCCCGTGCCAACACACAGCCACTAAGCAACCAAGGCGGGTATTGATTCAATATACCGACACAACGTGTTGCTACTCTCGAAACCAGATATGTATGAGGAATGTACTGAATAGGGCTTGCGCTTTCACGCTTCCCTGAGAACACTTGTGGCCATTTAAAGCCGCCACAGTTGAGTGTGCGCATGACCCCTGAAATCCATGGCTCGTCGGCGGGTTCCAACGCTCAGAAAGGCTCATGACGCTCAAGCGTTATGCAGATATTGGGCTCGTCAGTGGCGCATCTTTCTGGACACGCTGCGTAATCAAGTGACACTGCCTAGAAGTGCGCGCGTGGCCTCCTACGCTAAAAGCCTGGAGAACCAGTGCCTGCGAAAGGAGGCAATTTTTTCTGTGCTTGCTGCACACTCAGTGGCACATTCGCTGTGACCCTAGTTTGCGAGAAGTTCATTGAAGAGCGGCGCATATCCACCGGATTCATGACAAAGCTCACGAAAGCGTTGGCGTGAAAGATGTTCATTGAAAAGTGCCACATACCCAATCCACTTGCTTCGCAGCATACTAATGCGTCGGGTTGCTGCCCTTGAGGAACCCTTGTGACATGGGTTCGATTCGTCTCAGCATTGCGGAAATAGAAAAAATCTTACATGCGTTGGCATTTTAGGGTACTTTATGCGCTCTGCAAGCATTAACTATTGATTTATTTTTTATTAAGGAATCTCTAAGGGCCCGGAAAGAGGGCAATAAATAGGGAGGGGGACTACTACAATAACATGGAGACCATATTAGTTACACTATAATAGTGCGAGTGGAGTACAAACAAAAACGCAATTATCAACAGTGCGTGAATAGTAGAGGTACTATCTATCTATCTATCTATCTATCTATCTATCTATCTATCTATCTATCTATCTATCTATCTATCTATCTATCTATCTATCTATCTATCTATCTATCTATCTATCTATCTATCTATCTATCTATCTATCTATCTATCTATCTATCTATCTATCTATCTATCTATCTATCTATCTATCTATCTATCTATCTATCAAACCTTGTATGTTTGCAGCTATGTACGTTCCTATGTTTGTCTGTATATAAACGTTTTTCTGCCTACCTGGGTTATTGGGTCGAATGGTGAGCGCATCAGTCTGCTTTGCTGAAGTAAGAAGGTTCGAAACGAAGCATCGGATCAACTTGGGTCACTATGTGGCGATGTGTCCATACGTGCCGCTCTTCAATAGAAGTGGTTCACGTCTACATGGGTCACTACAGATGCCGGACTCGTTAGGTACCACAGTTCGAAGAAGCTCTTTGACGCCGACTTGGGGCGCCGGATATGTGCCACTCGGTCTGTGCTGGTCTTCAATAAAACTCTGATGCCAACTTGATTGCCAAAAGGTGAGTTCCGCTCTTCAAAAAAGGCTATGAACTGGAACGAACTTTCAAGTAACTTCAATGAACCCCATTGATGCCAACTTGTGTCACTGGGTACGTTCTGGTAGGTGCATGTCGCCCTTCAGTAAACGTATTTGACGTCAGTGCAGTAACATGGTCACCTAGGTATGTGTCATTGCGAATGTACTGCTCTAAAATGACGAAAAAACACCCCTGAAATCTGAGCGGATTCGAACTTTGTTACAGTGGTTGCTCAAAGTCAGCAACTAGGTACATTGGAAGGCGGCGCCACAAATGAACCTGCCATGTGCCACTATCACTCAGCACTTTCAAACTTGTTCTCTGAGTAGTCCACAGTCCATTGGGTTGATCGTCGAGCTGCAGTGCTGAAGGGACAGAGTTCGAAACCAACCAGACGAACTTGGCTTACTGGGTATGCATCACTGTGTACCTACGTGACGCACATAGTGAACTTCGTTGGCTCGAACATGAGTCAGTCGGTGTGCGGGATTGGGTATGTGGCACTGTGTATGCTGCGCTGTTCAATGTTTCTCGTCCAGGTCGACTTGGAATACTATGCGCCACTCGTTCTTTGCTGGTCTTCAGTGTTTTCCTGGCAACCAACTTGTGTCCCTGTGTATGTGCCAGTAGGCACGTTCTGCTCTTCAATGAATATATATAACGCCAACTTTTGTAACTAGGTAATTTCCAGTCGGAATATTCAGGTCAGCAATGCTGAGTATCTTCGGTGGGTGAGGCATTCGTATGAAAATCAGCGCAAGCGTTCGGCTACTGTGCTTGAGGAACCTGAGCGATGTGTGCTTGGTGCTGCCAACGCCGGAGAAATTGCAACAACATTACCATTGAATAGCGCTATGAAACAGGTTAGGCCCACATTTTGGGCAGCGTTGCCTTCGGGATCAGCTCACAAAACGGTCTGACGGACGGCTGAAAATCCGGCCTATATTCCATAAAGTGTTTGTCAATAAAAGCGTTCAAATATCTCAAGTGCCGGGTACCAGAGTGCTTCGCAACATGAAACCGCTTAAGCGCATTCCTTAAGCACACCAGCCCCACTCTTTAGCACTCTCCGCCTCGAGTACTTGGCTTCAAGAAGCTTCTGACCATAGTTGAGATCGAGGAAGGTAAACGTAAGTGCTTCGAGGCCACTCGGCGTTGTTAACCGATTGAAATGACCGGGGTACGGGCTACCCTACTAGAACAAAAGCAGTTTGCTTGACGTAAACATGCGAATGATGTAAGTATTCGTCTCTAACACTCAAAACCCGTAAATATTTCACCTTCAATAAGAACTATGTAATTCTCGCAACATACAACACCTGTTCGCGCAGACCTTACGTTGCGGCTGTCATTTAGCCCAGAATATTAAGATGGCTTTCTGGCATCCTCCTTACACTCCAAAAATTGAGCAGAACCAATCTCACCATCAATGTTGAGGATAATGCGATTAGTATTGAAGCAACTATTGTAACACCAACGTGCGATGCGTGTATGACGCCAGGCTTCCATCTAGCGCTTTCCTCTGGGGACACTGCGCAATCTAACGCCACCGCAGCAAGGACCACGCGTGTGTCGCGCATGTGTGGCGAGCTTGTGACCCCACACTGCCCAAAAAGTTATAGTTTTCATCAACAATAACCAGTTACATAACATATGGCGCTTGCGCGATGAAGGGAGTTAGCGTCAGCGAGGTTCATTGAAGAGCGGCACATACCCATATTTATATATAGGACCCAAGTTCGCGTAAAAGCAGTTTATTCAATAGCAGCATCTATCCAGGGACATATACCCTGCGGCCATTCCCAGTGGCCAGAACTGACATCTAAGAGGCTCAGAGGCTCACTGAAGTGTGGTACAATAGCTAGTTTTCATACCCAGTAATCCGGGTTGTAGCGACCGGACTTATTTGAACAGGGACACACAAGCAGTCGCACAGGCCCAATACACCAAGTGGCATGACGAAGTTGAACTATGTTTGCCCAGCGATTGGTTTCGAGCCCGGTTTCCTGATCACAGCCGCCCGATGCTCTAACCATTACATCATTGAAACCCAGTCATCCAAGCGGGCGGGAAAACAGTTATAGAGAGACTACAGAAAGAGAGACCACAGAAAGTGCACAGAGTACTCCAACAATGCTTCGCATTATGTCACTCAATGCGAGGTTCCGGCGGCAGGAATTTTGCAACAATTGGCATCTTCATTCTTAGTAAACATCCCACGCTATCCGAGAGCTAATTCGAAATCTGTCTGTATGATTCTCTGTACGTCTCTGTCTGTATATCTATCGGTCTCTGGGCAGTTCATTTTCTATGTGTCGAGCATTGGACGGCTACGAGGCGGTATATAGTCCGAAGTGAGTCGTTGCGCCAACTTCTGTTATGCGAACGAGACATTGGGTACGTGCCGCTCTTAAACATCTTTGATTGCCATCCTTCGTCACTTGTTATGTACCACAGTATACATTCCTCTTTTCATCGAAGCTCTTTCATGCCATCTTGGGTCACTGCGTGTGAGCCACTGGGTATTTGTCGCTTATGAATGTAAGAAATCACATAAATGTTACCCAGATCTGGGCGGAATCGAAACCGCTCCATATGTATTCACACAGTCTTATCTGAATATATATTCACACATGTGCCACCCGCGGACACAGCTGGTACATTGCTAAATTGCGTAGCGTGTCTAGTGAGAAGCGTGGGACAGAATCGGCGGCGTCAGTACACGCCTCATTGATGACACATTCCGGGGGTGACAATACGGTGTGTAATACCCTAGTTACACGGGCAGCTCAACCGTGGTTAACTCGTTCAACCTTGGTGGACGCCAACCATAGTGCGCCGGAGTTACACCGGCCATCCTGTTCATGGTTAATGCCATGCACGAGTATGGTCCGTAGAAGCCGGAAACAGTGGCGTCGAGCCTAGTCTTCATCTCGGTGCAAAGGCGCGCGCTTCGACTACTTGAGCGCAGGATGTCCAGATTATCTTCCCAGATGCGCATCAGCGCCTCCGTTATCGGATTAGGCCAAATGATATGCATCTTGGAAGATATCTGGTTAGCGCCCGCGCTGCACTCGGGAGAGGTACCGTCCGCCATCTTGAAAGTTTCCGGAACGTCGGTTACACTAAACCGAAGTGGCGAAGTTTCGTTGGCGATCAACGGTGGTCAGTAGCTTAAGCACCGTTTTACATGCCGTGCAACTGCACTACCCGTGTTTGGCGATAACCGCAGTTACGTTAACCACGGTTACGGTCACCCGTGTAACAGGGCTTAACAAACCTTGTTTCATCGCTTATCGCAACAAAGTCGACAGTCCTTGTGAAATGGGTTCTGTGAGTTTTTTTCCTTTTTTGCGTGCTACCAATATCGAATAGAGCTTCCTATGGCCGTGATCGAACTCGCGGCATCAAGTCTTGGAGCGCAACGCCTTGAGCACTAAAGTTCCAGGGCGTGTTGGTTTCATGAATAACTTTGGTCACGGGGGTTCGATAACATGCAGCCAAAATGCGACACACGGATAATCGTGCACTCCTTCCGGGTCATGATGCGGTTGCCATGACCAGGCGTGAACCCAATGACTTCGTGCCCAGTAGAAAGCCCAGCCACTGAACCTGTACGCTGTGTCAAATATAAACTTTTTAGGCGAAGTTACTGCATGTACTGCGCTAAAGAACTGTCGTTCCAAGTGAAATGTACATTGCCTAAACTCCCTGCACTTCTGCGTGAGCATTCCTTTTGGGCTATTCACAAGACGAATCAAAATCTGTGGACAAACACTACGTGGATCAGTGCCACTGAATGCCGCCGCGCACAAGGACAAAGCAGATAAGCTGCCGTCGG
The DNA here is from genome assembly GCF_023375885.2 of Dermacentor andersoni. Taxonomy (NCBI): domain Eukaryota; kingdom Metazoa; phylum Arthropoda; class Arachnida; order Ixodida; family Ixodidae; genus Dermacentor; species Dermacentor andersoni. The sequence goes on from NC_092823.1 coordinate 76,764,028, forward strand.
CGCAGTTCGCCGTTGTTCTGTTACGTCGGGCTGGGGCGCGGAATTTGGTCTGTCATGTGAATACCCCATTACGCCACCCCTTCTCGGTTCTCTAACGGTTAACAACCATCACTGCTTTCTCTCCAAGAACTTGATACGACGGAAAAAAATAGTACGCAAAATGTTATTAAATCAGCCCATACATTAAGCCTCAAATGGAATATTCAGAAATTACTTTCACGACCCTAATTTGTTTTTTTTTTCAATCAGGAAGCAGAGGTGACAGAGGAATAAAGAGGTGGAAATACACTTGGTAAATTAAATTTATGGTTTTACGTACCGAAACTATAATCTGATTATGAGCTGCACGATAGCGCAGACTCAATTAATTTCAACCACCCAGGGTTCTTTAGCTTCCATCCCACTGCGCGGTACAAAAGTGTTTCGGCATTCCGTCCCCATTGGAGCGTGGTCGCGTTGGCCAGATTGGACTCAGTGATCTGGCGTTCCACAGCACAATGTCATAGTCACTGGGCTACCACGGCGCATTTGCAGAAATTTTAAGCTCGATATCTTTACTTACAACATGTGGCATGCAACTCTTTAAGTGTGTCACAATAACCAGCACTTACCGGCAGGAAATTGACGCTCGGTCGCTGTCCGTGTCGTACCGCGAAAGAGAGACAGAGAAAAAAGAAGGTCAGCGCTAAGCGTAAATGTTGAAGACAGTCTTTACGAGCTAAAGTTGGAGTCTGCTGCGCTTCGAACATTACGTCGTAAATCTTTGTTCGTATACCAGCGACCACTGACGATAACTGACGGTATTGTTAGACGTTTGGCACTCATCCCGCCGCCGAAAAACGTACACTGGCCTTCGGCGGCGTTGCACAAGAACTGTGGTGCAACTCTCGTAAAAGCATCACTGCAAATTATCTGATGGGGTGTTAATAATAATAATAATCTTTATTTCATAAAAAGATAACAAATTCAAGAACCGGCCAGACCAAGCCATGAAGGGTTGTCGGGCGGTACCCGGCAGTCAGCTACAAGTACTCAAAAAAATCAAGGTTAACAAGCTATAAACTGAAGCAAACTACAAAACAAAAGCAAACTACCACACAAGAGGAGGCTACAATACCAAAGCAAAGTACCAAAAAAAAACGAACGCGAGCTACCAGCGAAAGCAAACACAAAATACACAAAGGGAAAAAAAGAAGGATACACACAAATCTAGACCAAATTAAACTAATCGAAACTGTGGCACTGGCTCTAATGACAACTAAACAGAAGGATAATTGGTTTTGGGGTACAGTTTGATTGTCCGTTTTGATGAGATCGAGTACCGTTCTTTGGGTAAAGAATTAAAAACGTTAGCAACATAATATTTTCTGGTATAACGACCAAAACGAGTATAACACCACGGGGTAGTGAACGTATTATGGTGTCTGAGTGGTCTAACAGGAACCAAAGGAAAAAGGAAATCACTGTTCCAAAAATGTTTTATCACCACAGTTTGAAAAAATAATGTATCAAATGGGGGCAACTGCAGAAAGGAAAATAGATTATTATTAAGGGGAATGGTCTTATAGTATGCAGGATTTCGAAGAACACATTTCAGGATAGAATTCAATTTTACGCGCCATGTAAATGAACAGTGATAAAATATGATATTTCCGTATCTAAGATAGCTGTACGCAAGTGCGTGAGCAATGCCTTTAGGACAGAAAACGGGGACAGATATCTAGACTTATACAGAAGATAAGATATTGTTCGAAGCTTTTTTTCTAATACCTGTAACATGGGTGTTCCATGTCATGTCAGAATCAAACATGTTGCCTAAATATTTTACATTAGTTGAGCACTCTATTGGTATGCCTTTGCGCTTCATACAATTAGGGTTGTGAATAAAAAATGGAACAAGGTGATCAATTTTTTATGGAAATTATGGAATAAAACTAGTTTAGTCTTTCGTCCATTCATTACAATTCCGTTACTTGTACACCAGTTCATTACAGACGTGGCATCTGCTTGAAGGGTGTAAACGCATGAATTGAATGATGCTTAAGTTGACAGAAGGACAGTGTCGTCGCCGTACTGTAATATGCGACATTTTGATACAAATTGAGGCAAATCATTGACGTACAGGTTAAATAAAGGCAGAGATAAAACAGACCCCAGGGGGAACACCCGATTTTAACATCATTTTTGCACTCGTATAGTTACCTATGCGCACCACCTGAGAGCGAATAGTAAAATAACTAGACAATACCTTTATAAATGGACCCCTGAAACCAATTGTTTCTAGCTTATCATGACGTAATGTGTGAATGCGGAATCAAAAGCCTTACTTGCATCTACATAAGGAGCACATACGAATTCGTTATTGTGAAAAGCTGAACAGACACTGTCCGTACTAGACACTGTCTTCTAGTGGGAAAATAGTGCTTCTTCTCTGGACAAAACCCAACTATGCCTGCAACAGAACATTAGTTTTATTTAGCAAATTGTCATCTTACGAGCAGGTGTTTTTAAAATATTTTACTGATTGCAAGCAGAATGGAAATCATTCTGTAGTTTTCTACTTTGCGTTGAGAACCACTCTTGTAGAGCGGCTTAACCTCAGCCGCTTTTAAATCATCGAGAATAACACAATAATCGAAATACCCATTAATAACGAAGAGAAGGGCGGATTCAAGCACGAAAAAATTACCTTGAAAATCATGTATGGAGATACCATCTCTACCAGGTGGTTTCGTAGGTCAAAAGATAAATAAGATGCCGTGCAAGTCTTCTGCAGTAACTGGCGGCAAGAATGCCGATCGTACAGTATTAGGAACAGCGCTACACACATCTGGAGCAAAAGCCTGAAAATGTGAAGGCCGCTTTAGAAAAACAGTAAATTAATTTTTGAAGGGCTGATGTGAGGTTGCTGAAATATTTTGCGAATCCATCTTCTGAAGGTTGATTGGTGTTTTGTCCAAATACTTCATTAGTAGCTTACCATGTCTTTCATGGGGGAGCGCTTGCTTTCATAAAAGGTTTTAGTTTAATACTGACGCATTGCTGATAGAATCGTGGCGTTTATTCTCTTGCGGAGCGATCTGTGCAGATTTCTAAGGTGTGTATTGTTTGGGGAACGCTTACAACGTGCCCAAAGGGCATCTTTTTCTTTAATAGCCGTCAGTGCATTGCACGTTAGCCATGGAAGTGTGTGGTTGCGTTTTTTTCCACGGTGATTGTTTTCTGGGTGACGATTTATAAAAAAGCGGATTGCATTAACAAAACGCGTGTATGCGGTGAGAGTCGTGAAATTACGTTAATATTTTGTCCAGTCATAATTGTCAAGAAGATTGTCAAATTTAGCGATATCAAGGATGTTTTGGCCATGAAGGTTACGGCGGGATCTAAATGGAACCTGAAACACAAGGTGACAGCCTACAAGATAATGATCGGTCAGTTGACACTTCATTATGGCTGAAACGGTGCTAGTGAATAAGGCTCTTAGAATCACATGGCCAAGGAAAGATGACAGCATTTACTTCCAATATATTCCTCTCGCGTGTAATCATTAATGGTTGGACTGACTACCCATTTTGATAGTGTTAAGAAACTCGCAAACCACTGGCCTTGTTGGCTATAGGGTGTTATTATTAGTTTCCCCAATCAGACAAAAAAGACTACTCGGTGATAAGGAGTGAACAAAATTTTTAATTTTGTTAACCATACATTTGCATTTTCTGAGGTTGGCCTGTAAAAGAAATTAGGCTGATATCGGCATCAGGCACTGAAATTTTTAGTTCAACACACTCGACAATATGTAGTGGCTGATTGACTAAATTGATTGGCATGCGATGTATAACCGCCACTTATCGGTGCAACCTGATACACTGCGTGCATCTGAGTAGCATTGAATAGGCTGGCATTTTTATTGCGTTAGCCATCATACGGGCTCTGCAGGCACACTTCTGCAGTCGCCATCACCGTGATCTTCAGTCTGAAGTGCAAGGACTAGAAGATCCTCGCAACGTGCTATGTGCTGTTTCTGCGCATCAAAGCGTGAGAGTGCGACCTGAACGTAGTGGCTCAATGTCGCGCGCAAGGCAGGACAGCAGAAAAGAAGCACACCGTGTTCCGCCGCGCGTGAGATAGTTGAGGAAGGGAGGGAGGGAGTGGCGTTCGACTCCGGCGGCGGCTGCGTATGGCCGCCACCAGGTCCTATCTTCAAAGCGATCTGCGATGAGTACAGAGTCTGGTTCCAGCCAAGGCTAACAGCCTCGTTTCCTCTCTGTTCTCAGCGCTTAGATCGCGTTAAAGCGAGTGGCAGCACGAAAGTCAATTTGCTCGCTGCTGCTTCGCGCTTTCTCACTTGAGTGTTTGGAGATCGAATGTGCGCGGTCATCGAATGAGATGTGCTGATGCATACTACTGAGTGCGGGAGACCATGCTTGTTAATTGAGTCAGTAAGCGAATGCTCCCACGTTTATGCGGTAGACAAAACGACTATCCTTACTTCGTATATAGCTGTCTATAAATTGGTATCGCAATCGACGCTTCGCCGATTGCGCGAGACTCCAACTTTTTGCAAACCTGTAGGCTATATTGCAGAGGCCCTAATAAGCAACAATCTTCGCCGGTGCAAATTTGAAGAATTCAGCCGAGCTTCGTAAACGTTTTCCAGTACTTTATTGTACCCTTTATTTCTCGCTGTACTGGCTTCCAGCAAAGCTCCTGGAAACTTCGAGTCGCTCTTTCCACAGCGAATAATATGAGGAAAACAATTCAGAATACGAGAATGTTCAGTTAGGTGCTGTACCCACAAAGCAATTGAAGTTAGTCGTCAAAATTACACTACTTAACTGCTTTGTTATTCGCAAAGACGATCTGCCTTTTGGCAGATGCTGGTGCAAGCAAGGCTTTTCGTCAACACAGGATATTAGGACCTCCAATCCACAATGTTAATAAAGGAGTGCCCAATACAACATTCTGCGGCGGCGGTGTATGCAGAAGCAATATAGTAAAAAAGACAATCATTCGACTCTGTGAAGATGGAATGGCAGCGAAAGCTGACGACAGTCAAAGCTTTCGAACAAAAAAGCAAAGTGCTTTCGCTGCCATTCCATCTTCACAGAGTGGAATGGTTGTCGTTTTTTTGCGTTGCGAGTCTGGCGTCATTGGTCGTTCGGAAGTACTCGGGCTCGCGATTGTGGTTTTCCTTCAGCATCAAGGGAACGTTCTTCGTCGGTGGTCGTTTCGCACTAGGGCTGTTTCCATTCTCGTTGTTGTTCCCTCCGACGCTCCTCGTACGCATGTTGTTCGATGCGTGTACGAACTATACCTGCCCGCCCCATTGATAAAGCAGCTGTTTTTAGCACCGATACCTCTGATGCTTCTATACTGCGATAACCTTGACGTCACGCTATTGTTCACTGCGAGTGTTCTAACCTGTTCCGCATTTTGACATCTGCGATGCCGCACTGCACCGGTATGGGTTTCTTAGAAAACGTTAAGTCCATTTCTGTTGCCGGACGACTAAAAGAACTACGGAAGGTTAGTCATATACAGCTTTGGCTGTAATAAAATCAAGAAAGAGTGCACACATGACTACACAGCTTGCCTCTTAGAGTAGCGCTCGCATTCCTATTGCCTGTAGGAAAAGCAAGGTGATGATAAACATTTAGGCATGAGCAACTCTCTGATTTATTGGTGACTGGACGACTAAGACTCGCTGCGGGCACATGCGGTGCGCTTTTATGCAGGAAGTTCGGCGTCAAAACATCAGGAAGGGTCACTTACCACTATAGCTTTGCGGTCCAGGCTCTGAGAAGAGAAGCCATGTCGTGAAGAAAGATGTGAGGTTTTGGCCACAGTTAATGCAACTAATGCTTAAAAAATGCGGGCGATACGAAAAAAAGCTACTAAATAGGAGCCCAAGAACAATACTGCCAGCGGTAATTGTTCCGACGCGGCAGTAAAATATTCCTATATAACTACTTTTGCGGCCTATAGGACACAGTAACTGTATTTTTCATTTATAACAACTTTTCAATGGCATCGCGTACATTGCGCAATTCAGTGACTTAAGGTGGATTCTACGTGAAGTAGTGAAGATTACTTGCACCATCGCTCGCAATATCCAGGTCACTAATTGAGCAAGTTGACTAATGAACTTCTGCAATGCTTCAGTTAGCACATATTACAAACACAAAATTGAAGTGCAGTAGTAATAAAATCATGTTTGTTTAGAAAAGAATGCGAACATTTGTGGCGCTTTCGATACGTTTATCTTCAGCACTGCGTTCGCGTTATATTTAAAAAATATTTGACGCATGGTTTGGCAATTAACTTCGGCGCCAATGCATTTAGTCAAGTAATTTAAGGCCGGATACCCTGAACGTTGTGGTGGTGTTAAGTTCTGGTATAACACCTTTGTACCATGGCTCGTTTTTAATTTGGCAACCGCAATGTCTGTAGTAAAGCGAATAATTACTTAGCAATTTATTCGACATCTTGAAATAACCAGCTGGACTTCGCGAGCAATTTAGTCGACATCTTGAAATAACCAGCTGGACTTCGCGAGCAATTTAGTCGACATCTTGAAATAACCAGCTGGACTTCGCGAGCAATTTAGTCGACATCTTGAAATAACCAGCTGGACTTCGCGAGCAATTTAGTCGACATCTTGAAATAACCAGCTGGACTTCGCGAGCAATTTAGTCGACATCTTGAAATAACCAGCTGGACTTCGCGAGCAATTTAGTCGACATCTTGAAATAACCAGCTGGACTTCGCGACTTATAAACTTCCCGAACTAATAAACAAGCCAGCCTGGCACCGATCACCTGTATCACAGCGATGACATCCAATGCTTAAAATATTTCCTTGTGTTGCGCTCACTTCGTCAGTAGTATGAGCAGCGCTCCGCCAACCGTATTCGACATATGGTTAAGTCATGACACGTAATTAGAGACTTTTAGCTTGTACGCTATTCCGGTAAACGGGAGCGGTTTGAGCGGATTACCGGATGGTCGGGGCGTAAACGTGAGCGGTGAAGCCGCCTGGTGTTGTAGAGCTCAACCAGACAAACGCATGGCTAAAACTGCAGTAACTCACCATATCCTGCTTCGCCACACGTGCAAATTTTTGGCAGCGGCGTAATTGTGAACACGATTACGCCACTGTCGAAAATTTACGCCAGCAGCTAAGCAGAATATAGTAATTAGCTCTGTGTTTGTGTGGTTGAGCTTTGCGCCACCAGCTGGCGCCACCAATCTGCCCGCTCACCTTGACGCCCCCGCTAAACCGGAAAACCGCCCGCGCTTGCCCGAATACCGGACACGCTAAAAGTCTCTATTGATAGGAAAAGTATAGACTCGAGCGATGTAAATCGTTGCCGCATACTGGGACATGTTCTGTGTGTGAAAAACAATCTATGTCACCTTTCTATAGCAAACACGATCACAACTTCTCTTGAATTACGTTAGTCAATCACTGAAAAAGATATTTGTTTACTGGGCATAATAAAAAATGTTTGTAGTGGTAGTAGAGGGGACATCTACCGCGGTCTCCGTAGTGACCTCACTCAATGAGATCAACGAACAGGGGCCGCTTCCTGGTAGCCTACCCCGCAAGCACTGGTTCAAAGTAGTGCTGCTGATGAAATTCAGTTATGTTACAAGAAACCATTCACCAGATTGAGGTGCCATTGTTCATGGTAACAGCCCGTACATTTACCTTAAATAGTTAGTGCTTGCATAACATTATGAGACTAATTTCTGTGAGTCATTTTCTTGTTTGGTAATAATGTAGTATTGTTTCTCTGCTCTTTCATGAGCATTTAGTACAGTTTGCGTATTGAATATGTACTTCCACTAAAAGTCGTGTATCGGAGATACGTTGACCGAGATTTAGTGATTTCATTTTCTATATGTCACCATGTTAAGACACTAAACTACAGCGATCTCTACCCATACATCTTTGATGCCAACTGTGTTAACTGTTTTACTTAAATTGTTTCCTCCAGGAGTTAACTGTGCCTTTCATGCACTCGTTGATACAAGGTTTACTCAATACGCTATGCGAAAACATTTTCCGTTGTATTTCATTGGATCTAGTGCTGTAGTGAACGTTATAAAAGTTCCCCTTGCTCCTCTGTTCTGAAACAAAGAAGAGCTATAGGGTTTCCTAACGGAAACAAAAACGGCAACACTGGCTAATGCCCCTAGACCCATTCTTTCTGGCCCCTAACCGAATTTAAGTACTTGTCCTAAAACAGTTCATAACTTAGCGAGACGGTTTTTAAACAGTCACACGTTTTCTTCCGAGCAGTAGCGCAAAAACACTACGTTTCTCTACGCTGCTTTAAAGAGCTGCGATGTGTAATAATCACCACATGCCACATATTTTCACAATTACTGCACCTAATTTTTCACTTCGCTTTCAGAGCCACTACCAGAGTCAAGAAATTATTTTTGAAAGGAAACTACACCGGCCGTATTTGACATCATCAGTATAATTCTCTGTGCCTTATCGTGTCTAAATGCTCTGTACATGAGATAACAAAGCTCTGGTTTCACAGTGAAAATTTCTACAGGCTGACTTTACAATCTGGTGAGTAATAACACAAGGTCTTAGAACAGGCGTATTGAACATTCACTTAAAGTTGAGGGAAGTACTTCTTTAAACACCTAAGTGCGAGCAGTGAAATGAAATCTGATCTGTGTATGAAAATTTCTAGCTTTTAACGAAAAGTACAATTTTTCAATAGTTAACAGAAAGGCACGATCGTCATGTAGTTTTGTTTGCCATTCCAGTGGGTTTACATGATGTGGTTAAGCAATTATTCAGCTTTTGTCTTCACTAATAAAGATATTCATGAAAAGAGAATGCTAATTCAGGGCAGTGAAACAAAAACGCACCCATTCTCTGAGACGCTGCACCACTTAATCTACAGCGTTCAGGTATTAATGTCTCTTGAATAAATATATTTTATATTCTCACAGGCGGCGATACTGTAGTCGGTGCTTAGACGATGATGACGATGATATTCCGGCTATCTGGTCAGCACGCGCTAGCCCTACTACTGCTGCAGCGTTGTGCACCTTGCGTTGTAAATATATCCTCTGAATATATTTCTCCCGCTAACAACTTCAGTGCAGGTGTAGGGTGAATGCGCTACAACATTGGAACTGGATCTTCGCAGCCGATCACGGCACGTTGCTGCCTCCACGATGAACGACCAACCGGCCCACTAGGAACAAGGCGCTTTAAAGGTTATTCTCTTGTGCCCTCGTGATCCCGGGACATCGAGCGGCAGAAGCGGCGCGGACGTGGCGAGTGGTGGTTAAGTGAGAGCGCGCCAGTAACAATTATCAGTGGGACCGTAGATAATGCCGGCGAATGTAATTTTCTATTTTCGTGATGCTGTGCGACCCTGGTTCCAGGCGCGCGAGTAAGATTTGACAAGTTGCGACGTCTGTAAGCAGAAATTACGCGGTGTATGTGGGAAACCTATCAGACGACTAGTGGCCAAGAAAGAACTCGCAATTCGTGTCCAGACGGCCACAAAGTTGTAAATCGCATATATTCAGGACGTGTTCACAATGTGCCGCAAGCTCGGCAAGGACGTGCCTAAAGTGGACAAAGTAGGATACGTACTGAAAGGCACAGCCGATGACGCCTTCAATGCTCTACTGTATAAGAATTGCCCTAGAGTGGAGGCGGTCATCGCAGAATGTCTTCGTTTTCAGCAGTTAAAAAGTCAGCGTATCACTTACCGCTTCCTCCAAATTCCCAATATGGGCACCACATCCTCCTACGAAGATTTACCCACGCTACATCAACCACGACTTAAAGAAAAAAGTCGCCAGGATGCTTCGTTGAGAACTCTAAGCCACGGAGCCCGTAACTCCTTATGGTGGTAGGCAAGATAACAACCAGCCTACTATATCCCTAAACCAGGCCGTGGTTCATCAGGGAATCACTAATATGGGCATTTTGCCCTACTTTTCTAACAGTGAGGCTGCTCGTAACTCTGTCTCCCCACTCGTCGCTGCTGCTACACCGAAACTACCTTTACGCCACGTTCTTGAAATGCAGTTGAATGCGGCACGCCTAATCACCGGCCCGTCTGCGTCACATGCGATATAATTTGATACATCGCTCGCCATGGCAGCAGTCGTTGGCCACCGTCATACCGACCACATCTCTCTAATCGGTGCCTTCCTCAACGTGCACCATATGCTCCATCGTTACGTCCTGAGGTCGGAAGTGCTGTACGTCCTTCTAAGGAAAAAGATTTCGTGGGAACGCAACAATGATATGGGCATGTATTGTTACCGAAACTGTTTAAGATGCATACATGGACTGCATACATTATGAAATCATACATTTATTTCATACGACAACTCACTTCGCCGACACAAGTGGCGCTGCCATCCCCGCACATCTCACGCATCTGCCTCAACTGGTACTGCAGCCGCACCGGCACCTCTGACGAATGCGATGGTATAACCATAGACGCGTAGACCCCGTGCACAGGCACCGTCGCCACAGTCATTCCCCCTCCCCCTACCTGTATCCATTGCTGCAGTGCTGTTACCACACTATTCCCCCCTATCCGCTACCCCTCTACATTCCTGCCCGTGCGCCGTGTGCTTTGATACAGGCGTAAGCCGCCCAGGATACTCCCCTGGGAACACACACAGACGATGCATACTGGGGCAAAACGTAAACAGCTTATCTGTACAGCGGACCAGCCACTCGCCATCGCCCCAGCATCGTCAGCCCTGCTCAAACCGACTTCGCCGTCCTTGATCTCCCTTCGCTGGCCTCTCGGTAAACAAGTAAGCGCAGCCCCCGCAGGTTACGCTGCATTTACGACGCAGCCTGAGTATTGTCTGATTGTCCCTCGTACACGAGGCAACCTCATTGAAGTTCTGGTTGATGGTGTGGCAGGTACTCCTGTTTTTGATACCAGCACACAAATCTCTGTAGTTAGCTCGAAACTCCGCCACCGCTTCGATAAATCCTGACGCTCGCGGCTTCATCTACCGTCCGAGTAGACGACGGTAGTACACCTGCCGTGGTTGTCATGGGCACTGCTTGCACAATCATTTGTGTTCACCACACAGCTGTTCTTGTTGCTGTCCTAAGACATTGCCCTAATTACATCATCCTTGGAACTGAATTTTTGAATTTAACTTCTCCAGCTGGAACTACCTTACTTCTCCGACAATGTCGTTGCCAGCCCATCCCGCCTACGTTCCGTCAAGTTCCTTCGACTGGTGCTGCAATCAGCGCTGTACGTCCAGCTCACACCCTTTACCCCCTACTAGATCGCCACTATGTTGCCTTGCCTATTTCCTTAATAGTCGTGGCACGCAACATCATTTAACCCAACATGGTGGTGACAGTTACAAACCACCAAACCTCTTTCATCATCTTCAATTTTGGCTTCTGGACGAAACTGATAGCGGCATATCACTCGCTGATCTGACCCCATTGGCTGGCCAAATAGTTTCAGCTCTGACCACAGAAGCCCCACCGTATTTTAACCGGCGCCACCGCCGTCGTGCGGGCCTTGCGACCACTTCACACGCATAATATCAGGAGACCTCGCTCCGGCACAGGTCGCTTCCCCTCGCCGCGAAATAGTTTTCTACAAAGATATCTTTGACTTTGGCGAGCGTCCTCTGGGACAGATATGCGTCTTCACCCATCGTAATAATACTGGAGATGCGAGTCCTCTTCGCCGACGGCGTTACCCTGTATTAGCTCCGGAGCGTGCTGTCATGCAACCGGATGTGGATAAAATGCATTGCAATGGCAAGATTACGCCATCGTGCAGTCCTAGGGCTTCATCCGTCGTATTTGCTCAAAAGAAAGATATTCGCTGAAGATATTGTACTCTAGCACGCTCTCGACTAGATTACCAAGAGGATTTGTATCCTATCCCGCGTATTGATGGCGCACTTGACTGCTTGACCGGTGTTGACCTGTGTTAAGGATACTGGCCAATCGTTGTAGACTACCAACACCGTGAGGGCAGCCCCTTCGTTGCTCCTGATGGCCTGTATCAATTTAAAGCGATGCCTTTTGGCCTCTGTAGCGCACCTGCTACTGTCGAGGGCATGATTGCCTCTCTTCTTCGAGGCATCAAGTGGTCCGTTAGGCCTTTGCTACATGGACGATGTCAGCGTTTTTTAAACTACTTTGGCAACCAAGTCTTTCGCCTGTCGACCGTACTTGATGCATGTCGCAGTGCTCGCATTCAGTGTGCTTGGGGCAGCGTCAAATCTAGGTAATCAGCTGCCTTGTCGACAATGCAAGATATACTACAAGATAACCTGAAGGCTTCATTCCCTCCATTCGGACTTTGCCCCCATAGCTGCTAAACAGCGCCGCGACTCATCGTTGGGGCTTATCACAGACGGTCTCAATGCTCCAACGCCTTACCCTTCCCTGCGGATGTTTTGGTTTCACGACCCTGTGGACAGCTACAGAACACTTTTTGACTGCACTGGGTTCTGGTCTGTTCCCGCGCGTCTTCACTAGACTATTTTGGCGCAGCTTCTGAGTGCACTGACCACCGCGCATATAGGCGTCTCATGCATGCGCGATCGCATCGCATCCGCAGGCACTCGAACGAAATCCTATATTCACTTTTGGACATGTAGAGTGAAACGTATTGCGCAAGACCTCAGGCATGCTATATTTAGTAATTGCGACCGCAGCGCAGGAAATGCGCAAGCGCGAGTGTTGGTGAGGGTAGCTTACTGGACGAGTTGTAATATAGGTCGCAGCATGGGGTTGCCATGGCTCGCATAGCGAAACTCGTTCAATATACTGACAGAGTGGAAGCTAGAGACTAACTTAAGGAAAGCGCGTTGGACTTACAAATAGGTTTATTTCAGTCGAATTTGTCCCCCAAAAGACAAAATGATGCTTGTGTAACATAAATCAGACACACATTTCTACGTAATTAGCGTTTGTAATTGAGTGCCAGTTGTATGCGGGTTAGATACGGAAATCTGAAAAGGCTCATGTGAACACGCATACAAAATGAAGCCCGTGTGCTCAATGTAATAATCCATTATTGGATGGGAAAGTGCATGTTGGACATCCGGGTCGTTGTGTTAATGATAGGTTGTGCGAGCATAATAGACTGTTTCCCAGGCGGCAACCTGTAATTGCACTGCATACAATGTGGTCTCTGGTCGCTGTTAGGAAACACATTATTTATTGCGAAAGCGAATGCTCAACAGAAAAGCTGATTCTGGAAGCTTTCTGCGTCAAAAATCTGGGCGAGCATGTCGTCCCTCTTCCTGACAAGCAGGAAGCATTATCTTTAAATAGGCATGATCGTTGCTCATAATTACGTATTAATCTGTAACTGCCGTTACGCATGCATGACTTGTTTTGCAGAGAACAACAGCTTGCTCAAGTAAAACCAAATCTAAGTTGAGCACCTTACTATACAAGTAGCGTTTTCATTTTTTCAGTATTCCTCTCTGTTTACCCATTACGTTCTCCGCCATACCTACACTCAGCGCGAGTGCCTATTAGCGTTCTGAGAAGCGCCGACATCATCGGTCATGTGGAATTTTATATCTTCTATGCACTTAATGGTCACCTTAGAAAGGGAGAAATGGGCTTGCTTACGTAGTTGCGTAGCACTTACCAAGAACAAGCTCGCTTACCTTATTTGAAATGATAGTCCCACCTAATACAGGGATGAGAATCAGATCTTGATTGAGTAACATCTGAAACGAGATAAATAGTCATAAAACAGGCTGAGGTATCATTTTACTCGTATTTCATCTGAAAATAAAGACAGCCAAGTTCAAGGAAGGGTAGAATGACTTGTGAAGAAGCTAGTGTCAAATTGGACGCATAGCATATTTCTAGCCTTAGAAGAGCACTTCGATGGGGCTGGTACGCTTTGCCAATGTAAAAATGCAATTTGTTGCTTGTTATCAACTATGTAACGCCTTCTGCGCACGGAAGAAGCTCACCGGGAAATGGAGGAACAGTGTCAATGAGGAACGGTGCCCTGCGGATGCTTTCGAAACATTTATTGCCACACTATTTGGCTGTAAAATGACCTCTGGAGTAGCATTGAAGAAAGCCAGATCGTAGCAGACTTTTATTTGTTTCAAGGCATTATTTCCCACGCGGTACTGTTGCTATCTTCGTGTTCATTTAGTAGATATGTTGTTCTGTGCCCGCATGGCTGAAACGCTTTTTTATTCTTTTTGTATCCTTCTTCTACAACGCGTTCACAGTGCGGCGATTTTCCAAATAAATGAACACTCTTAAAAAACGGTCGCCGTTTCGTACGAAAGGGGAAGCATTGATTGCCATAGGAAATTAGGGGCGCTATAACGTAAAACTATTCCAAACTTTTCTATTCCAATTCTGCTATCAGCCCTCCACGATTGGTCAAAAGCTTTTTTCGACCACCCCCACTTCACCTGTCTGTCACGCGACGTCACGAAAACCGCGATACTTCCCCATCTGATATGATGTGTACACAGTGATTATGCATGATTTGACAGAAAAAAGAAAAACAGTTATTTCTGATTCGACCGCTTTTCGTCATTAGCCCACGGCTATTGGTAAAAATGTTTAGAGCTGCACCCACTTCACCTGCCTGTCACGCGGCGTCACAAAACCGCACAAACTCACCGCGTCAAAGTGACGTGTACGCGATAAAGATGCATTAATATGCCGAACAAAACTGAATTTTCTTCGGAATAGCCGCAGGCTGCCCCGTTGCGAATGGAATAAAAGATGACTGCCGCCCATCGCTGAGACGCTGGCTACTCGCACCTGCCGGAGAGCATGGGTGTATTTGCATATAATAAAGCTTCTTGCGTGGCCGTGTAACGTTTTAGAGCACTTTCGGCACGTTTACCACCTCATTCTGCCAACTCTTCTTTGCTGAGGGTCAGATTTAGCGTCATTCTTAAGCTTCCGTTGCATGCCGCCGCGATTTTCGACCAGCCACCACAAGCTAAGTAAGGGAAAGCCGACCAATCGTAGACGCCGGCACCACCCTCTTCATCCGGTTATCAATTTTCAGTGCACTGGCTCTGCCCCAGTGAATCCCTCTCCACTTGAGCGTTCTCCTCGCCTCTTCTCAGCCAATTAGATACGACAAGCCGCTCAGTGTAGGCAATGTTATTCGTTTTTCAAGCAAACAAAAGTGACCTCCTCTGAACGAGGAGAGCGTTTGATTGGTCTGTTCAGACAACCCTACGGGTGACCGCCCGGTGCTTGCGTCAGTGGTCACGCAAATTTGACGTCAGGAGATTGGAATAGAAACATATTGGAATAGTTTTACGTTATAGAGCCCTAGTAGACAGCTGTATGAAGTAAAGACAGTTGTCTTATGACTGCGGAAACTCGCTGAAGAAGCACAGTAGTGATAAAGTGCGGCAGCAGCAGCGAGCGAATTGGCCCTCGTGCTGCCTCTCGCTCAAACGCGAACTAACCGGCGAAAATACAGCAAACATGG
This sequence comes from Dermacentor andersoni, assembly GCF_023375885.2. NCBI lineage: Eukaryota > Metazoa > Arthropoda > Arachnida > Ixodida > Ixodidae > Dermacentor > Dermacentor andersoni. The sequence continues at coordinate 76,779,524 of NC_092823.1, forward strand.
GAGGTCGCTTTCAAGATAGCTTTCTGCCCCTTACGCAGCAGACGCCGGAGTGGACACCCTCCTCCCTCCCTTTCAGCTGGTGCCATTTGCGCGAAGGAAAATGGCGCGCTTCCTGTCCACTTTCCTCCCTAGTGCAAAAATGGGCCAGTGAGAATGAACTGCCACGGTCGGCTCACGCTCGCACGCTGTCCCTCGCACATAGAGCAGACGACCCGCGGTGACGAAGTTACCGCCCTTGGAACTAATATGGAGCGTAACGGTGACGGCAACGCCAACGGCAGAATTGCGCCTGGAAAGCCCATGTATATTCTATCGCAATCAAACGTTGTTGGCGTGTAGATTTTTGTAGCAATAAAAAGTAGCATATTCACAGTCTCTCGTTGCGTGTGATCATTTGCGTGTACCCGCGGGCTTCTTTCACGCTCGGAAAACACTTTTATCTAGCACGTATTGAGCAAAAGAAAGCTGTATCGACTGTTTTCCATGATGCTCTATAATTTTCTCTTCTACCACCTTCATAAAATTATGATATGTGAGAAGGTGAATAACTAAGGCGCAATACAAGAAAATTGTCTGTCCACTTCAAGCGACGGCGAACAACATTACCTTGGTTTCCTCCCGCTAAGTGTGGTTCGCATATTTTTAAATCTTGGTTCATAATTATTCGGCCACGCTCTATAGCGTGCAGTGTAGTAGGTGACGCTAAGTGCGGTGCCCTAGGCACCAAAGGGAACGAGCGTAGTATTAGTTTCCCCCATCATGCGGGTGGCAGTCATTTCAGAGCCAGGCATTTAGCCTCTCGAGAGGTGTGGCCAGAGTGCTCTCCTTTCCAATCTACTGTACGACGCCTTGGCAGGAGTCACGCAGGTGGCGTTAATGGTGGCTGATTTCATACACAACTATATGGGGTTGAACGGCATTAGCTCGGTGATTTTATAGATTGCACTATCCATTGATGCTTAAATAGTAGCGATAGGTGCCGATAAATGTGTTACCAATGGAGATGCAAGCGTCTGCTGAGGGATGGGGTGGGACGCTTCAAAGACGGCGACGTGGTGTTCACGCGGGTCTATCACTTTCAGGCCTGCTGGCAGCAACACAGCAGGCAGCTCTTGATCAAAACATCATTTGGGCGTAACTTTTGGTCTTTGCGGTGCCTGGCGGTTCCATCCGTCTGCTTCTGTCTTGTAGCATAGTGCGATCTTGGTGTCTTTTTGGGCCTGCTCTCGCTTAGGCCGGAGAACGCGGCTGCTGGTTTGCCGTGGTAAAGATGAATGCTGGTAAAGTTGACATATATTGTAACTGTGCAAACTCGGTCCATGGGTGCATGGCGGCGTTAGAATACTGATTACCATCGAAAGAAGATTGCTTCTGCTAACTTTCGGCTCCATGGCCACCTTTCCATAGCAAGGTCCTTTCGAGCGGGGCATACTTGCCTCATTGTTTGGTGTGTCCATGCTTAATGCCCCAGTTTTCTGTAGCCGCTTCACTCTTTTACCACAATCTCTTGGTCGGAATTTGCAATGTTGAAAAGTGATTTTCTTACGGCGGCTACTCAGACCCAGCGCTTTAATCATGCTACTAGTAACTAGAGCTAAGCCCTCTCTGACAGAGACGCGCAATGGAATGTACCAGCCAGCGTGTTCAGCCGGCTGCCCTCATGTACGCGGCCTCAACCAACACTGTTTAAAATAAAGCGTGTATTTTCCTGTCTCCGCACACTACCATCAATACGGAGATTAGAGTGGCATCAACGAAAGGAAGAAGACGGAGAAGCATTGATGTCGGGCTTGGTTATTTACGTTTGGTGCCGGAGCCCGGGCATTCACACTGCGGTAGGGGCTTTGCCGAAACTGTGAGGTCACGGATTTACGTGGCGATGGTCGCTGTGAGGAGCTTCGCGAGGCGGGAGGATCGTCAGTTTGATTTTGACTCATATGACACAATGCCCTGCAGCTTCACGGTTCGAGGGTCGCATGGCTGCGGTGTCTACAGAGCTTCACGAGAGATATCCTGTCATTCCAGTCCTCGGATTGAGAGAGACAATGGCATGTTCGCCTACCCACTAGATTTTCGATTTCACGATAACTTCAAGGTTCACAAAGTCCGGAGGACGATGTTCATCCTTGACATACATCCTGAAGACTCAGAGGTGACATCCGTCTTGTACAATGAGCCCTTGAAGTCACAAAGGCATTAAATTTGGACCTGTTGTACCACAGTAGCGATGACGGCTTCAAAGATTTCAGCTTCGAAACGAAGATATTGGGGAATGGCTGTTGAAAGTACAGTATTAGTATTATGCCTTTGGCTATGCGATGTCTCACGCCACACGAAGACATTGATGACGACAAAGAATAACTCTTCACGTCACTTCATACTGGTGCTACCGTCGATGTGACCGCTACAGGAACGGAAAAGAAAGCTGTCAAGCTTCCACGAAGCTTGCGCAGAACACCAGGAGAGAGTGCTGGTTGATTGATCAGTTGATCGTATCATTTTCTGGCGTATGCGCATCTAGGCGTACGCACTCTGTTAGCTCCCAAAAGTAGGCTCTTATCAACGTAGACAAGCTGATTTGCTACAGGCAAATATCGACTCGTTAGAACATGATGCAGAAAAATCTAACAACTTCTAGAAGCAGATTTCTTGCACAGAAGGTGGGCTAGATGTTCGAATGAAAAAAAGTGCAGAGCATAGTCGCCATTTCAACGAGTCCCTCAGTGTGCAGGAATATGTTTGAAATGGCGGAGATAATTACTGCAGATGGAAGAACCAGCACTCCGACGGAAATCACAATGGGTTCACCAGATCAGGTGACTTCAGTGCGTGGAATAAGAAAGGACGCTGTTGTAATAGCGACGAATGCGGTGCGATCAGGTGAGAATAATTATAAGGAGCGCGCAAGAAGTCTTATTCCAATGTTCGGTGATCTCAAAGGGCTTTAAGTGCATTAAAATGTTACGGTGGTCTTTGATGGTCATTGAGGCGCTAGCTTGTCTTGCAAATTTATCGAGTACTCCATGTCATGAAGAAATAAAAAAGTGTAATGAAGAAGAAGAGCACAATGACAAGGCGAGCCAGATCGCCTGTTCCATGCCTGCAGTGCAACCAGTGGGCCAGCCGGTTCACCAGTGAGTGAGTGAGTGAACAAACTTTGTTATGAATGCCTGCAGAATGATTAGCCTTCCCCTGTTAGGGAGGCGTCACCTTGACGCGGCCATGATGGCTTCGCTGCGTGTGGCGCCTCTACTTCGGCCGCGGCCGCACTACTTCCTTTGGTTGACCGCGACTGCCCCTCCTCCGCCGAGATCTACCTTGTGGGAGTGGCTCACCTGTGGTTTAAATATCACGAAGCCGACTTTCAGTCCTGGTCCGCGTTCAAGACCAGTTTCGCTGTAGTTTCCGGTCACCCCGCCGGCCACATGTTGCGCGCCGAACAGCGGTTACGAGAGCGAGCGTAACAACCCGGTTAAACATTCACCTGTTATATCGAAGAGGTTCTCGACCTTGCAAACGTGCCGATGCTTCTATGCCCGAAAATAACAAATTGAAGCACGTTTTCAAGGGCATCGCCGATGAGATTTTCCAAATGTTGATCGCCAAGAGCCCGCGCACCCTCGCAACGCCCATAAACTTGTGCTAAAGCTATGACGAGTTGAGGAGGTAGTGCGATTTGACGAGGCGCCCCTCAGTGGTAGACGAGGCCGTCTCTTCCATGACAGTATTCTCTGATTGCTCCCCCCTGCCCACACAAATCCAAGCTTTCATGCAGGAAGAAGTTGCACGTCATTCTTCTACTACCATTCGCTGAGCTACCCCATCAGCAGCTGCTGCCGCAACCACCTCCTACACAGCTCGCCCATACGCTCCGGCGGGTTATAGAAGACTCTGCTGAGGCTCTACCAATGCAGCATCAGCAGTTCCCTGTCACCGCGCCACTTACTTACGCATCCGTTGCCGCACAGCCTCCACGTCAACCACATGTTGCGCTACATCCACGGCCGCTATCACCCGTTCATCATCCCTTTCATCGACCTGCTCCTGCCTTTGCTAATCCTTGGCGCAGGCAAGACAACAGGCCCACGTGTAATGCCTGCGATATTCCCGGCCATGTTTCACGACTCTGCCGCCGCCGCATGCTGCACTCAAATGGGTTTGTGCAGACGCCTCCCTACGCCGACGTGCAACCTTTCCACGACAATTATTTTATTCGGCAGTCGAACAGGCCACGAGCCGAGCGCCCGGTTCTTACACGTTGTTCACCTTCCTCGCGTGGCCGCCCGTTGTCCCCCATGCGTCGGCGCCCTTCACCCACGCAAGAGGAAAACTAAGTGCCGCAGTTCAGACGACAGGAACTGCGTCGCCATCGATCTGTATAAGTCCTCCGTTGTCTCGTTCGAACGTTGTCAACCTTGTTGTTGAGTGTGTCCCTACCGTTGCGCTAATTGATACCGGAGCAGCCGTGTCGGTCCTTAAGAGGAAGCTTTAGCTCGAGTGCTCCTATCTTAATACATGTAAAAGGAGAATTCGTTTTTCTCGGCAACTACTGCACCAAATTTGACGAGATTTGTTGCATTTAAAAGACAAACTTAAAGTCTAGTGACTGTTTGCTTCGAATTTTTGAGTTAGGTTGTGAATTTTTTATTAAAAATTGCCAAACATCGAAAATTTCCAAAAAACGAAACTATCAAGTTTACAACTCTGTAACTCAACCACTAAAAATGATAATAGAATTTTGTGAATTGCATCTAATAGTACATCTTAAGCGGACAAAATTGATATGTTACACATGAATATAAAAAAAATGTAATCATAGGGAAATACAACTTTTGCAAAACCGTTGTAACCAACGTAACGAATTCACGTAAGATGTAAAATGACATATTGCATTTGTCCGCTTTGAATGATCTAATTGATGCCGTTTACAGAACTGCGATATCAGTTCTGGATGCAGAGCTATGAATTTGTAAACTTCGTGCTTCCATTTTTTTCAAACGCTCAAATATTTGAAAATCGGTTTAAGAAAATTCAAGCTCTAAATCGAAATTCCGCTTCCAACAGTCACTATAATTTAACTTTCTCTTTCAAATGCAACAAATTTCATCAAAATCGGTCCAGGCGTTATCTCATAAAAACGTTTTTGCGTTTTACATGTATTTGAATAGGCCGCGTCGGAGTTGGGCCCGACCTAAAGCTTCCTCTTAAATGAACGCCTCTCTACAGACAGCTAGAGTTGTTATTCAAGGCGTTCTCTATATTGTGGAGTTTGTGGTTGTACAGTCCTGCTCTCACGACATGATATTTGGGTGGGACTTTCTTTCGCGAAATAACGGCGTCATCAATTGTGCACGTGCTAAAGTCGAATTATCGCCTCTGTGTGACGTGCCCTTCGTCGGCGCCACTTGTCTTCCCGCTAAGCTGGTCCTTCAGAAAGACATCGCCATACCGCGGTACTCGTCTGCCGTTGTTCCAGTCTTCTGTGGCGCTGTGTCTTAAGGCGCTGCCCACTTCACTCCTTCGGAACTCTTCCTAACCGGTAAAGATGTTCCCCTCCCTTTCGCCACGCTTGACATTTCAGCCGGTTTCAGCTCCATCGTTGTCTGCAATCCACTTCCTACAGCCCTGAAGGCTCTTTGTGGCGAAGCACTTGGCCGTGTTCAGCCTCTTGATGACATGTTTATAACCTACGTGCCGGATGCTTCGTAAAGAGCTCACTGACTTCTGTGCACTTTACACTTTTGCTCCGCCATCACCTGAATTATTCACACCTTTCGTTGCCGATGACCTTACTTCCGAGCCGCACTCCCAGCTCCTTCGCCTACTTGCCCAGTTCCATTCTTCTTGTGATGTCGCTCAGCTTACTCCGGGTCGCACGTCAACCGTCAGCCACCACATCGACACTGGCTCCAACGCGCCATTGCGGCAGCGCCTCTACCGCATCTCCGCTAAGGAGCGTCAGGTGATCAGTGAGCACGTGGAGGACATGCTTCAGAGCGGCGTCATTCGACCTTCCACCAGCCCGTGGGCATCATCGGTGGTTCTCGCCACAAAAAAAAAATGATGGTTCCATTCGGTTCTGTGTCGATTATCGCCGTCTTAATAAGATAATACGAAAAGACGTCTACCCTCTACCGCACATTGACGACGCTCTGGATGGCTTGCAAGGCGCTGAATTCTTCTCTTTGTTGGATTTACTCTCGCGCTACTGGCAGGTCGCGATGTCACCAGTTGATCGCCCTAAAACTGCATGCATTACTCCAGACAGATTAAACGAATTTAATGTGATGCCATTTGCCCTATGCAATACGCCTGCTACGCTTGAACGAATGATGGACAATATCTTGCGCGGCCTAAAATGGAGCACGTGTTTATGCGACCTCGATGACATCGTTGTGTTCGCCCCTGATTTCAGCACGCTTTTTCTTCGCCTTAGGCAAGTGTTGACGTCCTTGACCAATGCAGGCCTGCAATTGAACCTGAAAAAGTGCCAGTTCGCCGCGCGCAAACTCATGATTCTAGGTCACGTCGTATCAAAAGACGGCACTTGCCCCGACCCATCAAAACTACGCTCTGTGGCAGAGTTTCCTGAACCTTTGGCACTCATGAACTCCGTGCCTTCATCGCCCTCTGTTCTTATTTCACAGGCATTGTTCACAATTTTTGCCTCGGTTATATCACCTCTGACACAACTCTTAAGTGACACCAATGACCTTTCCTCCTGGTCTCCTGCATGCGACACCGCGTTCGTGACCTTACACCGTATCTTGACGTCTCCGCCTATACTGCGACACTACGACCCCACCGCCCCACTGTAGTGCATACCGATGCCAGTGGTATTGACCTTGGCGCTGTCCTGGCCGCTCCGAGTACGTCGTTGCTTGCGCCAGTGTTGCGCTGAGCAAAACAAAACGCAATTACAGCGTCACATAATAATAATGTCTGCCAATCGCTAGGATACCCGGCAAGTTTCGCCCTTATCTATACGGCAGGCCTTTCAATGTGGTTACTGACCATCACGCCCTTTGTAGGTTATCCTCTTTAAAATAGCCGCCTGGACGCCTTGCCCGCTGGGCTCGGCACATTAAAGAATACGAAATGAACGTCATGTATCGCTCAGGTCGCAAGCACACTGACGCTGACGCTCTGTCCCGCTCTCCGCTGCCAGCCAACACGGCCTACCTCTCTACCATTGATGCAGAATCCTTGATCGACATCGACACCTTCGCATCAGAACAGCGCAAGGATCCTTGGGTGGCCTCTGTTACTGATCTCCTTTTTCGCTCGCCTGCATCCCCCATCTCCGGCTCCCTCCCTCGCCAGGCTGCCCATTTTGCTGTTCGGTATAACCTCTTGTATCGACGCAACTACCAGCACGATGGTCACAAGTGGCTCCTGGTTATCCCTAGGACCTTGCGTTCCGATATCTGCGCTTCTTTTCATACTGACCCACAATGAGCACACGCAGGTGTTTTGAAGACGTATGAGCGCCTGCGGCAACGTTACTACTGGCGAGGATTGTTTACTTTTGTCCAAAAGTTCGTCCGCTCGTTCCCGCAATGCCAACGCCGCAGATCTGCGCCTTATCCGGCCCATGGTTTATTGCAGCCGCTTCCGTGCCCTGGTCGTGCCTTCGATCGCGTGGGAATTGACCAGTACCGGCCGCAACCGCTAACACCCGCTGGCAGCGATGGATTATTGTCGCAGTTGATCACCATACACGCTATGCTGAAACAGCTGCTCTACCAGCAGCGACCGCCAGTGACGTTGCTTCCTTTCTGCTCCATCGTTTCATTCTTCGCCATGGCCCAGCTCGGGAGCTGCTGAGTGATAGAGGCCGTGTGTTATTGTCGCAGGTGGTTAAAGCTCTGCTTGCTCAATGCCGCATAGTTCATCGGACCACCACGGCGTACCATCCTCAAATTAACGGGCTTATGGAGCATTTCAATCGCACCATTGGTGATATGTGTGCCGTGTACGTTTCATCGGAGCTTACAAAGTTGGACATCATTCTCTCATTCGACATGTACGCATATAATACGGCTACACAAAGTACTATAGGATTTTCTCCATACTTTCTTCTCTACGGTCGCGATGGTTCTCCTACCATCGATACGGTTTTTCTTTATACACCAGACACCTCAGAGTGTGCTCCCGTTTCAGCCGTCACCCGGTACGCCGCGGAATGCCGTCAATTAGCGCGAAAGTTCACCTCCGCCGACCAACAACGATAAAACGCCAATCGTGATGGCGACGCTACAAATCCGAACTTCGCTCCCGGCACACTTGTCTTGTTGTCCTTGCCTTCTACCACGCCTGGACGTCCGACAAATCTTCTCTCGTAGTATGATGGACCAAACTGCACTGTCGAACGCACCTCTCCGGTCAACTATGTCATAGAGCCGCTTACACTGACATCCGACAAGGGCCGCCGTGGCCAGTATGTGATTCACGTTCACCGCCTAAAACAATTCTATGACCCGCTCGTCTCCACGTCGTAAGTCGCCAGGATGGCTCCGCTTTTGCACCGGGGTAATTGGAATGATGCCGATTTTATGGCTTTTTGTATGTGTCCCTGTCATCTGTACGTTGTATAGAGTCGAAATATTGTTAAGTTCAAGAAGAAGAGCTCAAGGACAAGGCCAGCCAGATCGTATTTTACATGCCTGCAGTACAACACGTGGGCCAGCCGGATTGCCAGTGCTTAACACGAGTGTGAGCCCTTCGGGCAACCAGCTGTTCTTGCTTTCCGTCACCTGCCTAATCGATTACGAACAGATGCTAGCATCCGAACGACTCAATGCAAGCCATTACGAAAGAACGGAAAACAAAGAAAGAAAATGTGTCGTCTCCGGCATACACCTTACGCTGTCTCCATGACCTTCTACAGATAACTGAATCAATATTGAGCCATCTACGCTTTTCTGTATTTTAGTGCGTTGGTTTGGTCATTAAGACATGAATGTAATGTAACAAAATATGTTTCTTGTTTCCAGAGCGTTGCGATACTGCCAAGACAGATGCCTGTCAAGTAGCCAGAAACTTGCAAGCCGTAATCAGTACTGTACAATCATTTCACTGGAATAGTGGATTGTCACATGTTCGTCCTTGTAGTTCACTTAAGCTTATTTAATACCTTACAAGTATGCCGCAGGGACATTTCATAACGTGTGGTTTTTCATAAAATAGCAAAAACGTCGTGAGGAATAATCAATTACCAAATGGTCGGTAAAAGATCTGCAATCAAAGATGGACAAGTGGTAGTAGCAATGTTGGGGGAAGGCCATTCCAGTCTGTGGCGGTTCGGAAGAAAAAGGAGGCAGTGAGGGTGGTTTTCCGAGCTCATGGGTGTGCTACATGAAGTGCATGGCTGGTTGCATGAGATATGCTCATGCAACCAGCCATGCTCTTGAATAAAGGACGAAAGGAAGAACTTGTGGTAGAGGGAAACGCAGGAAATACAACGTCAATATAAAAACATTGAATAGCCGGATTCTGATTGCAGAGATAAAGCGTACATGTCGTGCGAGTATGAGGTGTGAATAACTCTAACAGCACGATTTCGAACTGATTCTAATGCGTCGGTGAGATGTTTCATGCGGGTTCCAGATGGCTCACGCGTATTCTACTTTCGGCCTGACAAGTGACTTATATTGTCACATGGCAGTGACGGCGAAGAAGGAAGCAAAATTGTCACTAACGAAATTTGATGACTGCGCCTTGTTGGGTCAGGAAGTTCATGCCAAGGTTGACATCTCCTGAACACTGTTGGAAGATAACGAAGGCGGCAGGGTATGTCCGGTCATGAACGGCAATTGTTGCCGTGCAGATTCCAGGCGGCGTTATGAGGTGTCCTCCAGCTGTCCGAGATTGAGGGCCTTCCCATGCAGTCTTATCTTTCTTCAACTGGGCGGTGATGTGTCCACTCATGACGGAGTAAGCGGCCCCTGTGTCCACTAAGGTGGTGACTGCGTGGCCGTCGAGAAGCACGTCGAGGTCAGTGGTTCTTTATCTTGCGGTACAGTTAGGTCTTGGCCTCGGATCACGGCTGCGTGGCGTTGACCTGTGACTGGTACGTGGCGTCGTCAGGTCGTCTTTCGCCGGCGTATTCTTTGCTTCTAGACTTCGTCGGGACGGCGGCGTGTCGTTGCGATGTCGTGGACATAGTCCCTTCGGCGTCCTCGTCGGCGGCGGAGGATCATCGTCAGCTCAACGAAGAGCAACCGAACCTCCATGGGTTGCTGCGTTTAGTTTTCCGGACATGGACTCGCAGAGTGGCCCCGGTCTGGGCCGGTGTATGGACGGCGCAGCGGCAACAGGTGATGGCGAACGGGACGGTCGTCGAGAGCTGCACTGAGCAGCGGTGAGGTAGTCGATGGTATCGCTACTAGCGCTGACGGTGAACCTTCGTAGTCCCACTTCGCGGTATGGGCATCGGCAGTAGATATGTCCGCCTTCCCCGCAGTGATAGCAGAGCGGGCGATAGTCGGGGGTGCGCGAAATCTCCGTCTTCCTCGCGTAGCTGCTCTCGGCTACAGGTGGGCGTGCAGGTGGCAGCGGTGGCGTACGACGGAATCGTGGCGTTACAGGGCCCTGCCGCGGTCGCGGAGGCGGACTTTGACGGCGTGCGACGGCGGCGTAGGTCATCGCTTCGGGCTTGGGCTGGGGCTGGTCATCGCTTCGGGCTGGGGCAGGTTTGGTTGAGGGCTGAGGTTGGAGTTCCTGAGGTTGCACTCAGGAACTCCAAGCGATTGCTGAACCGCATCTTTCACGATGTTAGTGATCGAGGCCACTTGAGGCTACGACGAAGGCAAGACCTTGCGCAGTTCTTCGCGCACAATGGCCCTGATGGCCTCTTGAATGTCGTCGGAACACAGTCCTTGGATGACGCACTGCGGCGTGAGCACTTGGCGGTTATATTGCCGGGTGTGCATTTCCGGAATTTTCTCCATCATCGATGCCTCTGCAAAAAAGTCAGCCACACTCTTGGGCGGGTTGCAAATCAGTCCTGCAAGAAATTCTTGCTTGACGCACTGCATCAGGAAGCGGACATTTTTCTCCTCTGATATTTCCGGGTTGGCGTGCCGGAAAAGACGGGCAATCTCCTCCGTGAAGATTGCTATGATCTCATTGGGAAGCTGTACTCTGGTTTATAGCAGCGCTTGGTCGCACTCTTTACGCACGACGCTTGTGAATGTTTTTAAGGAAGCTGGTTCCGAACAGCTTCCACGTCGTTAAGAGGAAGCTTTAGCTCGGGCCCAACTCCGACGCGGCCTATTCAAATACATGTAAAACGCAAAAACATTTTTATGAGATAACCCCTGGACCGATTTTGATGAAATTTGTGGCATTTGAAAGAGAAAGTAAAATTCTAGTGACTGTTGGAAGCGGAATTTCGATTTAGGTCTTGAATTTTCTTAAAACGATTTTCAAATATTTCACCGTTTGAAAAAAATAGAAGCACGAAGTTTACAAATTCATAGCTCTGCATCAAAAACAGATATCGCGGTTCTGTAAACGGCATCCATTAGATCATTCAAAGCGGACAAATTCAATGTCATTTTACATCTTACGTGAATTTGTTACGTTGGTTACAACGGTTTTGCAAAAGTTGTATTTCCCTGTGATTAAATTTTTTTATATTCATGTGTAAAATATCAATTTTGTCCGCTTTAGATGTACTACTAGATGCAATTCACAGAATTGTATTATCATTTTTAGTGGTCGAGTTACAGAGTTGTAAACTTGATAGTTTCGTTTTTTGAAAATTTTCGGTTTTTGCCAATTTTTAATAAAAAATTGACGACCTAACTTAAAAATTCGAAACAAACAGTCACTAGATTTTAAGTTTGTCTTTTAAATGCAACAAACCTCGTCAAATTTGGTGCAGTGGTTGCCGAGAAAAACGAATTCTGCTTTTACATGTAATTAGATAGGAGCACCCGAGCTAAAGCTTCCTCTTAACGTGGCTTCTCCATTCTCGAACCACGTCCTGACCGCATCTTCCATTGCGAAATAGACATGTCGCAGCTTGTCCTTGCTGTTCTAGCTGTTAAACGTAGCGACCCTCTCATACGTCTCCAGCCCACTTTCGGGGTACTTAAATGTGGAACCACGGAACGTCGGTGGCTCCTTGGGCTGCTGCAGAACTATTGGGGCCGCTGCCTCTGCTTTTCGGACTGTCTTGGTCCGTCTCTGGACTATCTTCTTGGACGATCTTCTTGGTTGTCTCTGGTAGAAGTCCGTGTTCCGGGGGCAGCTGCTGTAGCCGCCGGCTCGCTCAATGTTCCGGGAAGGCGTTGGTGTTGTCTTTACGGTCCGGGCTTGGATTACGGCTTGTCAGGGGCGTCTGGTACAGGAACGTAAAACATCTCCACCGGATGTCACGTAGCAGTGACGGTGAAGAAGGCCGCAAAACTGTCACTAACGAAACTAGCGTTTTATTGGGCGAACTTGCGCCCTCAAATGCAGGCTACACTCAAAGAACAACGGTAGCGGCGAAGACAGTCAGCGATCGTCGAAAATCTGATCAGTGGGTCAAGCGCGTCGGCTTTTATATATCCCGCCTCGAATGTTCCAGAATAATTGCTGGAACCCGCGAGCCTTCTCAAAGTTCTACATTATTCACGTCGTGCACACATGCAATCAGATTACACAAGGTTCGGTCACAGACAGCAGATGGAACGATCGATAACATTCAAGAAACTTCCTATACATGCAGGCAGGTCCTGGGCTGTGCGATAAAATTTGTTAGGTGGTGAAACGTGGTCACCCGATAATAAACATATACATGTGTCAATATGCTAGTAATTTTACATATGGTGGGACGTTCCGTAGATTCCGTTAGAACACCTTAGGTTTTGTTAACTGCGGTGATAATGCTAGTGACATGTGCGCGCCAATACAAATCGTGAGAGAGGGTTACACCTATATATTTATAGGATTGTACTGGTTCTAAGGGCGTGTTATTTGTATATGGGAAGAAGAAAGGGTTGGGATGGCAGGAGAAGGACACGAATTTACATTTATTTGCGTTAAGGGTCCTCAGCGGATTGCTGCACCATTCCAAGGCATTATTAAGATCATTTTGGAGAGCAGTATGATCAGAAGAGTTATTGAAAGAGTGGGAGATGACGCAGTGGTCTGCAAACATGCGTATATTACAAGAGTATATTGTTACGTAAGAAGACGCAGATGAAAAGCTATATACAAGTATATTTACAACGTAATACGCCGCACTTGGCCAAGAGGCGCCGTCCCGGAGCGACTAAAGGCCGGACTCGGAAGCAGTGTAGTAGGCCTTGACCCTACTGACGTGCACGACATCACTAGATGCCACAGTAGATGACGAGGTTGAGCTCACAGGGGCAATTTCGTACGTCACAGGCGTCACCTGGCGCAGCACGCGGTAGGGCCCTGTGTATCGTGAAAGGAGCTTTTGTGAAAGTCCGACGTGACGAGAGGGCGACCACAAGAGCACGAGCGCACCAGGCCAAAACTGTACGTCACGGTGGCGGGCGTTGTACTGACGCTGCTGAGTGGTTTGCGAGTCCGTCAGTCGAGCACGGGCAAGCTGGCGTGCATGGTCGGCGAGGGCGATGGTGTCGCGCGCTTACTCGCTTGTTGAGATCGAAGCAGGAGGAAGGGCCGTGTCAAGGGGCAAGGTCGGTTCGCGACCGTAGAGCAGAGAAAAGGGAGAAAATCCGGCGGTGTCGTGCCGGGAAGAATTATAAGCGAATGTCACGTAAGGAAGGGCAATGTCCCAGTCGTGGTGGTCCTTGGAAACCTACTTTGACAGCATATCGGTAAGAGTACGGTTTAACCGCTCTGTCAGGCCATTGGTTTGAGGATGGTATGAGGTAGTCAGCTTCTGTTGAGTGGAGCAGGAACGCACAATGTCGGCGATAACTTTGGAGAGGAAGTTACGACCACGGTCAGTAAGCAGCTGTCGCGGGGCGCCAGGAAGTAAGATAATGTCACGCAAAAGAAAGTCCGCGACGTCAGTGGCGCAACTGGTAGGGAGAGCCCGCGTGATAGCGTATCGGGTGGCGTAATCAGTTGCGACGGCTACCCATTAGTTCCCAGAGGATGACGTGGCAAAGGGACCGAGGAGGTATAATCCAATACGAAAGAACGGTTCCACAGGGACAGTGATCGGCTGCAGATGACCGGCAGGTAGCACCTGAGGTGTTTTCCGACGCTGGCATGTATCACAGGCAGCAACATAGCGTCGGACGGAGCGAGCGAGACCAGGCCAATAGAAGCGGTGGCGGACGCGGTCGTACGTGCGGGTTACGCCAAGATGTCCTGCAGTAGGTGCGTCGTGCATCTCAAAGAGCACAGTCTGTCGTAGATGTTTTGGCACGACAAGAAGATCAGATCCGTCAGGGAGGAAGTTCCTTCGTTACAGAATGCCGCCCTGGAGAACATAGCGGCGAACGGACGCGTCGGTAGGTGTAAAGCGCAGACACTCGATGAGTGCTCGCAGCGGTAGGTCTCGGTACTGCTCATCGGCGATGTTAGCGAAGGCAGACACAGAGAAAATGCCGTTGGCGGTACTACAGTCGGCGTCGTCAGGCTCGTCTACCGGGTAACGAGACAGGCAGTCAGCGTCCTTGTGTAGTCGGCCAGATTTGTAGGTGACAGTATATGAACATTCTTGGAGGCGTAATGCCCAGCGACCAAGTCTTCCTGTAGGATCTTTCAGTGAGCATAACCAGCAAAGCGCGTGATGGTCTTTGACAACGGAAAAGGGTCGGCCATATAAGTATGGGCGGAACTTCGCAACCGCCCATACTAGGGCCAAACACTCACGCTCAGTGAAGGAATAGTTGCGCTCCGCGGGTGAGAGGAGCCTGCTGGCGTAAGCGATAACACGGTCGTTGCCGCACTGGCGTTGTGCCAGTACTGCGCCAATTCCGGGACCGCTGGCATCAGTACGGACTTCGGTAGGCACAGAAGGATCGAAATGGGCCAAACGGGAGGCGTTGTGAGAACGTCGATTAGATGCGAGAATGCAGAGGCCTCGTTATCGCCCCACTGGAAAGGGGCGTCTTTTTTCAAAAGCTCGGTTAGTGGTCGTGCTATGGCCGCGAAATTTTTCAAGAAACGGCGGAAGTAGGAACAAATGCCGATGAAGCTGCGCACATCTTTGACACACTTCGGAACAGGGAAGTGCGTAACAGCATGGATCTTGACTGGGTCCGGTTGCACTCCGTTTGCGTCAACGAGATGCCCAAGGACGGTAATCTGGCGACGGCCGAATTAGCACTTCGATGCGTTCAGTTGCAGACCGGCGCGACGAAAAACATCCAGGACTACCGAGAGGCGCTCGAGGTGCGTAGCGAACGTTGGGGAGAATACTATGTCGTCGTCCAAGTAGCACAGGCATGTGGACCATTTGAAACCGTGAAGAAGGGAGCCCATCATGCGTTCAAAAGTGGCAGGAGCGTTACATAGACCGAACGGCATCACTTTGAATTGATAAAGACCGTCAGGAGTTACAAAAGCAGTCTTCTCGCGTCGAGATCGTCCACGACAATCCGCCAGTAGCCGGAGCGGAGGTCAATAGAAGAGAAGTAGCGAGCACCATGGAGGCAGTCAAGGGCGTCATCGATCCGGGGTAGGGGATACACGTCCTTTTTGGTAACCCTGTTAAGGTGCCGATAATCCAGGCAAAGGCGCCATGAGCCATCCTTCTTTTTTACCAGTACAAGAGGTGACGCCCATGGACTACATGACGGTTCTATGATGCTCTTGGCAAGCATTTTGCGAACTTCTGCGTGAATAACTTGACGCTCAGCCGGTGACACTCGATACGGGCGGCGATGAATAGGAGGGGCATCGCCGGTATTAATGCGGTGTTTAACAGTTGTAGTTTGGGCCAAAGAACGATCGTTAAAGTCAAAAATATCGTTGTAAGAAAACAGAACGCGGTAGAGCTCCCGAGCGTGCTCGGGCGGCATGTCGGGCGCAATCATTTTCTGTAAGTCGGCGATGGTACAAGTTGTCGACTGAGATGGTAGAGGAGGATTGGCTGAATTGTCGTCTACCTCAATAGATGCTCTTGAGTGATCCTCGAATGAGCAAAGCTGGGCCAGAGGCATCCCGCGTGGCAGCACTTGTGTCGTCAAGCCAAAATTGACCACTGGCAGGCAGACGCAATTAGCCATAATAGATAAAACGGTATGAGGTACCGTGATCCCGTGTGTAGGGAGGACGTCTTGTATAGGAGCCGCGATATAGTGACCGTCGGGCACTGGTGGGGATGGCACTAGGTCAACGTAAGTCAGTGCCGTAGGTGGCAAGCGAACGAAGTCGACGGAACTGAGGCGACTGGGGTGTGGTTCAGCGGGATCCAGAACAGGCAGGTCAAGGCGGAGAGTACTGGCGGAACAATCAATGAGAGCAGAATGTGCGGAGAGGAAGTCTGAGCCGATGATGATGTCGTGGGGACAGTGGGCGATGACTGTGAATAGCACGATTGTTGAGCGATCGGCGAAGGAGACGCGGGCGGCACACATACCAATTAGGGGGGCTGTTCCGCCATCGGCGACACGGACAACATGCGTCGTGGCGGGCGTGATTATTTTTTTCAGGCGGGTACGAAAGTCCGCGCTCATTACCGACAAATGCGCCCCAGTGTCTATAAGAGCAGATACAGGAACACCGTCGACTTGCACGTCAAGAAGGTTCAGATGAGTGGGCAACGTCAGTGGAGGATTTGGCGGTGTAGGGAGCAATGCAGCGTCACCTCGAGGCGCTGCATCATTTAGTTTTCCGGCTGGGAGCGGCGTCCGAAGGGAGTCGGCGAAAAGGTGCGACGGGGCTGGGGAGAGCGAGATTGTCGTCGTTGGGGCGAAGGTGAACGAGAATAGGGGCGGTTCGGCGCAGGAGAGTCAGTGGCGGCATTATCAGAGCGTGCGGCATAGGGACGAGAAGGGCCACCTGAGGGGCGAGAGTAGGCAGTATAAGCAGACCGGGTCGGAGAAGTCCAGCGACTTCGACAGTGCCGAGAAATGTGCCCGATGCGACGGCAGTGAAAACAAATGGGCTTGTCGTCAGCAGTGCGCCATTCAGCTGGGTTGCGGAAACGTGGTGGGTAAGAAGATGCGGGACGGGGCGGAATCGAAGAAGCCGGATGGGTATCAGGGCGATGGGCCGAGTAGATGGTGTGAAGGCCCATGTTTTCGAACTCCTGGCGGACAACTGCCTGGATCAGGGAAACCGTGACTGCAGGTGCGTTGGTGGGGCGGGAGTCGAAGGAAGCCGGATAGGCGGCCTCAATCTCACGCCGAACGATCTTGGTAATATCGCCAGTGTTGTTGGGCCGAGGAGCGTCGGCACAGGAAGATGTCGCTGATGTGTTGGGCAAACGGGCAAACTGCTGATCGATACGTCTGCTTTTAGCGAGTTCCAGGCGGCGGCACTCTTCTATAACAGCATCGACCGTCGCGACGTTGTTGAATACGAGCAAGTTGAAGGCGTCATCGGCAATGCCTTAGAGGATGTGGGATACCTTGTCTGACTCAGTCATGTGTGCATCAACTTTGCGGCACAGAGCCAAGACATCCTGAATGTACGTGACATAGGGCTCTGTTGACGTCTGCACAGGGCCGGAAAGCGCCTTCTGCGCGGCAAGTCGGTGACCGTAGGGGTTGCCGAACAAGTCTCGGAGCTTTTGCTTGAGTGAATCCCAACTGGTGAGCTCCTCTTCGTGCGTCCGAAACCAAACTCGAGGTGTGCCACCGAGATAAAAGACTACGTTGGCGAGCATGATAGTAGGGTCCCACCGGTTACTGCGGCTGACGTGTTCGTAAAGGCTGATCCAGTCGTCGACGTCTTCCCCATCTTTGCCCGAGAATACGCCAGGATCACGAGGAGCAGGGAGAGCGATGTAGGTCGTCGAAGGGGCAGCAGGTGTCAGAGGCGGCTGAGTCGAGTTGTCATCGCCGGGAGCCATGAAGCTAGGCTCGACGTACCGTCCACTGCGAAGCTCCGTGACGAGGTACAGGGAACGTCCACCTCCACCAGATATGTTACGTAAGAAGACGCAGATGAAAAGCTATATATAAGTATATTTACAACTTAATACGCGGCACTTGGCCAAGAGGCAACAGCCCGCGCTAGCCTCCAATCGCCGTCGTCGTCTTCTTACTGCTCGCCTCTTCGTCATCGGTGATACTATTCCGTAGCAATATTATTACGTATACTTGTGTCAGTCATTATTATAGTTTAACAATAACAACGGACCAAGAACACATCCTTGTTGCACGTCAGAGGTTACTGGGAGCGCACTCGATAGGTTATTGACTAAAACCATTTGTGTACGAATAGGCAAAAATTGAAGGTTGTTGGGCAAATTGTTGTAGAAAAGCTGGCCACACTGTATACACAAGAATAAGCAAGAATCAGATGTATGCGTTGAGAGACAAAGCCGGCAATATCATTACTAATACAGATCAGATAGTTCAAGTGCCTGAGGAGCTCTGTAGAGATTCATACAATACCAGCGGCATCCAGGACGATAATGGAAGGGGGAATAGTGTAGAGGAAATTTGTATCCCACAACTAGCGCCGGAAGACGTAAAGAAACCTTGGGGCTATGCAAAGGGGGAAGGCAGCTCGGAAGATCAGGTAACAGCAGATTTGTTCACGGATGGTGGGCAGATTGTTCGAGAAAAACTGGCCACTTTATATACGCAATGCCTCATGACCTCGAGCGTACGGGAATCTTAGAAGAATGCCAAAATAATCCTAATACATAAGAAAGGACACGCCAAAGACTTGAAAAATTATATACCGATCAGCATACTGCCCATTGCCTACAAAGTATTTGCTAAGGTAATCGCAAATAGAATAAGCAATACCTTAGACTTTTGTCAACCATAGTACCAGGCAGGATTTCGTAAAGGATACTCAACAATAGACCATATTCACACTATCAATCAGATGATAGAGAAATGTGCGGAATATAACCAACTCTTATATATATAGCTTTCATTGATTACGAGAAAGCGTTTTATTCAGTCGAAAGCTCAGCACTCTTGCAGGCATTACGGAATCAGGGTGTAGACGAGCCGTATTTAAAAATACAGAGAGTTTATATATATATATATATATAGCGGCTCCACAGCCACCGTAGTCCTCCATAAAGAAAGCAGCAAAATCCCAATAAAGAAGGGCGTCAGGGAGGGAGATACGATCTCTCCAATGCTATTCACAGCTGTTTACAAGAGGAGATCAGAGACCTGGATTGGGAAGAATTGGGGATAAGAGTTGATGGAGAATACCTTAGTAACTTGCGATTCGCTGATGATATTGCCTTGGTTAGTAACTCAGGGGACCAATTGCAATGCATGCTCACTGACCTGGAGAGGCAAAGCATAAGGGTGGGTCTAAAAATTAATCATACAGGAAACTAATTTTTAACAGCCTGGGAAGAGAGCAGCAGTTTACGTTAGGTAGCGAGGTATAGGAAGTAGTAAGGGGAAATCTACTTAGGGCAGGTAGTGACCGCGGATCCGGATCATGAGACTGAAATAATCAGAAGAATAAGAATGGGCTGGGGTGCGTTTGAAAGGCATTCTCAGATCATGAACAGCAGGTTGCCATTATCCCTAAAATAAAAAGTGTATAACAGCTGTGTCTTTCCAGTACACACCTACTTGGCAGAAACCTGGAGGCTCACGAAAATGGTTCTACTTAAACTGAGGACGACGCGACGAGCAATGGAAATCAGTATGATGGGTGTAATGTTAAGGGATCAGAAAAGAGCAGATTGGTTGAGAGAACAAACCCGAAATAACGATATCTTAGTTGAAATCAAGAAAAAGAAATGTGCAGAGGCAGGACCTGTAATGAGGAGGGAAGATAACCGATGGGTTATGGACTGGATTTCAAGAGAAGGGAAGCGTGGCAGGGGGTGGCAGAAAGTTATGTGGGCGGATGATATTAAGACGTTTGCAGGGACTACATGGCCACAATTAGCACATGACCGGGCAGTTGAAGAAGTATGGGAAAGGCCTTTGCCCTGCATTGGGCGTAGCCAGGCTGATGATGATTATGATGGTGATACAAAAATTCCTTTATGCAGATTAGAACTTTAGGGTTCAGTTTCAACAGTATAAGCTTTAGTAGCAAGCATCAGTGGGATATTTTATCAAATGCTCGTGCAAAATGCAAGAAGATTGTCTCCATTTGTACATTGGTGTCATGGTTAGTATCAAGTCATGAACGAAAAAGGTGATTGAGTTTCGCAAGAGAAACCTTTGCGAAAACCATGTTGTGAAGGGTGAAAAAGTGATTACAGTCCAAGAAGGCAAGGATTTGAGAGTAGATGACATCCTCCATGATTTTGCATGGCACGATTGTTAGTGAGATCGGTCGGTAATTTAATGGGGAATTCCTTTTGCTTCTTTTGTGGACCGGAACGTCTTCTACCACTTTGAAATCATCTGTATGCTTCCTGAAGAGAGCGACTGTGAGAACAGTAAGGACAAATATGATGCAGCCATGTGTGTTGTGTTTCTTAGAAGTTTGGACTTAATTTCATCAATTCCAAATGAAGATGATAGCTTAGTCTGCTGGATTATAAATGAAATTCCGTCACCATAAGATGTGTTGCATGGCATGTGATTTTCATTAGTAAACAAAGGTAAAAAAACTTTGTTTCGATTTCCTTCGTGAATGCTGTTTCAAATGCGGAGTTAAATGTGTGAGCGCATTCAGAATCAGTAATAGGATTGCGAACATTATGAGGATGTATTAGTTGCGCAGTAAATTTGAGAGCGTGGTGCTATAGAAGAAACGGTTTGCGCGGCGAATAACAATCAGATATTTGTTTTACGCTTTGTAATACATTTCCCATCGATGTAAGTTCCAGTTATCTTAGCCGCTCGGCTAAGGCACTTCTTTTTATTTTCTAGTTTATTAAGGCGTTATTAAACCATGATTTTTGATTTCTGTGGCGAATGTAAACTTTTGGAATATACTTGTTAGCCAAATCATTTAACTGATCCGTAACCATCGACCATTTATCGATGGTTACGCGATGCGCGTCTTCTAACGTGGTGAAGAATTGCGTCAAGTTCGCAGTTGATTGCGTCAATGTCACCCTTTTCGTAAAGACTTATAGTTTTCTCATGTGTCTTATTTCGTGTTACAGGAAATGAGCAAGTAGAATGAATGACATTATGGTCACTATGTCCTCGAAGGTGTGTATTAAATGAGAGTGTGCGGGGATTACTATTAAGCACTACGTCGAGAATGGTTGCGGATTCTGGTGCGACGCGCGTTGGCTCTGAAACTAATTGTGTCAGACTAAAGTTCAAACAAATGTCGATAAAATTCCTTTCCTCTGAGGGACACACCATTGAAGAATATGGTAATTTGCGCCAGTCTATGTTTCGAAAATTCAAATCCCCGAATAGGAGGTTGGAGGCATTCATTAACTTAGGTTGTGCGATGAATGGCAATGTTTTTCTCGGACACGCTATATATTGAACACCTTTGAACTGTCCGACAAGACTCCGCAATTTACATTTCCGAGATTCTAGATTCATGTAGGAAAATATAAGTCACAATCGAATGACTGCTTGCCCTAAGTAGTTCGACGAGCGGCGTAAAATTACTGTACAGAAAATAAAAAGCGACGAAAGGAACAAGTCTACATGCAAACGAGTGTGCCTAGAATGCTCAATAACTAGCAGGAATTCCCTTAGCATGGGGAAAAACTCCCACCATGTATAAGTGAAGGATGAGCCATGCGCACGGCTAGAAAAGTACACTTGAGGTCGGAGCCAAAACGTATGACAACACAAAACAAAAGCACAGAGGACGAGTGCTGGTCTTTTCGTGTTGCCGTAGGTTTGTGCGGTAAAACCATGCATGCATCCATTGCAAATAGACCGACTCTGCACTCCACTGCAATATAATGATCCAGCTCCTTTGGCACTTATTGCTAATCCAGGCGATGTCCATGACGCATTCAAGTCGTTTAAGGGAGAGGGTCTGATTTAGATACGGAAACCGATTGCGGACATTTGGACACTGGCCACACGGCTTGTAAGTCAAGGCGCGTGGAGGTAAAACGCCAAAGGTTATGATGGTACCTTACACCGTAAGCTCCTAAGCTAGGCAGAGCCGCGACTTTCAGAGTTTCAGCCGGTGCCTCAGGAGTATGCATTCATCCAGATAGAACTTCCTCTTGTTAGGATCCCGACGAATGATCTGGAGGCCAGCAAGGCTAAACTCACGAGATCTACACTCTGAAGACCAACTCGCACTTGACGGAATTTCGAGATACTGGTGTCGATTGTCCCTTTTGCTCAAGGATAAATTGGCTGATAGCTGTGCTCTTGTTTGAACAATGGGCGTTTATTTGCGTCCTTGTGTGAGTGCAGCTACAGCTTCTCTGCCGAATGTATCAGGTGAAATCGTATTCGCTCGTTACCTTTTATATTTCCCGTAGCTCAAAAGTGGGTTTGAAGCAACAAAGATTAGTTCTCTTGGTAGATAAAGTATTTTCCCGGCCCAAGAAGATGGGAAGTCGCGCAGGAAGATTGCTAGCACTCTTCAGAGAAGTATAGAATTGTTTCATTCCAAACGCGAGCCCGAAAAACTCATGTGAAACAGGCAATGCTTCTGACGTGATTCTATTTTTTATGATGTGACCTCACGTATTGATGTGACACGATGTAGTTTTACCGGAAGAGCAATAAGCAGAGCCACTACAAACACAATCTGAAAAACACTTGAAAATGTGCCAATATCACCAAGGTTATTGGGGTCACAAGCGAGTGGTAATAGTGGAATCGTTTGTGGCAGTCTTGGTCAAGCCTTTCACAGCATTCAGAGACTCCTGGTCATCTTGCTGTGCCTGACACGGCGCCCACCCCTAGCACAGCCATTAGGTCGCAAATTCCTGCTTGCCTAGTGCATTCTCTTCCTTGCTGAACCTGTTGTCACGTTCTAGTGGCAGTCAAGAACACAGTAACAAAACTGCAAATGTTTAAACTAATTCTTCATTGGGCAAACTGTTGTCCCTAAAATGAAGCCAAATTAGCGACATCAAGCGAACGGTAAGCGATCGTCGAAATTTTTATCTGCGTGTCAACCGCGTCAGTTTTTATACATTACTCTTTGAAGCTTCCAGCGTAATCGCGGGTGCCAGCATGTCTTCTAGAAACTACTACACAATTCGCGCACCACATACAATCAGAACACACAAGGTCTCCTAAAACACATGAATTCTAGAACCTTCGATAACGTTTGAGAAACATGAGATATATGCAGGCGCGTCCTACCCGGAGCGATAACGTTTAACGTTTGTTAGCAGGTGAAAAGCAGTCACCCGAGAAAAAGAAAGAAATACACGTGTTTATCGGAAAGCTGTCAAGCTTGGGTGCCTATAACGTAAAACTATTCGAAAATAGTTTTATTCCAATCTGCTGACGTCATATTTGCGTAATCGCCGCCGCAAGCATCGGGCGCTCATCCGCAGGTTTGTATGAACAGACCAATCAAACGCTATCCTTGTTCATAGGAGGTCAGTTTTGTTTGCTTCAAAAACGAATAACATTGCCTACTCTGAGCGGCTTGTCTTACCTAATCGGCTGACAAGAGGCGACGAGCACGCTCAAGCGGATAGAGATCTCATGGGGCGGAGGCACTGCACTGAAAATCGATAACCGGTAGAAGAGGGTGGTGGCGGCGACTGCGATTGGTACGCTTTCCCTTATATAACACGTGGTGGCTAGTCGAAAATCATGGCGGCATGCTACGGAAGGTTAAGAATGCCGCTAAAATGGATCCTCAGCAAAGAAGAGTTGGCAGAACGAGGTCGTAAACGTGCCGAAAGTGCACGAAAAGGTTACGCGGCCACGCAAAAAGTTTTATTGTACGCAAAGAAACCCATGCTTTCCTGTAGGTGCGAGTCGCCAATGGCTGGGCGATCGACGGCAGCCATCTGTTATTCCTTTCGAAATGGGGCAGCCTGCGGCTATTCAGAAGAAAACTCAGTTTTGTTCGGCATATTAATGCATCTTTAACGCGCACACGTCACTTTGACGCGGTGAGTTTTTGTGGTTTTGTGACGTCGCGTGACAGGCAGGTGCACTGGATGCGGCCAGAAAGCCTTTGACCAATAGGCGAGGGCTCATGGCGAAAAGGCGTCGAATCAGAAATAACTATTTTGCTTTTGTTCGGTCAAATCATCCATAATCAGCGTGCACACGTCATACCAGATTTGAAGCTATCGCGATTTTCGTGACGTCCCGTGAGAGCCAGGAGAAGTGGAGGTCGTCCAAAAAGTTTTTAACCAATCGCGTAGCACTGATTGTAGAATTGGAATAGAAAAGTTTGGAATAGTTTTACGTTATAGCGCCCCTGTTGTGGAGTGAGGTGCAACCATAAGAATTTCGATGCTGCGTACACGTGGTGATTATTTTTTTCTCGAGCCGTAACCGATGTGTGGTTGTCTGGGAGGTACGCTGCAACTGGCGTGGAAGAAGTGCTTAGGTGCATCGCCGTTGGCATACTCCGGGTCTTTAAACTATCTGTGGCTTACTTCTACAATTGTTAGTTCCCAATCCTCTGTAACGTGTATAAGAAAAATCACCGCCCAAGCACTCCGTGCAAATGGTTAACCAGGGAATCTAAAACGTACGGCCCCGGTGTTTATCAATAAGTTCATCTCGATGGTTCATTAGACGACGTCTTGGTAGGCTGCCGGATCCTTGGTACGCAGTTGCTGCTTGCGCTCTGCTGCATAAGCCTGTTCTTGTACCGGTGCTACACCATCGGAACAGCATATAGGCGAGCTCCTTCCCGGTTTTGCTGTCGGGGATGCCTGTTTCTCAGGAGTACGTATGATGTGTAGCCTACCCATTTCGGAACCGGAGAGAAACGGCTGCGCCCGTGCTCGGCTGCGACGGAGAACAACGGCGTCGCCATTGGCGGAGCCAATCCCGAACCTTTATTTTTTTTTTTCGCGCATGCGCGTGTGGTTGCACCGGGCGAATTTTTGGCTTACCGGCTACAGACGGACGGAGACACGAAGTGCTAGCCATATACAGCTTCGCTGTAAAAATGCAGCGATGTCTACCCCACATATTCCACAGAGGACCATGACGGAATAGGTGAAAATTCTCTTGGTCTGCGTAGATATTGTTACCCAAAGGATGGTGAGTAAGATGAGCAAATATTTACAGGTTATATTTACAATAGCGGTTGCAGTGCTAACTAGTTAGATTCACAGCGCGAACCCAGTTCCTTCTTCCTCCTTTTTTCTCGAGTGATGGCGCCCACACGCATCGTTCAAACAATCAAATACCACACGCGTTTAGGCGGCAGAAGCGACGTCCTGGAGCGTGTAAATGTCACCACTGGGAGGCTGATATTGCTTCAGTTGCGTAACGTGTACGATCTCACTAGACTGGGAAGCAGATGGAGCTTCATGGGCGATCTCGTAGGCGACGGGAGTCATGGCACGAAGCACTCGTATGGGCCTGTGTAACGAGACAGCAGTTTCTCTGACAATCCGACCTGTCGCGACGGAGACCATAGAAGCGCCAACGAACCAGGCGGGAAGTGCACGGCTCAGTGTCGCCGGTCGTACAAACGCCTTTGACTCTCTAGGGATTTCAGAAGTCGGTCACGGGCAATTTCTCTTGCGTGGGCACAGCGGGCGATGGCGTCAAGTGCATATTCACTGGTCGGTGGCGCGTGAACAGGGAGGGTTCGGTCGAGGGGCAGTGCTGGTTCTCGGCCGAACAGAAAGAGAAATGGGGAATAACCGGCTGTGTTGTGGCGCGAGGAATTATAAGCAAATCTGACAAATGGTAGAGCCAGGTGTAAGTCAGTGTGGTCCGAAGAGGCATATTTCGCGAGCACGTCTGTGAGAGTGCGAAATGAGACGTTCCGTGAGGCCATTTGCTTGCGGATGGTAGGACGTGGACAGCTTGTGCCTCGTGGCACAGGACTACAGGATGTCCGCGATAACGTTTGACAGGAATGTCCGGCCACAGTCTGCGAGAAGTTATCGCGGAGCTCCATGTAATAAAATCACGTCGCGTAGAAGAAAATCGGCGACATATGTGGCATAGCTTGTAGGAAGCGCTGGGGTGATGGCGTAGCGCGTGGCATAATCCGTGGCTACAGCGACCCACCTGTTCCCTGATGTAGAAAGAGGAAAATGCCAAGTAAATCGAAACCAACCCGAAAATACGGCTCCGCGGGAATGTCGAGTGGTTGAAGGTACACAGCAAGGAGCATCGGTTGTGTCTTGCGTCGCTGACATTTCTCACACGCAGCCACGTATCTTCGAACGAACCCAGAAAGCCAAAAGAAGCGTCGGCGGATCCAGTCGTAGATACGTGACACACCCACGTGACAGACAGTGGGGAGGTCGCGAAGTTCGTGGAGAACAGCCGAGTGAAGCTGTTTAGGGATCACAAGGAGTAATAAAGGGCCGTCGGGTTGACTCTACCGCCATTGTGGCGGTAGAGTACGCTATCTTGTAGTGTGAATAAGCGAACCTTCGGCAAGTGCCGATTCCTCGCGGTCACTGATGATAATTAAGGACGGGTCACGGCGCTGCTCGTCGGCGACATGGAGCAGTGCGAAAAGAGGGAGAACACAGTATCGGACGTAGAGGTCGCGATTTCCACTGGTTAAAGAGAGAGAGAGAGGCAATTTGCGTCCTGGTGTTGGCGTCTCGACTTGTAAGTCACTGTGTAGGGATGTTGTTGAAGTTGGAGGGACAACGACCGAGCCGGCCAGTAGGATCCTTGAGTGACGACAGCCAACATAGTGCATGATGGTCTGTGATTACTGAGAAGGGCTTGACATATAAATATGGGCGGAACATTGAAACAGCCCAGACGAGCGCAAGACATTCGCGCTCTGTAATCCAATAGTTGCGCTCTGCAGTTGTGAGAAGCCGGCAAGCGTAGGCCCTTTCGCGGTCGTGTCCGTGTTGCCGTTGCGATAAGAGGGCGCCGATCCCATAACAACAGGCATTGGATCGGACCTCTGTAGGTGCGGACGGGTGAAAGTGGGCCAAGACCGGTGGATTGGTGAGAATTGTGATAAGGCGTGAGAATGCGGCAGCCAGAGGGGAACTCCACAGAAAAGACACGTCTTTCTTCTGAAGTTCAGTGAGTGGTCGAGCGATTGCTGCAAAATCTTTCACGAACCATCTGAAATAAGAACAGAGGCTCACAGACAGAAAGACTCAGGTACAGAAAAGCCGTTACTGCCCGAACCTTCTCTGGGTCGGGCAGTGGGTCGGAAGCATCGACGATATGGCCTAGCACTGTAATCTGTCGGCACCGGAAGTGGCAATTTTATGAGTTTAATTGGAGCCCAGCCTTGCGGAAGACGTCAAGGATGGCTGCGACGCTCTCAAGGTGCATTTCAAATGCAGGATAAACACAAGGACGTCGTCGAGGTAGCAAAGGCAAGTTGACTATTTCAAACCTTCAAGGAGAGAGTCTATCATCCATTCGAACGAGGCGGGGTTATTGCATTAACCGAACGGCATACCCTTGAATTGGTAGATGCCATCTGGTGTAGCGAAAGCGGTCTTTTCTTGGTCTTGCTCATCGACGCAAATCTGCCAATAACCAGATCGAAGGTCGATGGACGAAAAGTATTTGGCACCGCGAAGACAATCAAGAGTGTCGTCGATTCGTGGTGAAGGGTAAACGTAACTTTCAGTGATTTGGTTTAAGTGACGGTAATCAACGCAGAAACGCCACGTGCCATCTTTCTTTTTGACGAGCATGACCGGCGACGCCCAAGGACTCGACAAAGGCTCAACAATGTCTCTGGCGAGCATCGTGTTTACTTCCTGCTGTATAACTTGCCGCTCTGCCGAGGACACGCGATACGGTCGGCGGTGAATAGAAACAACATCACCAGTGTTTATCCGATGCTGAACAAGGGACGTGTGACAAAGAGGTCGATTGTCAGTGTCAGATATATTGCGGTAGGAAAGCAAAAGGTGATATAGGGCGACTGCATGGTCAGGTGCGAGGTCCGGAGAGACCATCGAGCGTTATGCGTCATCGAAGATCAAGGCATCCTGCGGGTAATCATGAGGATCTGGAGACGCGCCGGCTGCAAAAGCAATGATGGGGTCGTCGGTCACTGACAGGAGCGTGGTCACCGCTATGCCTTCAGGTAACACTTGCTTCATCAAGCCAAAATTGATAACGGGGAGACACATTCTATTGGCAGCAAAGGAGTGTACGACGGAGTGTGGCACAGTGATGTCGCGCGTCAGGAGGACATCACGAATAGCTGCGACGAAATAGTGGTCATCAGGCATGGTTGGCATTGAGACCAATTCGACGACGGTTAGGGCTTTTGGGGGTAAGCGAACAAATGCGGTAGTGCAGAGGGTGTTCGGTTGTTCGGGGCGAACGTCTGAAAAAAGAGGAAACTCGAGGCGCAGCATACCGGTGGAACAGTCGATGAGGGCGGAATGCGTCGTCAGAAAGTCGAGCCCGAAGGGTCATGAGGGCAACTGGTCATCACCGTGAGCAGGGCTGGAACTTGGCGGCCAGAAATTCCTATGCGAGCAGTGCACATATCCCTGACGGCCACAGAGGCGCCATTGGCGACGCGTAAGGCTCGAGTGATGGCAGGCGTAAGAACTTTTTTGAAGTGACGACACAGGTCAGCGCTCATTATGGACAGTCGGGCACCAGTATCAATTTATGCCGACATCGGAACACCATATACGTCTACTTCAATTAGGTTCGTGATGAGTGTCAAAGAGCTTTTGGAAAGGACGAACGTGATGCAGCAATATTATAGCATAGAAATGGGAAGCAGGGCGACTACACTCCTTTGCGGCATTAGAGCCACACGGTTGCGCCGCAAGACGGATTAGCAGCCTACCAGCGTTTTCCCAAAGCTGATTCTTACCAAAGACGCGGTAAGGGTGTCTACTGGCACTTCTTCCGGGCTCTGATAATAGGTTGCTCCGAGTAACATTAAAGTCACTGATATAAATTAGAAGTGTGGCGGGATTTTCGGGATCTTAAAAAAGAGGGTTAACATGAAATGCACTGCCTCTGAAAACACTATTGAAGCGCCCCCAAGACTGCAATAATAATATCATCAACGAATGCGCTTACTGATTTTATGCTAACGTAAAAGCGCCAAATGTATTCACATCATTTAAAGCGCCATTTATGCTCTAACCAAAAGTATTTTATTAAGGTTTCGTATTTTGAAGATTAGACCATGTGTGATAAAATGCAGTATATCTAACAGCATGTGTGCAATATAAAAGACGGCGATAGCGAAGAAAGCGCCAGGAGAAAAGAGGAGCAGGTAGGTGCAGCGTCTTTGAAGCTGGAAAAGAGAGAAGGAACAGAAAAGTGCAACGCCGTAACTGCCTCTCAGTGGAGGACAACTCAACATCGCTGCACGGGGAAGGGTTGTTTGGAGAAAAAGCTGGAGAAGAACGAGACCGGAAGAAGGCGGCAGGTCTTAAAAAATAAGAAAGAAGAAGCGTATTCGGGGCTAAACCCGCACCTGGTTTTGACGATGTAGAGTCTCCTGTGCGTAGAGAGCCACAACACAATTTTGGCGCACAGTGCCGTCGATGTTGGGGAAATCTTCCTTCCGGGCACGGATTGCAGCAGCAAGAGTGGTCACGAGCGCTTCGCTAGGGTCGCTGCTCGGAACAGATTCAGGTCCTTGTGATGGCCTTGGTAGAGCTGTTTGGGCGCTGCGGCCACAAAGGGCGTCGCTGTATGGCAGGCAGGGTTGAGCGCTAGCAAACGAGAGGGGAGCGGCTGTGTGCGTCCTAGGAAGCTGCGGCGATGCGACGCGGGCTCCGGCCTGCTCGAGCGCCGTCCTGCGCGTGACGGCCGCTGGGAGGACGACAGCAGTACGGCCGCCTTTCTCTCGAGATGCCACTCGAGACAGCGAGGCTCAGTCGACGCATGCCGGCCGCCGCCGTTCACACGACCTGGTCGCTGCGCAGTGCAATCTGTAATTTTGTGTGACCCGCCGCAGCGGACGCAGCAGGCGTCATGCGGGCAGGTAAGGCCGGCGCGGCCAAACACGCTGCAGCGGCCGCATTGAAGTGGCCGGGGAAGTCGACTGCAAACGCGTCGTTGTTTAAAAAAATTGGCTGAAGGCTTAGCTTGGTTAAGCCTGGAAGATTGCGAAAGCAATACCCTTGGCTGCACCTTAGTTCGGCTGATGGTCTGGACATGGTTGCCCTTTGTTAAACTTATAGCTATACATCATCCGACATAGTGCAAGGCAGCGCGCCGACCACTGCGAGGAGCCGAGCTGTAGCCCCATTTATTCTCCTAGCGTTACGTCACACCAGCGAGCGCCCTCTCTCGGTAGCGCAGCAGCAGCGGCGCGCAAGGCTTCGCCTCCACCATCGACGCCGCGAGCTGGGGCCCCGTCTCTCGGTCTGGCGTGACGTCACACCAGTGAGCACCCTCTCTCGGTAGCACCGCAGCAGCGGCGCGCAAGGCTTCGCCTCCACCATCGATGCCGCGAGCTGGGGCCCCGTCTCTCGGTCTGGCGTGACGTCACACGGTCACGTGACGCGCAGCTGTGTAAGGAGGCGCCACGACCACCGATGGGCCGAAAGTGCGAGCAGAATTGCTTTCGCAATAAAAGCAACCCGTTCGTAGGGACAATGGTACCGGCGAAGGCAACGCTCGCGTTGGCAACACTACTCGAGCTAGACATTACAGCCACGGCGTCTTGTATGTTGTTCCTCACTGTGTGGGCATCAAAGAACCGGTCGCCACCATAGATCATACCCACGCAGGAGTTGTTGCCTAGGGCTTTCGCCCGCACTGGAAGGTTGGCGATAACGTACATTTTGAGGAGAGGTGTCAAGTCCGTTCCTCGTGCAACAGCCACAGTTCGCTGGCCACAGAGAGGTGGCCAGCGATGGCGTATCTCGAGAGGGCGAGGAAGGTGCCTTTACGACCGATGGGCCGGTAGAATACGGTGTCGGCGGCATGGTCGGAGGCAGTGCTGTCGTCGGAGGAAGTTTGGGCGATCTGCACGAACTGTCGGAAGCAGCCCTTCCTTTTTCCGGCGGTCTCAAGCTGCACCGCAGCGCCAGCCGCCAGCTCTGCGATCTCATCGCCAGTGACACTAGATGAAGTGGGGTGCGCAGGCGAAGAGCGCGTCCACCGATACCATATAAGCAAACAAAGCGCCGGCGCCAGCTTCGGAACTACTGCGCATGGGCTACTTTGACTGTGCCGCCGCCAGTAGCAAATGTGCGCCGCGTGAGCCACACGTTACCGTGCTCACATTCATCCTGAAAAATGAGCAACGCGACTGGTGGAAATTCTTCCTGTGGCGATGACGCTAAACTGGCAGCCCGCGCAGAGGCACAGCGCAGGCGCCGTGAGAACCCTGTCGCCCAGAAACGAATTTTTCGCCGCCATCTCTCATGAATTCGAAAAAGCTAAACAGCTACGCTCAATATTTGCATTACAGAATATCGTAATCTTCGATAATTTTTTTCCTTCTTCTCAGCATGGTTTTCTAAAAGAGAATTTCCAATATCTTGAAAATGTTAGGCACTGCATGTTCCCCGGCTCTATTTTAAAGAATGTGAATTTCAGAAGTGTTCGCAAGTATTACGTGTTTCTTTCTAACGTGCTATATATGAGCCTGCATTTTACTAGATCAATAAAACTTAGTATACGGTATAAAAATACCACAGGAGCTTCCTCATCTAGAGTGGCTGATGAAACCAACGCCATGCGTGCATATGCGCGAGCCCGTCGAAGGGAAGCCTTTGCGTTATTACAAACCTGGCAGCACTTGGCTGGCGTGCCCAACAATGGTTCTATTTATGTGCAAATAAATCATATTTTGTGCTAATCAGTTTTCTAAAGAAAAAGTTATTTTCCTCCATTTTATCAGTCACCTATATGCAGGTATTTCATGCGGAATCACTACGGCTATACGGCTAGAAGTGTTATATAAGCAGTCCAGATTTCACCTCTTTAAAGCTCGCATCGGAACTTCCGTTGGCGCGTTAGCAATAAATTCTCAGCTCAAAAAAGGTTGCTCACCAGGAAAAGCTGAAAAGGCACCATAATGACCGCAGCGGCGATCCTTATTTTCATCCCAAGTATAACTTTTTCTAGGAAGGCACGCTTTGCCTGCAATAGATAGAGAAGAGCACCTGCGTGATTCATGGTCGTTAGTGCAGTGTTGTCGTATAATCTTCGTGCGTAAGACCAAAGTGAAGAATTATTTTCTGCTAGAGAAACTTATTTCTTCCTGTAATCGCCAGTGGTGTACGTAGGCTTACTTTCAATATATTGTCGCGAGAGGAAAAGGCAAGCAGTCAGTTCCAAGCGAACGACATTTTACTGTTCGTTTCTGCAGCAGCTACCCCGTACACTTCTTTATCCTCGGCTTCCAGCGTAACTTAGGCGTACCATTATCCCTCCCTCCAAGAAGATCAAAAAGAAGAGAGACTACTCCATGCGACCAGACGAAAGTTAGCACCCTCCCCCCCCAAAAAAATTGGGGAGATGTTAAATGCCACATGAAGAAAATCACAGAATTGAGAAAAACGATGAACATGACGACAGGAGCCGAACAGCAATTTGTGGATGAGAGCTGTGGATGTGGATGTCACAGGAACGTGGTGTGCGGGAGTGGTGCGATCTTTCGGCTGGAATAACTTCGTAGTTAGCAGGACTTGGATGTAAAACTATGTAGGCTCTAAAGTATTGGCGCAATAATTTTTATGAGCGGCCTCATTGACGTATAGGGATCCAAACCCATACGAAATCTCCCGCGTTGTATGCGACGTCTCGATGGCGTATCTTGTATCGACGAGCTTCTTGACTTTGTCGGGATGGCATTCGTTGTGCCGCGAGGCTTCGCCAGGTTGAATAAAGGCATTTATATCTGCTGTGGTAGGTTGAGACGAAGTTGATAGGAGCATCACGTCGAGCAAAGTGGTGACGTCGCGTCTGTAGACCAAACGAACAGGAGGAAACCCTGTGGTTTCTTGAAGCGCAGTGTTATACGCGAATGTCACATACGGGAGCAGTTCGTCCCAATTCTTATGATGCGTGGTGACATACATAGAAAGCCCATCCGTAATCACGTTGTTGAGACGCTCAGTTCACCCGTTAGTCAGCGAGTGAAACGCAGTGGCCGTACGGTGCGTTGTCCACTCAGCTGCAGAATATCTCAGACCAACGGGGCGGTGAAGGCTGTACCACGGTCTATGATGACCAGAGCGGGAGCACCATGTCGAAGTACGATATCCTTGACAAAGAAGTTGGCTGCATCTGAAGCAGTTGGTCGCTGAACGACTTGTGTTTCGCACTATCCAGTGAGGTAATCGGTGGCGACAACGATCCAGCGGTTATCAGCCCAAGACATGGGAAATGGGCTAAGTAAATCCATCGTGATTTGTTCAAAAGGTGAGCAAATAGTTCGTACAGGCGGAAGCAGACCGGCTGGTTTAAGTGGTGGAAGTTTCCTATGATGGCAATCTCGACGACATATGCTGTACCTAAGCACGGTTTGTTTAAGTTTCGCCAGTAGTACTTCTGCTTGATCCTTGATAGTGTACTGATGAAAGCAAGATGCCAGGACGTTGGTTCATCATGGCATGTACGTGGAACGTCGTTCGGAACAACGAGCTGGAAAAAGGTTGCCGTACGGCGAAAGTTCCGCTTGTATAGGATGTCGCCGCGCAGGCAGAAAGGGGACAAGCGACGGGCGAACTGCCACGGGGGTTGTGGGCGGCTTCCTTCATGGTATTCAATCAAGAGCTGGAGCTCGGAATCTTGGCGTTGCTGTTGAGCTTGGTTTAAAGAAGGTAGAGTACAAAGAAAACCAGAGTCGTCGTCAGTACGTAGCGGTCCGGGTTCGACAGGGGCGCGGGAGAAACAGTCGGCATCCGTGTGTTGCTGGGCAGACTTATAGACGATTGTCACATCAAATTCCTGCAACCGAAGGCTCCATCTTGCGAGAGAGCCTGAAGGATCCTTGAGATTTGCCAGCCAGCAGAGACCGTGGTCGTCGCTGACGACGCAAAAGGGGCGTCCGTAAAAGTATGACCGGAATTTCCGGATAGCCAATACAACTTCCAGAGATTCCTTTTCAGTTGCTGAGCAGTTTTTTCCCGCAGTAGACAACGTTCGGCTGACATACGCAATAACGCGTTCAACACCAGCTTGAAACTGTACGATTGTCGCTCCTAGACCAACGTTAGTAGCATCAGTATGCACTTCTGTGTCGGCCTCGGTTTCAATGTGACCAAGGCTTGGTGTTATCTGTAAACGTCGCTGAAGGTCGTGGAAAGCGTTGGATTGTGCCGGACCCCAAACAAATGTGACTTCGTTCTTGATGAGTCGTTGCAAAGGTGCGGCAATCTCACAAAATTCGCCACAGAACGGCGGTAATACGCACAAAGCCCTAAAAATGGGTGGACATCCAAATGTGTCTTCGGCATCGGAAACAGAGCAAGTGCCATGGCTTAGTGAGGGTCAGGGCGCACACAGGTGCTTCTGATGATATGACGTAGAAATTTAAGCTCCTCCTAGCCAAAGTGATATTTTTCGGGCTTCAGAGACAGGCCGGCGGTGCGGATGGCTTGAAGAGCGCCGTCAAGCCGCTGGATGTGTTGTTAAAATGCGGTGTAAAAAACAACTACATCATCTAAGTGACTAAAAACGAGTGCCATTTGAGGTCAGATAAATCTGTGTCCATCATGCGTCGAAATGTGGCCGGAGCGGAACACAATCCAAAAGGGAGGACCTTAAATTGATAAAGTCCGTCGGGTGTTATAAACGGAGTTTTTCCTGGTCCCGTTCGTCAACTTCAACCTGTCAGTACGTACTGCGCAGATCTATTGAAGAAAAGTAACGGGCATGTCGCAGACGATCCAAAGAGTCGTCATTCCGAGGAAGTGGGTAAAGGTCTTTTCTCGTGATGTTGACGAGTTTGCTATAATCGACACAGAATCGTAGTGAATCGTCTCTCTTCTTAACTAATGCAACAGGTGAAACCCAAATTGGTCGATGGTTGAATGACATAATAGTCTAGCATTTGTTTAACTTGATGACGAATACCATCCGGCTCTCTCTGCGACACGCAATTAACGTGTTGGCGAACAGGTTGGACGGTCGGTTCCGTGATGACTCTGTGTTTGCTTAAAGGAGTCTGCTTAACCTTCGACGTGGTGAGGAAACAGTCGG
Source organism: Dermacentor andersoni (assembly GCF_023375885.2). NCBI lineage: Eukaryota > Metazoa > Arthropoda > Arachnida > Ixodida > Ixodidae > Dermacentor > Dermacentor andersoni. Next base: position 76,814,764 of record NC_092823.1, read on the forward strand.
GAAATAATGACAGCAGAGTGAAGAGCCTCTTCTTTTCGCTTTAGTATAGCTGTGGGTTGACGTTGATGTGACTGGTCAAGTCCACATCGCCCGGTTGCGGAATCGAGATTGCCGTTACCGAAGCACAGTCGTTGGACTCGGCCACCGTTTCAAAGTAGGTCATGGTGATATGCCTCGTAAAGTGCTTGCATTCGCCACTGAAGTTGGTAAGTATACTCGCAGACACCTTTTCTTGAGCATGAAGCGAAGGCTACGGAAACTAAGCGCGCCTCTTTCACTGTTGTTGAGTAGTCCCGCGGTTTTGCTCACGTTTTCTTACGAGGAAAACAGGAAACAATATTTTTTTGGCAGCACCTAATTTTAAACAATACGCAACATTCACCTGTGAAATATTTATGGTACTGATTGTATTTTATTGTACTTTCAGCTTGCTCTTTCGAGTTTTCGCACACCCGAGACAGTCGCAGGTTTTGCACATTCAGTAGACGCAAAATGATGCCCGTGTCTTCTGGTGAGTGTTCGTCGCTTGCTGCCCCGCCAATCAACTTCCCTCAGAGGCTGTTGACTAACTTTACCAACTAGAGACTGTTGAAGCACACAATTATAGTTTTCTCTGCCTTCTGCGCAGAAACCAAGCGAGCCCCTCTGCAAATCGCAACCACGGCACGTACAAAGGAGCGAGCGAGATTACTACTGCGCCAGCTCTACCGACGGCAGCGTAGGTGGCGCGTCGCCACACGGCTGCTTCAGAGCTCCGACGCAGGCTGGGATGCTGGCTCTTCAGAACTTGGCACACGTCGTATGTGACTGAAGATTGATTCACGCCGAGTTGTTGTATGTGCCTCGACTAAGAGGTTGTGCGAGCTTGGCGAAACCCAAACCGGTGCCGAGCGCGCCCGGACTGCATAGCCTACGATTACCGTCATATGCAAAAACTCCACCCCCATAGCTTTCGCTTCACAGCCAAAAAAAGTTGTCTGCTTGTATATGATCGTGGTTTGCCTATTTTGGAGCTCTACGGGACTGCGTGTGACGCCGACTTCTCTATCCAGCAAAATGGTGAGGTCACCTTCGGCGATGCCTACTCCTAGTTTGTCTTGGGGGCCTTCAACGAGGACGAAGATGTTACTTCCAGGAGGTAACGTCACGCAGTCATCGACCACGCGTAAAGCGGCGCGGCGATGTTCATCCTCCACACTCGAATCCGAAGAAACATAGTAAGCAAAGGTCACGAACAAGTCACGCAGATTAATGATCGCCCCATATTCCCGGAGAAAATCTATGCCCAGTATAAACAACTGAGGACACTTGGGCAGCACAAAGAAATACACTACGAAAGTCAAAGCAGAAATTGTAAGTCTGGCGGTGCATCGTCCAATGGGTTACACGAGGTGTCCTCCAGTCGTAATCAGATGTGGGCTGTCCCACGCTGTGAGCACCTTGCGTAGCCGAGTGGTCAGTGGGGAACTCACAACCGAGTAATCAGCTCCCGTATCGACAAGGGCAGTTACCAGATAAGCGTTGATGGAAGAAGTAATAGCAGCGGAAGTACTTTTGGCAGTTGCGAATGAAGGCGTCAGCGGTATGTCGCGAGATACCGAGATACTTGTAGGCATACACACGCTCCAGTCCGATTTCATTAATTCTGTATTCTGAAGACATTGAGGCATTAGTGCTTCGCGAAAATGTCATGTGCTTGCATTTACTGATGTTAAGGGTCATTACCCATTTATTGCACCATTCAGATAGATTGTTTAGGTCAGATTGAAGGACAAGTGTACCATTAGGGTTATTTATTTGGCGATAGATAACGCAGTCTTCTGAAAATAACGTTAAACTAGAGTTCATGTTATCTGGAAGATCATTTATGTAGATCAGGAATAGTAGTGGACCTACACGGAACCTTGAGAGACGCCAGATTCAACAGGACAAGGAGAGGAAGCGTCATTGTTAGCGATAACATATGGGGTTCCGTTAGATTAAAAGCATTCGATCCATTTGAGGATTTTTGGGTCAATTTTCAAAGCGCTGATTTTTTGTAGAAGTAATTGATGAGGTACTTTGTTGAATGCCTTAGAAAAGTCAAGAAAAACACTATGAAGAAAGCTACCTCGGTCTAGAGCTGCTGCGATGTGATTAGTAAATAACATAAGCTGTGTTTCACAGGAATAGCTTTTCCGGAATCCATGTTGGCAGGAGGTAAAGAGGTCATTTGATTGAATATATGAGACTAGATCAGAGTAAATTACATGTTCTAAAAGTTTGCACGGGATACTGGTTAAAGAAATTGGTCCATAATTGAGAGGAGAATGCGTGTTCGCGGATTCAAAAAGTGGCGCCACTTTCCCGACCTTCCTATCTGATGGCAGCGTACTAGATTCAGTGACCTGTGTGAAGAGGTATGACAGGAAAACTGAAGAGTAAGCTTTCATGTTTTTCAGAAACTTTGCATTAATTTCATCGTCACCACATGAAGGCGAACCTTTAGTTTCTCAATTATTTAGCTATTCCCTCAATGTTGGCTACAATTGCATCCATGGGAAATAAATCGCGATTATGCAGCTGCGGCATGACAACAGCAGTTGTCTTTGTGAACACACCCACGAAGACGTCATTCAGGACAGTACAACATTCCTCATTGCGCAGCACGTACCCAGCAGAATCAACCAAGGAAATGGCACGGCTTTGTGCAGGTTTAACAAAGTTCCCGAACTTGGAAGGGTTGGCGGAAAGAAGAGAAGGGCGTGTGCTCTCCAGAAAAAAAAAATCATTTGCCTGTTTGATAGCAATCCGAGAGGACCACAGACTATCACGCTATTGGCCTCCAGCTCCACCACTGGAAAAGCTGGCGCCACCGTCGGCGTGACGTGCTATTAGGGACCACGTGGACATAGCGGCCGAGTCGGCTGCTTCGGGAGCGCCGAAGCGAGATGAAAACGAGTTTAAATTCCCTCGTACGCTGCGGTCCTCATTTAGTGGCAAGATTTTCCCGCTTCAAGTGCCTCCTTTACAACGCTTGAAAGCACTACAATAGGTAGTGGCTGCCTTTGAAGGCGCGCAACATGGTAGGCTACTGCTCAGTGCCGCAGTGCCGGACGTATGCAACGGAGCCCGGTGTCAGCCTTATTCACACGTAGCCGCAGGACAAGAAGCTGCGTGAAGCTTGGTTCGCGAAACATAAAACCGACATACAGTCATCGGCTACAACTTGGGTATGCAGCAAGCACAGACGCGAGGAAGATTTCTGCAACGGCGCCGGGTCTGCGATGTTCGGAAAACGCGCACTCAGACGCTCGCCCGACTCCGCTGCCCGACTAATGTCATGACGGTTTGGTCTATGAATTGTCGATGCTATAGATACTGGCAAGTTCACTGGAGTTGAAAGGGAGCGGTAAGAAGCACATTAAAAAAAAAGCATGCCATATGGTCATGTTCGTGTTATGAATTAATGCACTGGATCACGAAAAGAAGCAGGGGGAAATCGCACGCTGAGGACACCAATAAACATACAGTGCGACGCAACTCGAGAAATAATATTGAAACGTCCAAGAATTTAGAAGAAAAAAAAAAGATTGAATCGTCGCGACGGCACATCACAGTCCCCGTAGGCGTCGAAGTCTCTAGAATGAAATTATTTTTGAACAGCTCTGATAGCGCACACGTAACAGTGGTTGCTTGTGTACTATCAAATGCTCATATTCTGTGGCCTAGAGCTCATGGCACGGTGCGAAAACGCGCACGCGGCGAAAGCGAAACAGTGCGCGGACAAGCATGCAGACGCGAAGTTGGTCACTCCGAATCTGTGCGATCGCTGCATTGAGGCTTCATTTTATTACGCTTCATTTAGTGATACATACACAATAAGAACATATTTCACACAGTTTATTCTCAGCGTTTGAGTACCTGTCACGCAAGAAGCCGGTTCGAGAGACTCCATCGCGGCGACCGTGCGCAGTGGCGTTCACTGTACGTATTCGGTAAAGAGGTAGCGTCTGTAAACGCTTCTGCGCTTTCAGTTTGCTCAAGATTATTGTTTAGAGAATAAACTTCTCTCGTTTCGAATATATTTACAGAAATGTCCAGGAGAGCTCGCACGTGGTGTTTTCAGTGAGCGCTGACAGCAAAACCTATGAGGAGCGCGCCGCGTGATCCCTCATACTACGCCAGCGAGGCGCTTCCGATAGATGGCGACTCCGTTACTCCTCGCCGCCAATACACGCCAGCGAGCAAGACTGTTTGTAGACTTCCCTAAACAAAAAACCCGCTTTTTCTTGTGCAGTAGCCTCTTTAAGGTTGTGTTAAACCAAGGTGCCTGTTGTTTACCTGAAATTTTTTTGTAACGGGATGTGTTTATAATGAGACTTGTAACTTTATTTTTAAAGGAAATCCAGTTTTCTTCCTCTGTACAATCGAAAAATGTTAGAATGCAGCCATCCAAGAATAGTTCAAGCTCCTTATTAATTTAGACATTTTCTCACTTTTTGTAATTTCTAACGTTTTTGTTGTCGAAGGCTGGCGCGTGTTGCAGGTTGTTATAACGAAATGAATAAGGCTGTGGCCGCTTATACCAGGCATGTATAAAATCGAGTGCACAAGTCCAGGTGTTGTTGTTAAGATGAGATCAAGAATGTTAGCCGATGTAGGACCAATTCTAGTAGCATTGGAAACGATCTGAGTGAAGTTAAAGTCTAAGCACAAGGTAGCAATTGATGAAACACCAGATAACGTTTCAGATACAACCGGGACAGGTCCAGACCAGTTATTGTTAGACATATTGAAGTCACCCAAGAGAAATAATGCAGAGCGTGGGAACTGTAGAGCCAGGTAATTAAGCACATCATGTAATTTTTCACAGAAATCTGAAGCAGCATTTGGTGGGCGATAGCATGCGCAAAAAAAAAATTTTTGGTTTAAGGAACTGGAAACACAAATAAACTTCAAGTCTCACTTATTTACAATCATATGCGATGCAAGATTGTCGGCCACAGCAATCAGCATGCCACCACCGTGTTTGTCAGAGCGATCACAACGATAAATCGCGTACTTTTCTTTACACTCAGATAGCTCAGAGCTGTCAATTCTTGACGATAACCAGGTTTCATTAAGTAGAACTACATCGGCGGAGCATGCGTCCAAGACTGATGACAGTGCCTCACGTTTATTGACAATGCTTCTAATATTGGTGAATATAAAAGATACATCACGGTGAGTAGCGGGGTTTTAGTTAGGATAACATCTGATTATCCGAAGCTGACGTCTATGCAGGTGATGCATCTGTCAAAACGGAAGCACCATTACGAGATTCAAGGACGCAAACACGGTCGGTAGCTGAACAGTAAACGTAGCACTTTTTCCCGATATAGAGCTAATTATGGCGTATAGAAAATTGCTTTCCAGAAGATTTGCCATAATCAAACAATTTTTTTCCTCATAGCTCTTGTCGCTCTGCAAAAGTATTCGGTCACATCCACTTCAGATTACGCTTTGCCGCCAGGATACTGTGCCAAAGTTTCAGTGAAAAAAATTCAACAATAATAGGTCGGCATTTCCCAGGGACGTATTTGCCGAGTCGGCTCGCACAAGACAGGCGGTCGTCACTGCAATTTAGGTTTAGATTCATCGTGGAATTCAGAAGGGAAACAATCTTGCCCTCTGACTGAGCCCATGTTTCCGCGCCGGTGTCAGTAATGCCGGGAAATATAAGGTTAACCCTGCGGGAACGGTTCTTAAAATCACCAAGTCGTTGGTTAACAGCGACTACTTCGGCTGCTGAGCTTTGTCCGACTGGGGTTTCGGCCGATGATAACCTAGTTTCAACTGCGAGAAGCCTGCTGTCTATGTTGGAAACACGCCCCTCAAGTGATTGCTGAGCCGCATTCAGCTCGTTAAGGGCACTCATGAGTTCATCATGTTTTTTATCCATTTTTTCATGCAGCCATTTCATGAGAGCAACCGGCTGGCTATATTGCTGACCAGAGGGATCTTCCCTAGGTGGCCCTGGATTTAACTCAATATCACCAGACCTAAACAACAGCTTGGCAACGTGAACGCACTCGCCGAATAAAGCGAAGAAAACAATTGGGCATGGAATCATAAGTAAGCAAAGGTAGTTTGACTTTCTACAGTAAAGTGAAAGGGGGCGACGAACCTGCATCACAAAACGGAAAGGTGTTGGCATAGTCTGCATTTTGCTTGCACTTCCATGCCCACTGAAGAAATCCACAGGAAAGCGGTAGCTTAAAAAGCACGTTGCTGATGTAGCTTTCGACACGGCAGGCAGCAAGGCGTCTAGTTCCGGCTGATGTACCGCAAACAAAAACGGCGCTGGCGCTTGACAGGAAGGCGAGTTCACCGTCGGTAGGCGGTGGCAGTTTTCATCGCCCTGGAATGCGCATTGCGGCTCGCACAGCTGCGCACTGACGAAGCCGGACGATAGATCCCAAATGGATCCAACAATCAGCATCTGCATCAAAAAACGGAAAGGTGTTGGCATGGTCGGCATTGTCCTTGCACTTCCATGCCCACTTAACGGGTTTGTCCTGCGAGGCGCGTTGACAATGCATGGTACAGCGCCATTTAGGATCCCCTCGGTTTGGCTTGCGGTTGCTGTTGATATCTTCTTCACGGAACTTGCCAGGGGACTGTATTGCGGTGGAAGGCCTTAGAGGTGACGGCTACTTCGAAGGATTTCTGGCGTCCCGGAGGCACTGGCGTCGGTAGCTTCTGGTTGACGACCAGTAGGCTTACGGTGGATGCGTAACCAACGCCTCCACCAATTTGTCGCGAGAGGAAAAACCAGGCAGTCAGTTCCAAGCGAGCGGCCGTTTACAGTTCGTTTCTGCAGCAGCTACGACGCGCACTTCTTCATCCTCGGGCTTCTAGCGTAACTAGCACTTGCCCATATATACATATATATATATATATATATATATATATATATATATATATATATATATATATATATATATATTATGGCAAAGAAGTCCGACACGGCCGTGGACGACACGAAGGACGCGGACAAGAAGACGCAGCAGCGTAGGCTTAGCCAGTCACACACCAGGAACAGCGTCTAGCCCGAGCCCCACTTCAGTAGCGCTGGCGATCCGGCTGCGGAGCTCGGCACGGCGCACTTCTTCTTCCTTACAACTTCCCCCCTCGCTGAAGACGGAGCTGCACAGGAGGCCTAAGGCGTCGTGAGGACGAAGGGCTCGTGATACGGCTTGAGCCGATCTGCGTGCACAATTTCACGGCCTCGGCGACGCAGGTCCGTAGGGGGCGTCAGAGGTTCGATAACGTAGTTCACCGGAGAAGTTTGGCGTAGAACCCGGTAAGGTCCATGGTATCGGGATACAAACTTGGAAGAGACACCTTGTGTCGAAGTAGGAGGCACCCACAACCAAACAAGAGCGTCAGGCGAAAACTGGTGGTGGGGGCGCCCGTCGTCATGACGAAATTTCTGTAGCGCTTGTTCTTGTGTTGTAAGGGAGCGAGCTAGTTGCCGACATTCTTCTGCATACCGGGCGGCTTCGGAAACCGGTGTACCTTCTGATAAGTCGGGACGGTAAGGGAGAATAGTGTCAATGGGAAATGATGGTTCGCGGCCATATAGAAGAAAGAAGGGAGAAAAGCCCGTCGTTGACTGGGGTGCCGTGTTGTAGGCGTACGTGACATAGGGAAGCATGAGGTCCCAGTTGGTGTGGTTGGAGGCGACATACATCGAAAGCATGTCGCCAAGAGTTCGGTTAAAGCGCTCTGTCAATCCGTTTGTTTGCGGGTGATATGCGGTGGTACAGCGATGAATAATGCGGCATTCAGCGAGAAGTTCTTGAATGACATCGGCGAGAAAGACGCGGCCACGGTCGCTCAGGAGTTCGCGGGGAGCGCCGTGACGTAGAACGAAGCGTTGAAGGAGAAAGGAGGCAACGTCACGAGCCGTCGCGGCTGGCAGAGTGGCCGTTTCTGCATACCTCGTGAGATGGTCTACAGCTACAATGACCCAGCGATTGCCAGCAGCTGTGTATGGCAGAGGCCCGTAGAGGTCTATCCCAACCCGGTCAAAGGGTCGCGAAGGGCACGGCAAAGGTTGCATTGGTCCAGAAGGGCGGCAAGGATCAGGCTTCCGGCGTTGACATTCTGTGCAAGAGCGAATGTACTTTTGCACAAATGTGTACATACCACGCCAATAAAACCTATGACGTAGTCTGGTGTAGGTCTTGAAGAGACCAGCGTGCGCGCACTGAGGGTCGGCGTGGAAAGCGGCGCATACATCAGTGCGGAGCTGCCGAGGTATTACAAGCAGCCATTTGCGGCCGTCGGAACTGTAGTTACGGCGATAGACAATTCCGTCGCGGATGGCGAAGTGCGAAGCTTGTCGGCGTAACGCTCGGGATGGTGGGCGTGTAGGTGAATTAGAGATGTAATCAATCAAAGATGAAATCCAGGAGTCCTTGCGCTGCTCCAAAGCCATGTCGACAGAAGCGAATGGGAGAAGTGGGTCGTCTAGGACGGACACACTGACAATGTCGGCGTGGACAGGCGAGCGCGAAAGAGCATCGGCATCGGCGTGCTTCTTGCCTGAGCGGTAGACAACCCGGATATCGTACTCTTGGAGCCTCAGTGCCCACCGGGCTAGGCGGCCGCAGGGATCCTTGAGAGACGACAACCAGCAAAGTGCGTGGTGATCGGTAACGACATCGAAGGGCCGGCCGTACAGGTATGGGCGAAATTTTGTGATGGCCCAGATGATCGCAAGACATTCTTTTTCCGTGACGGAATAGTTGGCTTCAGCTTTCGTCAGAGTGCGGCTCGCGTAAGCAACAACATATTCTTGGCAGCCGGGCTTTCGCTGGGCGAGCACAGCGCCAAGACCAACACCGCTAGCATCCGTATGGAGTTCTGTGGGAGCAGTTGGGTCGAAATGGCGTAGTATCGGTGGTGTTGTGAGGAGGCGACGTAGCGTCGCAAAGGCATGATCGCAAGCCGGGGACCATGAGGAAAGATTGGGGTCTCCTCGAAGAAGCTCTGTCAGTGGTGCCATAATCGAAGCGAAATTTCGAATAAAGCGGCGGAAATACGAGCAGAGGCCAATGAAACTGCGCAAGTCTTTTAGTGACGTTGGCCTCGGGAATTCTGTAACAGCACGGAGCTTAGCGGCATCAGGGAGAACGCCGTCCTTCGACACGACATGTCCGAGAATTGTCAGCTTGCGTGCGCCAAAGTGGCATTTCTTCAGGTTTAGTTGGAGGCCAGCGTCACTGAGACAGCGTAAAACCTGCTCCAAGCGATGAAGGTGAGTAGGAAAATCGGGTGCAAACACTACCACATCATCCAAATAACACAGGCACGTGTTCCATTTGAGGCCTCGGAGAATAGTGTCCATCATCCGCTCAAAAGTCGCGGGCGCGTTGCAAAGTCCGAATGGCATCACACGAAATTCGTATAGGCCATCTGGTGTGATGAAAGCAGTTTTAGGCTTATCGTCTGCAGCCATAGGCACCTGCCAATAACCAGAGCGCAGATCGAGGGAGGAAAAAAACTCTGCGCCTTGTAAGCAGTCTAGGGCGTCGTCGATCCGCGGCAATGGATAAACATCCTTTCGGGTTATTTTGTTTAGGCGACGGTAATCTACACAAAAGCGGATCGAGCCATCTTTCTTTTTAACTAAGACTACTGGCGATGCCCATGGGCTGTCGGATGGTTCAATGACGCCACGCTTTAGCATGTCACCTACTTGCTCGTCAATGACGCGCCGTTCGGTCGACGATACGCGGTATGGTCGCTGCCGTAGCGGTGAGTGAGAACCGGTGTCAATCCGGTGACATACAGTCGTCGTTCGGCCCAGAGAAGTGGTATGGCTGTCAAAAGCAGGACGAAATTTCTCGAGGAGACGAAGAAGGTCATGGCGTTGCTTGGGGTTTAAGGCATTGTCGATGACATGGTTGAAAACGTCCTCAGGCGATGTGGCAGTCACGGGACTACAGTAGAGGGTGCTGACTTCTGACGATCCAATAGGAAGTTGCAACGTGGTAATCGTGTCGTAAGGCTCCACAGTGCCGAGAGATTCACCGCGAAGCAACGTAATCGGGAACGGGAAGTAATTGTATACAGGAAGGTGAGTCGCGCCAGCTTGAAGGCCAAGCAGCGCAGTTGGGAGTGGTGAGAGGTGGCGATGAACGAAAGCAGTTGAAGGTATAAAGAGTACGGTGGCGTCGGAGGCAACGGAACAGGATACAGATGCCAGAACGGATGCGTGTGGAGGTATTAGGATGTCGTCAGTGAGGGACAACTTGGTGCAGGAAAGCGAAACGTCATCAAATATGGCATTGCCAAGCGAAGAGAAGGCGACTTCTGCACGGGAGCAATCAATAACAGCTTGGTGACGGGAGAGAAAGTCCCAACCTAAAATAATATCGTGGGAACAGTGGGGAAGAACGACGAACTCGACTGTGTAGAGCACACCTTGAATTTCAAGTCTGGCGGTACACGCAGCCACCGGCTGGACGTGCTGTGCTGTGGCCGTGCGGAGTAAAGGACCGAAGAAAGGCGTCGTGACTTTTCGTATTGAGCGGCAAAGTTTTTCGGCAATTACAGATATGGCGGCACCTGTGTCAATGAGGGCAAGCACAGAGACACCTTCAACAGCGACATCAATAACGTTAGGCGGCGAAAGAAGAGGGCTTAAGCGTTGCGGCGATGACGCAGTTCTTGCCTCAGGAACTGCGCCACTTAGTTTTCCGTGTCAGCAGGAGAGGGACGTCGACGCATCGGGGAGGGCGAGCGACGACGAGGAGAAGGAGAACGGCGGTCAGAAACTTGACGAAGGCTTTGGCGGGGAAGGGGTAAATCGCGGTCAGGAGCGTAAGGCAACGGATGGTCGTACGCGGCTGTGCGTGGGTCGTCACGTGGATGAATTGGACGGCGGCGGCACAGGCGTGCAACGTGACCGGGAATACCGCACGAATAGCAGATGGGCCGATTGTCCGCTGTACGCCAGGGATTCATTACTCGATGGACTGGAGGTCGTGGCGGCGTGGGGGTAAAAACAGGGCTAGGCATTGGAGGCGGAGCCCGGAAGGTCGGTGGTCGTGGTCGTGCGACGGCGTCGGCGTAAGTCAATGGGGCGGTGAGTTGAGGCGCCCGTTCCTGAGGAAGGGCCTCGGACACTTGTTCTTCTATAACGTGTCGTAGGGTCGGACTAAGGGACGAACTTGACTCCGGTGGATTGGAGATGAGGGAGAGCTGGCGAGCAACTTCTTCCCGGACGAAAGCCTTGATTTGCGAGAGGAGGGTGGCATCAGGAAAAGGAGAGGTCAAGCCGGACAACGATTCCTGATGGGGAACATGACGGCGAGTGAGGAGGCGTTGACGGCGGAGCTCGTCATAGCTTTGGCACAGTTCAATAACTTGGGCAACAGTAGAGGGGCTCTTTGAGATGAGCATCTGAAACGCGTCCTCGTCGATACCCTTCATAATATGCTTGATTTTATTGCACTCAGTCATGGATGCATCGACGCGTTTACAGAGATCGATGACATCTTCGATGTAGCTGGTAAAGTTCTCACCAGGCTGCTGAGAGCGCGACTGCAGACGCTGTTCGGCACGAAGCTTTTGAACAGCAGGGCGGCCGAAGACCTCGCTGAACTTTGTCTTAAACAGCGCCCAGCTTGGGACTTCACTTTCGTGGTTCCGAAACCACAAGTGGGCTATTCCGGTGAGGTAGAAAGGGACGGTGGTCAATTTAGTAATGTCATCCCATTTGTTGTTCCGACTGACGCGTTCGTATGATGAGAGCCAGTCATCAACGTCATGGTCGTCAGTGCCGCTGAAGATAGGAGGGTCCCGCTGGCGGAACGTGCCGGGGCATACGGTATACTGGGGAGCAGGTGGTGGTAAGCTCGTGGCGCTTTCGGTGGTCATGATGGCAGGGAGAGTCCGGCTGCGCAATTCCAGGATTGCAGGAGACCCAGCAAACCTCCACCAAATATGGCAAAGAAGTCCGACACGGCCGTGGACGACACGAAGGACGCGGACAAGAAGACGCAGCAGCGTAGGCTTAGCCAGTCACACACCAGGAACAGCGTCTAGCCCGAGCCCCACTTCAGTAGCGCTGGCGATCCGGCTACGGAGCTCGGCACGGCGCACTTCTTCTTCCTTACAATATATATATATATATATATATATATATATATATATATATATATATATATATATATATATATATATATATATATATATATATATATATATATATATATATATATATATCGAAGAAAACACCTCTCCAAGAAATCTGCCGCCACGACCAAACCGTTCCCGTTCGCCATACACACGTCTTTCCCGCTCGTCTCTGGCTCATCCGTCTCTGTCTCTTTGTTACTCCTGCCGCTGCTTGGCAGACTGACTGGCGCAGGTTTGATAGGTGAGCCTGCCATGCCGACCCGACCCCAAATTCCTCTATTTACACTGTCTGGCCATCACAACCTCGTCAAATTTGATGTGGAAGGTATACCTGTAATAGCACCAATTGATTGAGGAGCACAGATATCGGTTACAAACTCTGACTTCGGAATGCGCCTAAAAATAGACCTCGCTTCTTCGCGCTGCCTATATTCCGCGTAGGCTACTGGGGAACTCCAGCTGTCACTGGGATGTGTGCCCCCATTTCACAGCCGCCGGAAGCCACACTAATGTTTTGTTTTATGTCTTGGAGCAGTGCCGACACGAAATCATCTTAGGCCTTGATTTTCTGTCTCCATATTCGGTCCTTATTGAATGCTCAGAGGGTGTTGTCCAACTCGCCCTACCGCAAGCCACTTACCCTCCTGATTGTACGCCGAGTCGACTATGCTCCCCCGATTATGTTCTTCTACCTTACTGAGCCGTGTCCTCTATAGCCGTTTCACCCAATCCACCTCTTTCGGCGCCGATTTCATCATGTCGCCCGACGCTACCGTCCTCCTGTCGCAGAACGTCACATTCCCACAGACTGTTGTCCATATAATATACAATGGCGCCTGTCTCCCTGTGTCGAATGTAGGCATCTTCCCTAAAGTGCTGCCTTAGGGCATATCTCTCGAACTTTGGCCCCCGCTTGCGTCTATCATACTTCGGCCTTAACTAGAGATACTGCGTTACCTATGTCTGTTGGTTCGGGCCCCACAACCCGAGTATTCGAACCTTTCCCGACAAGGATCCTTCCTCACCTTCCTGCCATGCAGACGCACTTGGTAGTCTTCTCGCCTCGTACCGGTACGTTTTCAAGTTCGATGACCGGCCACTGGATCAAACCTCCGTTGTGAAGCGCAGGATACACACCAGCAACTTCAGACCAATTCACGGGCGTGCCTACCGCGTCTACCCTACTGTGCGCCAAGACATATAGAAGGAAGTCGACAAGATGCTTGCCGGAGATATCATCGAGCCTTCTTATAGTCTTGTTTCCCCGGTCGTGTCCATCAGAAAGAAGGATGAGAGCAGGTGCTTCTGTTTCAACTCTCGCCCATCTCAAGAAAGCAACAAAACTATGCGCATCCGCTGCCACAAATTGATGATGCCCTGTATTGTTTACATGGCGCAAAATATTTTTCATTGATAGACCTTTGCTACGGGTATTGGAAGATTGCACTCGACGAGATCGGCCATGAAAATGTTCCTTTTATTACACCTGAGCGCCTCTATCAGTTTAAAGAGATGTTCGGCTTATGCAATGCCACGGCTACATTTCAACGTATCAAGGACGCTGTCCTTCACGGTTGCAAGTAGTCAGTGTGCCTGTGCTACTTCAATGATATTGTATTTTCGCCGACTTTTGCAACGCACCTCGATAGCCTTTCGACAAATTTTCTGTTTTCTGCAAGGCTGGGCTTCAGCTGGTTCATCACAATGGCACGTTGGCCGCCTACAACTTACTATGCTGGGACACGTTGTAGATTCTTGCGGTGTCCAACCCCATTCCGAGAAATTTTGCGCCGTCAATAAATTTCCGCACTGACCTGAGCCAAAGAGGTTCGAAGTTTTATGGGCCCCTGCTGATACTTCCACTGATTCCTACGCAATTTCTGCATAGTTGAATGTCCACTCATAGAGCTTTTCAAGAAAAAGGCGGATTTTTTCTTGGTCGAGAAAAAGCCACTGCGTTCGGTGTTCTTCCCGTTGGGCTTCCTTAAATGCAAGTTCTCCCACATTTTGACACTCCTACAGATTTTTGTGTCCATGTCAGCGGTCATGGAATCGTCGTTGTTTTCCCTCAGCGTCAGAATGTTTTCATAGTATTATTGCTTACATTAACCGTCTTCGGCACGAAGCGGAGCGCAATTACTCCATTATTCAAGGCGATCGCCTTGCCCTCGTTTGGAGAGTAGGCATATTTAGCCTTTACTTCTACGGCCGACTATCTGCAGTTATCACCGACCGTCATTCCTTATACTGGTTTTCATCCCTGAAGGATGCTACTGGACGTCTCGGCCAGTAGGCTCCACGACTTTAGGGATACTCATACGCAGTTGTGCATAAGAGCGGCCGATTGAATGAAGACACTGATTGCTTGTCGCGCCATTCTCCAATACCACCGGAGATTCGCGACAGCTGCGATGAATACTACACGCTGCCGCTTGCTGCGTTTCAGAACATCGATCATAGATGAGTAATACCGCGACCCCTACATGTGAGACGCCATTTCCGGCTGATTTCTGAGACACTTTCCCCTTCTCTGCTTGTGTTGTTGATGCATATGGCTCCTTGTACCATTACAGCATGCATGCTGACGGTCCTGAACTGCTGTGGGCTTTGGCCACATAAACGTCAAACTGCCCGCGCACAGCTGCACGATGTTCCTACTGCAGATCACTTCGACGACTCTACGTCGTATGACAGTGTTCGGCATCGCTTCTTTTTCGCTGGTATTTACCGTTTCGTATGCTACTACGTCACTAAGTGTAAACAATGCCAGCGCCATGAAAAACCAGCAGTACTCCCAGCTGGCCGCTTTCAACTCCTTGACGTACCATCGGACCCAGTCTGTGGGGCTGCTCTTTACCTTCCTAGCCCATTTCCGTTTTGTTCCTGGGGAAATGAGCGGATAGCATTCGCTACCCACTGCACGACCCGCTACGCAATCACTCGGCCGCTCCCAAGCAGCTGTGTGCAACCCACATCACGAACTTCCTCTTCCAAGACGTTATTCTTCACCATGGCGCTCCTCGACAGCTCCTCACAGACCTGGGCCGCTATTTCATATCGCACGTTTTTCAAGATCACATGCACTCCTGGACTACAAATTGACAAACGAGTACCGCCATACAATCAACGGCCTCAGAGAGCGCTTTAATCGAACATTCAAAGACGTGCTACCTAAGTATGTTTCTGCAGACGATCATGACTGGGACATCGCTGTGCCCTTCCTAACATTTGCCTATAATTCCTCCCCACTTGACTCCTCATGTATTTGTCCGGTTTAGCTCTTGTACGAAAGAAAGCCCACGCTGCCATTTGGCAAGCTTCTTCCCACCGTTCTTGACACGTCGTAATCTTAATTGAAATCAAGAAAAATAAATGGGCATGGGCAGGACATGTAATGAGGAGGGAAGATTACGGGTTACGGACTGGATCCCAAGAAAAGTGAAGCGTAGCTGGGGGCGGCAGAAGGTTAGGTGGGTGGATGAGATTAAGAAGTTTACAGGGTCAATATGGCCGCAATTAGCACATGACCGGGGTAGTTCGAGAAGTGTAGGAGAGGCCTTTGCCCTTCAGTGGGCCTAACCAGGCTGATAATGGTGAGGCTGATGATTCGAACATTTTATATCTTATTTATTTCATTCTTTGTGGCAGAATACTGTCTTAAACATTATCACTTTGCGAAGCCACGAAGACATTTAAAACGAGAACAACAACCTTTAAATACTTCTATTACCTATGATTTCCGTGCTCGACCAACTGCCCTACTCGCAGCTCCCTTGGAGAGACGCGCCACAGTTTGCTCTAGTGTTTGTGGGAAACTCTATGCCTTGACGCACTAATCGAACGGAAGCTGAACTGACATCAGGCGGAAAGCGCTGCGATTGTGAGCAACGTCTGGTTCTTACAAAGCCAGCGTCGGATTCCTGAATCAGTGTTTTGGGCGCAATGACAGCGTTGTAGGCCTGTTTCCTTCGAGCATCGTTAGGCACAAGGATAGCTATTAATATACAGTTGTGCTTTGAGTGTCGGTTGCATAATTTTTGGCCGAAGGTTTCGCCCAATCAAGTGTTTGTTTTGTGAGTCACAGTTTTAATTTGAAAGCTTTATACGCCTCAAAAGGGGGGAAAGCCGGAATTGTCCACAACAAGTGATGCAAAAAAATCGATGTGACTTCATCAGCGTCTTGCATTGCGTCAGTAGTAATACAGAACATAGCAAATGTTATAACAACGTTAAACAATAGTAATATGGATAATTATTATGAATTAGCGTGAATTAGAGCGAATAAATTGAACATGTTAGAGCAAGAAGACTTAAGGTGGAGTGAATAGAAATCAGGTGAAATTATGTTAACGAAGGTGAATTAATGTAGTATAAAGTGAATTGAAGTGGATTAGAGTGAAATAAAGCAGAATAAGGTGGATTAAGCTTGGCCAGATTTCGAGCAAGGTGGATTACGGGACAGCTGTGAAGGACACGTGACAGTGTATGACGTCATACATCATGTCCGTAACCAATTGATCAGAAAAGTCATATTGCTTTCCCTTTCATATTAAGTAAGGATACTTATGTGACTATCAACTTTCAATGCGTACGCATTCTTAGACGACTCAAGGACGAGGTCGCCGTTGGCCGTTTTAATCACTTCGTAATCTCGGCCCAGTGTGTCATTGAGACATATAGAAGCACAGAAAGGTAAATTTGTCCCAACGATCTTTTCAAGTTTCAGACTGTCAATTACGTTAAGATATCGAAATTCTTCTTCGCATTTGACAAAAAAGCATGTTTAAGTCTTCTTCATAGCGCCCGCTTTTTTGTAAGAGGACGATCTTTGAGTCAGCGGAATGACGAAGTGATTGTTTACTGAGGAAGTGAGTGTTTACTGATTTCGGCAGAGATGCCATCCACCCAACACAAAGCCCAACTATGGGGCAAAGGATTTGTGAGTATACAACGCCTCCCATCACCAGGTAAACATAGCCACTATAACCTCATATGTGTAACCAAGGTTGGCTACTGCACAGATGGTCAACGCTCGCTTCCTTGAAGATCGGAAGTAAGTTGAAGAAAGGAGAAAACAAGAAAGGTTGATACATGAGAATGAAAAACGAAGACTCGTAAGGAGGGTCGAAAAAGGCACCTGCCGATTTCAACTGCGTGGGTCAGCCCAGGAGGTGCTGTATACCTGAAGTCGAGATCAAAGGGTTACGTCGCGTCCGCTGATAGGCCGTAAAAGCCCAATATCCGGCGTCGGCTGAACACTCAGGAACCTCACTTTTCCGCACACGGCTAAGACACGCAGAGTGAGGCGCGCGAGGGTCCGACACCCGTGTGTTCGGATCTGTGGTATCGCGATGCACCAAACAAGTGCTGGCGTTGGCGCCCCTGTAAGGGCTTACGTCAGTAGGTCAGCCAAGTATTGCGGGCAGCCACTGCGCTCCTGGGAAGGAAAATTAACCCCGGCAAGCTGGCCTACTATGGCTGTGTTAAGAATCACCTCAATATGCATGTGGGTGCCAATTTGCTGCTCTTTGTCATTCTCTTTACACATTCTAATATATTCTAATTTATTATGCCATAAAGATTGACTATTTCACATGGTGTGAAGTAGATGTCTTGCTGCAGTTTAGCTTGTATTCACGTTTCGTGCACTGCACTGCATGAAGAGCTAACCTGCGCTGTTTGTTTCAAATTAATTTGTAACAGCATACTGTTTTTTTTTTCAGTTCCGTTAACATGTCATATGCGATAGAATTCACTAATCGGTAGAATGGCGAAAAATTCACCATTATTTCTACATGATGCTACACAAGCAAACGGTGATATTTTATGACGGCCACCCATAGAGTAAGTAGCATTTCACTTTTAAATGATGCATGTATGCAAGAAAAGAGTGTTGGTATTGGTTGACATAATAATGCAGACTGATTTTCCAGGTGTGAATCATCTATTTTTTAGAAATTCATTGTAGCACATCATTTTGCTTTGTATGCTGTTTATGGTATGGTAGACTAGCTCATCTGCCACGGATAAATGAAACCTGGATGCCATTTCTACCTGAACCACTCCATCACAACAAAATATTTCCCTGCCAGAAACTACTTCAATAATCCTTATACGCTACTGAAACTGCTGCGTCCAAAGGGCAAGCCGCTAATGACTAATTACATTAGGCAAGTGATTAAAACGAAGAAAATTTCGATTTTATGAAGTTAAAACAAAGACAACCTCACGTACAAAATCAAATATAAGAATGAGACAGGCTCGTACACGCCAGTTACGTTAACGTCGGTAACATCAGGGTTGGAAAAAAAATTATTCAATGGGCAAACTACAGATTGGATTCAGACCGAGCAGACACTTAAGGCATGATATTGATAAATGCATATTGCGTGTTTCTTGTGGACGATGCACGCGGGCTCCCTGACGAAGACAAGGAACGCTATCTGGCTCTCGACCTGTCGACTGAACTGACCAGCGCTGCACTTCCCCGTTGTAAATATACTTTGAAAACAGGATCCAGTTCTTAATCATTCGTTCGCGTAACATTTTGGTGGGTGGTGCCGTTTCCCGTCCTCCCCATGGAGCTCCGCAGTGTCCTGCTTTCCGCCATGGCTCCCGGTGACGACACCTCGTCTCCTTCTACTCCTGCGACCCCCCCAACAACGTACGTTACGGTTACCAATCCCCGCGATCCTGGCATACTCTGCGGCCAAGATAATGTAGGCGTTGACGACTGGCTCAGCCTGTATGAGCGTGTTAGCCGAAAAAATGCTGGGATCCTACCCTAATAGTAACGAATGTCTACTTGGGCGGAACTCATCGTGCCTGCTTCCGGCCACACGAGGACGAGATCTCTAGGGGGGATGCTTTCAACGAGAAGCTCAGCGACTTCTTCGGAAATCCCACCAGTCGGCAGCTGGCCGCTAGAAAAGAGTTTGCTACCCCTGTTCAGTCTTCCACTGAGTCGTATGTCTCGTTTATACAAGGCGTGCTCGTTCTATGCCGGAAAGTCGAGGAGAAAATTACCAAACTTGGCAATGTCGGCCACGTACTCAAAGGGATGATGGACGACGCATTCAACTTGTTGGTCTTCAACAATGTGTCCACCATCGACGTCATTGTCAAGGAATGCCGCCACTTTGAGCTCGCCAAAAGCCGCCACGTCATTCCAGAGGTCTCCCGGCTCCCTAACACAGCTGCGACGTCGTCTTGCCTCGACCTTGCCGCTTCACCGCCCTTAAATGGGCACGTCACGCGTATTGTTCGCCGTGAGCTCGAGGATACAAGTCCTGCGCCATTCCAACCACGCCAACTTGTCGCCACCATTTACCAACCAGCCCCAGCGATCTCTCTCATTCAGGCAGTTGTGCGGGAAGAATTTGCAAACCTCGGTATTCCTGCGGCGTGCTCCGTCTCCTGACCTGACGCCCGACTGGAGCCGACAGCTAGGCCTCACAGCGCTCTGTATTCCCCTCTCAGATACCGCAACCCTGCCGAGTGGAGAACTTCGCACGACAAGCCCATTTGCTTCCGTTGCCTCCGCATTGGCCATGTCGCTCGCTTCGGCCGTACCTCCTACACGGCACAGTATTCGAGCTCCTTTTCCAAGTCTCCTCGCCCACATGCCGACCCGCGCCGTTGTTCACCTCGCCGTATGCGTCCTACCTGACGTATCCGTCGATGTCAGTCGTCCTGCTCGCTCGCCGTCTCGTCAGCGCCGTCGGTCACCGTCGCCCCAACCACGCTTCTATTCGTCGTCGACCAATTATGAACGCTCCCAAACTGAACAACATTCCATGCAGCTCCTGGGGTAGTGCTGCTTTATCTTCATCGTGTCGAAATCCTCCATTGACGCTCTCAACGAACGAGAACTCACTTCATGTTTACGTCGACGGTGTCCCTTTGACGGCGTTAATAGATGCTGAAGCCCAGGTGTCCATATTAAGCTGTAATCTCCGTCGTCGACTGAGGAAGATTCTCACGCCTGCTACTAAACGAACCGTACACGTGGCCGATGGCAGCACTGTTGCCGTCACTGGAATGTGTACTTCCCGTATAAGTATCGCCGACTGCCACGTTCCTGCTGTTTTCGCAGTGCCGACCAATTGTCCCCATGACGTCATCCTTGGACTCGACTTTCTAGCAGCGCTCATGATTCATGCTAACGGCGCTCATAACGGCGCTCTCATTCAGCTTTGATCGAGTGTTCTGCCGGTTCCCTCTGCATCGGACTTCCTCGATTGGCGCATATTCATGCCAATCTGCCGAACAACTTCATCATGACCGCATTCGTCTGCCTTACACCTAAAGCCTTGACTTTCGTCGATTTGCTATCATCTTTTCCTGTGCCTGATGATGACTACGTCACCACACTTGTTCCTGATGTTCTTTTGGTGTGCAGTATCACTGTGCCCCGCTCCGTCGTCACCGTTGCCGATCACCGGATACGCCTCCCCGTCGTCAATTTCGGCATGACAAAGGAAGTTCTACTCGTAGACATAACGGTTGCAACGCTGCGTGCTATATGAGAGGACCACGTCACGTCGTTTTCAGCAGACGTTTGCTCTGATTCTCCGCCATGTCCACAGTATGCTATTTCCCCTGACGCAACATTTTGTCCCATGATTGCTTCGGACCTATTGCCTGAACAAGCTGAAGCTCTGTGTCGCCTTTTGGTTTCCTACCACGACATCTTCGATCTCAACAATCGCCAATCGGGCCGGACTACAATTCTTAAATATCACATAAATACTGGCGATGCCATTCCTATTCATCGCCGGCCACATCGGGTTTCTCGTTCAGAGCGTAAGGTTATTCAAGTTGAAGTGAACCAGATGCTAGACAAAGGCATTGTTGAGCCTTCGTCGAGCCCTTGGCCATCGCCCATGGTGCTTGTTAAAAAGAAAGATGGCACATGGCGTTCCTGAGTGGATTATCATCATCATCTAAACCGCATTATCAAGAAAGACGTCTACCCCTTGCCTCGCGTTGACGACACCCTCGATTGTCTCCACGGTGCCAACTAATTTTCGTCAATAGCCCTTCGGTCTGGTTATTACGAAATGTTTGTGGATAAAAAGGACCAAGAGAAGACCGCGTTCGTCACCTCTGATGGACTATATCAATTCAAAGCTATGCCGTTCGGTATATGCAACACCCCAGCAACGCTTGAACGTGTGATGGACTCTGCTTCAACGCTTCAAATGATCGATATGCCTCTGCTAACGACGTTCTTGTATTTTGTAGCTGATGGAGTATTCCGCGAGGTTGGGCTCCAAACAAATTCATCGAAGTGTCACTTCGGTCGTCGGAATATCACAGTGCTGGGCCACCTCGTCGACGCTTCCGGTATTCAACAAGAGCCGGAGAAAATTCGTGCTGTCACGTCTTTTCCTGTACCTCAGTCTGTCAAAGATGTCCGAAGTTTTGTAGGACTCTGCTTCTTCTTCAGACGCTTCGTTTGAAGACTTCACAGCGATTCCTAGACCACTTACTGATATCCTGAAGGACGTGCCGTTTACGGGGGCCCCACTCAAACTACCGCGTCTTCCCACCTCATCAACATTCTCAACAAGCCACCTATACTGGCCCACTTTGACCCGTCCTATCCTGCAGAGATGGGTACCAATGCCAGTGGCACTCACCGCAAAGAAAGTTAGAGAAGCAGAGGCAGCAAGTTGGAAAGGAAGAATGGAGACAACAAAAGAAGATTGTTGAGATTTACGATAATCGGAATAAATAAATTGCACCAACAAGAGGAGTCATGTGTCGGCTGCAGCGAAACTCCGGAGAGCACTCAGCACATCGCAATGAAGTGCGAAACGATTCCCCCAGGGAGACCCGTACCTAACATACACTCTCCAGAAGCGCTTCAATTTAGCGCGGACTGAAGGTATCAAACAGTCAACAGCGGAGATAAGAACGAGATGTTAGAGTATTGGAGGGAAAAACCAATGAATAGGCTTATACGACAGAATCTGTTACAGGGGTAGACAGCGGTACATGTCAGCAATATAAGTTCTGAGGAATAGAAAAAAAGAGATGCATACAAAATACTACAATAAAGAACATGTATGGGATAATTCATTACCTCAAGCAGACTACGTGGCTGTTTTTCACAACCACGTTTCAAAAGGAATGCCAATAAATCATTATCATCGCCATCACGGACGTGTCCGTCAGCCAGTATGGTGGACGTTACGGGGCAATTGGATGTTCTATTCAGCACTACGACGCATGTTGCATGAGAAGCCATTACGTGCTTGACCTTGCAGACAGACCCCATAGCGTCATAGTATGATGAGAAGCGCGCCGCACCGCCAAGATAATGTGCGCGATTACATTTAAAGCATTAACTCTTGTCAATTTGTGGCCTATTTCGTGCAGTGGGCCTTGGCGTAGCTTACCGACTCGAAGAACTTGTGCGCTTGCCAGAAGTTGATTATCCCAATAACAGAGTCGAGTTGTGCAGGTGGTGTCTGTGGTTAGCGCTGGCGGCGATGACTCGATCGAGGCGCTACGACGTGCCCTGCTGCGCCAATGAATCCTTATCAAGCCGGTGAGCATTTGAGTGCCACAAGAAAGTGTAGTTCTTCCCACCATGCCATATAAGAAAATTCATTTACCGTAATGGAGGAACCAGCCGATTCGGCGAGCTCGAGACATAGACCTTGTCTTTGCACACTCATAAGCATTCGATTAGCTTTTTACACGTAAATTATTACAGTGACGCGCTAGGTGTTTTACAAGCTAAGCGTGTGAAAGCACTGGCTCGCATGAGAAAAATATTGAAGGGTGTTTTATTACGCCTTCTAGGCAATAGCCCTTAGGATAATAGAGCAGGGGGCTTCTCTGCAGGGGAGCGTGGTTGCCATCGCATGATATAGGGTCGTACAAAGAAGCCCGATGGCAAGTAGACGGCTCGCCCCTTCGATGAGTTCGGCTGTGAAATTTGTTACTTGGTCAATTCCGACCTCTTTCGGTAGGCCAATGCGACAAAAAACCTCAATCAATCCTGCAGCCACGTGCATAGCATCAATCGCAGGGAGGGCAATGGCATCATCATAAGGGGTGCCAAAGTCTATAAGAATGAGAATGTAACGCTTGCCTCGGTTCGACTGCGATGAGAAGGGACTTCTTAAGTCGACCGCAACATGCTCAAAAGCCGTACCTATGCTAGGCATGTTGCCCAGAAGAGCAACACCAATTTTGCCTTTCGGTATGGTTCGCTGGCACCTATCGCAGGAGTTTACGGAACATTTCACTTCGCCATGAATATCTGGCCATTAAATCTGCCTAGGCTCACCTGTCGTGCGCGGATTGCATTGATGTCCTGCCTTAAGGCTTTTGTGTGCGACTCCAAGGATAAGTCTTCTAAACATCTTCAGCACGACAAACCGGTTAAATCTCCACGTTTCAATTAAGTGAGTAGTAGTGGCCTTCTAGTGACTCGAAGTTTCTGCCTACTTTAACAAACAGGGATTTCAAGGTTTTGAAATTAAGTTATTTCTCTAGAAATTTGTATTGGTTACTTCACACCACTTAATCTTTGGTAGACATGGAGTAATCCTCATGTGGCTTAACCGTGGCAGAAACATAGTAAAGGTGCTCCACAGGTATTACATGCACACGCTAGTTTAGCGAAGCACATTCTTTTTTGTCGACTGCAGCGGGCTTTCAGTTAACATTTGGCTCGTGTAATCCTCTAACAGATGGTAGAATCCCAAGCACAAGATCGTAAAGTGACGTGACCATGCATAATGATGTTATGTCTCAGAACGACAGAAAGCTGAGCTAGTTGGTAAGGATTCACAATGTAAAAAAGAGGTAATGCGTGCAGACAGGACACAAGAGTAGAGAAGTGGACAACACGAACCCCGACTATCAACTGAAGCGAGCACTGAGGCGAAAAGACACAAAACTCCTGAGCTAGCGCACATGTTTTGTGTCTTATTTTTTCGCCTCGCCTTAGTGCTTCCTTCAATTGATAGTCGGCGTTCGTGTTGTCCACTTCTCTACTCTTGTGTCCTGTCTGCATGCCTCACCTCTTTTTTGCGTTATGCTGTTATATCACCGGTAAAGTATGGTGTACTTAGAGTTTGGCCACTGGTGCGTCAATACTAGAGCTACCAATAAGCAAAACTCTGCTACACCTTCCGGTCAAATGCAGATCCGGCACCCATACTTTTCCGATAGTTGCCGTATTGGTGACTGTATGCCGAAGAAGCCTAATTCTTCAATCAAGCACTTGCCCTTCAACTACTGCTATATTTCCACCAGAAAAATGCAGTTTCTTCCATCAGGATATTTTATTGGAAGTGTCATGATCTTTCAGTTTTTTTGTTTTCTCCAACTTTGTGAGACAAAGGAAGATCGTAACGGTTCTCATTGATCGCACAACTTGAACTTTCCTGTTTCTGTGCCTGCTTACTTCAGCAGTCGTCGCTCTTCTGACCTATCTTCCAAGAGATCTTGCACTTAGTCACTTATTTAGCTGGGTTGCGCCATTCATGAGGTTGATGCCCCAGACGCTTGCATAGCATACACTTTGGTGGTGATTTCCTTGAGGATAGACGGTATTCCTATTGAAGCCTTCTCCGCCTTCTGGAAGCTTCCCGAGATTAGATATATCTTGGGCTTCAAAGAGCCGATCAGTTGCGTCAGGTAACTCTTGTAGTGACGCGTACTCTCGTTCTTTCAGAAGTACTGCAAGCTTTGGATGGCACCACCGGATAAACTGTCCAGGGACCATATGGTTTAGAACACAGCCGAACGTTCTGGACAAGTTAGCCTTTTCAATCCTGTGATCGAAGCAGCCTGAAAGCCTAGCAGCTAACTGACTCTCGGTTTCTCCATCTTCCGCCCGCGCCTTAAGAAATCTCTCCTGGTAACCTTGCGCAGTGAGGCGAAATGTTTGCAACAAAGCTTTGTCGACTTTCTCATAGTCTGGAGATATGACAGCAGTCATTGGGCCAATTAATGTTAATGCTTCACCACTCAAGCACATGCTCGCAACTAATGCCCATTTTTCTAGTGGCCATTCTTGTCTTGTTGCCACTCACCCCAACCTTTGCATGTATACATGCAAATCATCGCGTCGTTCATCAAATTATGGAAAGAACTTTTGCGTTTTGAGAACTTAAGAAGCGCCGCTTGGAAGAGGCATCAAATCATCCTTTCTATTGATGGATTCATGTTGAGTTCCTTCTTGGAGCTTCAGTTCGAACTGAAGAATTTGTTCTGTTCTTTCGTGTGCTCCCTTACTTGCCTCTCACTTAGCAGCGCGCTCGGGTTTTTGTTTTGCATGTTCCTTCAGAATTTAGGCCCGCAATTCCGCACCTGACAATCCACGCTGTGACTCAATGGTAGCTGATCTTTCTGCATTCATTATTTAGTTTTCTGCGAACGTGCATTCAAGGGAGGATAATTTCCTTCGATAATTTTACGAGCTGTATCCTGGCAGGTTTACCAGATTGTGATGGAATAAGAAAGGTTTGGACCCAGGACCACGCACAGAGTTGCGCAATCGACAGACGAATGCACACAGAACACACAATCTATATTAACAGCACATAACACACGCTTGGCGCGAGATATATAATTGATGGTATTATAACTAATACAGGCCATCCTGCGGCTGCTACTACAATGTCTATCTTAGAACAGAAGTAGTCTCTCGCCGTGCGTTCGTTTGTGCGGAGTTTGTTGACGCGTTGAGGCCAACGTCGGTCCCGAAGGGTCAGTATGCGTTTGGACGAAGTCACCGCGGGCGTGCCCACGGCATCGTGGAACTTGCAGCCGCAGCGGCGACTGTGAGGACAGCCGTGGAAACCACGCAATAGCTCCAGCTGCTGCTGTCACCTCCGGCAACAAGGCTGGTCGACGCAGTGACTAGGGAATGCGGCCACTTCACCCGGCTCCCTCGACCGGTTTCCCAGTAGGAACACAGTTCTTTGAGGCTCCCTGAACCGGTTGTTCACCTCGCCTGGTTCCATCGACCTGTTTCCCACCAGGACTACAGGTGTTTGGCTTCCGCGATCAGCGTAGTGGTGGGTCCGGGGTTCCCTGAACCTGGCGTCTAGCGAAGACCGGCTGGCCTTGAAAGTCGAGCAGCACCGAGGACGAGCACGCACCTCGCGCCACTTGAGCTCGATGCTTCGTGGTCACCGCCGCATGGCGAACGCGTCATTGATTTTACTTTCCGCGCGCTACTGTACTGCACCCTGCATCATAAATTTGTATGATTCGATGGGATCTTCTATCAAAGTTGTATTGTTCTCATTTAAACCCACCTGATCATATATAATTTTGGTACCGACATACGTGTCCTTTCTCAAAGTCCAACCCAAGACATGTTTCACAAAGGCTGCACTTATACATAACATGGAATTAAAAGAAGTACGACCACTTTTCCGAATCAATCGCCACCACGCTACACATCGTTTCTTGTCGCTCAATATTAGCTAACTTTTTTATACGAAGAAATTGTCTCGTTGTACTGCACTTTTGAATTACATCACTCTCCTGTTTAATGCTTTAGGGGCTTCAAGGTAGTAATAAATGAAGTGAAATGAAATCAGCTAGGATCATTCACACCGCGTGTGTTTTATTGAAGAAGTCGGTACTTACAAGGTAGGTTCCCCATATCAAACCATACGAAAGAAGACCACTTGCACTAGTGTATAAAATGGAAACCGCCTTAGAGAGAGTGCCAAGTGTGGGATCTGCAGACCAAAAAATACATGAATTTTCTGATAAGCAATACTTTCGTTTGCCGCACAAGATGCATGACAGACTGTCATTGGCAGCTACAAATAACTTGAGAAGAGCTAAATCTTCAGCAATCTCTAAACCATTAAAGTGCGAGAAGAAGGTTATTGAAGGCATTAAAAATCTTGTAGCTTTATTTTAGATTGCTCTGCCTCAGATAACGTTGCATCATAGAATGAAAAAAAAATGATGTTTACGTAATACCAGCTTTTCACGTTAGCGACAACTATATAACCTGTAAATTTTGGTTCTATTCGTGTATATGTCAATATATGCAACGAAATGCTCTTTTCCCTGTAACAGCTACCACCACTGGTGGCTTTGGACTCATTCGATATACCTATAGAACAAATAAACAAATCAGTTTCAGTTTCAGTTTATTATTCTTTTAAGATGCATAGTTGGTTTTTAATAGTATACAGGCGAGGTTCTCGAAGTCAAACGACTGCAGCTGGACCCTCGATTAACGAGATTGGTACAAAACGAATTATTAATACAGCAGTGTAAAATTATGTTCTATATAAGTAAATAAAAAAGTGAACGAATTAGTGAAAAGGAATACATTAGATTTTTATACAAGAATTCATACATGAAAAAAAAATTGCACATTACCAATCTAAATTGTTACAGCCTATTTAATAAATGAAGTGCTCTCTTTATGTACAAATAAGTTAATGAAGACAACTAGTTATACAAAATGAAATCTCTAGGTTCATATTTGAATACATGCAAGGATGATGATGATTTAAGAGCATGGGGTAAGTCATTGCACAGTTGAATCGCTGTGAAGGGGGAAGTCATTTTGCCATAATTGCCGTTGCGTTCACGTAATAGAAAGTTGTGATTATGGGTAAACCCAGTGCTATTAATATTTGTGGGCAACCTAGAATCTATTAATTGAAACGCGGGATGTTTGGTAAGTAATTTAGGTAGAGTGAGAAGTAAATGAAATTTAAACAAGGCCAGATGTAGGAAGAATGTTGTTAGCCTGAAGGAGCGGAGCAACATTCGAGTAAAAAGAACTGTTGGCAACATTAAGAATGGCCGTGTTCTGAACGTGCTGTATGTACGAAAGGTGATAGTTAATATATTTTTCCACGTAGTAAAGCCATACGTTAGGTGACATTGTAAGAAAGCAAAGCCTAAAAACTATAAGGAGTGAACAGAAAAGAATGGACGAGATTTAATGAGAGTTCTTATACCAAGAACACTTTTTTGCCCAACATAAGCAATATGATTATTAACTTTCAAATTAGGGTCTACTTTTATGCCAAGGAAAGTTGCACAATCGGCCGCTGGGACTAAATGATGGCCTAGGGATCAATCTTGAAAATCCTGCCACCTTATCTATTTATTTGAACACACATAGCTGTGCTCTTTTTGAGATAGAATAATGAAAGATGTCCAACATACACTGATGCTTATATGTGGCTTGTTTTGTCTATGTCTTCAGATCACTCGGACTGTAGAGGAAGCACTCGTGCTTTGAAAAGATCTTATATTAGGCCTTAACAAACATGTATTTTGGATTTGTCGTTGCAAAATACTTTCTTTACCATTATTACAGTGACATTAGTCCTGAGTATGACCTGTTTAAGTTGCGCTTTCTGTGTCTTGCACTCCAGACCTCAGGCAGGACACGAAGGATGACAGATTTGCAATCATGCATCGCTGCGGTATTGCAGCAAACAAACGCGGGAATTTCGAGTGAAGCGCGAAGCAACGACAGGAACAGCCAGCTTTAACGTTACGCTACGACTCCTCAAATGGTGCACAATCTAACCACCGGTGTGAGTGCACTCAATCACGCCATAATTAATGGCATCCCTAAAACCTTTAACTCGCTGTGTAAGGCACCTGTTGGCATCCCGGTGGCGCCATTGTGCTGCCCGCGTTGTCACGCAAGTTTAAAAGCCCGTAAATCTGTGGCTCGATTTGCTAGAAAGAGAGGAGCTTGCGCTCACAAAACCACGGACTGTAAAGCGGCGATATGGAACATCGCTTGCGTCATGGCTAAAAAATACTTCGGCAACGCTCTGGTTGGCCATTGTTGAGGTAACTTCGCTATGTAATTTTTGCCAGAAGACCCTGACCACGTTTTTGTCAAGGGTGCCGAAAACCCTTAAAAATGAAATAATGTATAGTCGCAGCCATAGACAGACCACTCTCCACGGATTTTACACCCTTATGGTCGAGGAGTCCGCGGCATGTAGTCTCGAATAAATGGTACATAGCTTAAAGAATAAATTCAATCGGCATCTTGCCTTTGCTTTACAATAGTGGCACAAATCAGATATGCTTGCACTTACGAAACCATACTCGAACAATGGGAAAGATGGTCTGATGCCCTTTTACTTCACTGTTTTACTGATTTTTTGTTCCTAACAATGGCAGTAATATATATGTTGATATTAAGTAAAGAAGAATAATTAGCCTCGCGACGGGCGCATTCTTACACAGGCACGCAATTAGACATCTGCCTTCACGAGAATGCCAACTTCATTGCTCCCTAGACGACGAAGAAAATTCGTATACTGTCCAAACAAAATGATTTTTGAAGGAAACAAGCAAAATAAAGAAAGACGCTCTGTTTAGGACGCTTTACGTCATAAGAAAATACCAGAAATATCAATCAGTATGGTTTCATTATACATAGAATATGATACACCTGTGTTATGAATGTAAGAGGAGGTCAATAGTCAAAGACTGAAGCAACTGAATGTGAGACCTCCAAGGACATATAGCTCAATCGTTTATTTGTTGTAGCGTCAATTGCAAAATAATAGGAAACAACAACGTTTCAATGCTACGTGAGCAATACAATAATGCGTAAGTTGAAAGCGCTGAGGCTGTGGTTCAGTATTTAAATAGTCCTATGCTCCTTAAGGTAAGTTGGTAACGAGTTCCGAAAGCCATAGAACACTTTGGATAAAAGTTGGCATCGCTAGTCTTGGTCATTGAGAGCAAATGGTTATTGTTTGAAGGAAATCGTGCTGACCGGGAATGGGGGCAGGTGGGTGTCCTCAATTGGTTGAACAGGAAGTGTTCTATCGATGAAATTGTGTGGAGGGATATGTAGTGACTACTTGTGAATCTTGCTCGCAAATGTTGCTAATATGTAGAAGTGTAGAGACTAATATCTGCCGGACTTCTGATCGTAATAACCTGAGGTGCTTAGTTTTGAATAGGTTACAGTTAGTGTAAGCGTGAGGCGTAAGTATTGCCCAAGGAAGAAATACAATAATTATAATGACTGTTAAAATTATACCAAACGCATAAGAGTATTGCTGATGTAAAGTATAAGCCAACTTTACTGCGTGCCCGAAAGCCATAGGCTGCTTTGTTGTTACTCAGTAAGCACGTAGATAACATACGAAATGTTTCGCGAATTTGGACTGCTATAAATTTAGCGGGGTCAGACGCAACAATAACACTAGTCAGGGGAGGGCGGATACGTATGAAAAATATTTCATGGGAAAGCGTTATATGCCCAATTACGCCAAATTCTGTGGTAGTCGGCTTGACTAAAATATGGCAGCAAAGATGACCAACGGCAGAAACAGCAAAAATACGCCAAAACTGCTCGTGTTGACGTCAAATTTCTCAGGGAGATTACTGTAAACAATGTAAATTAATGGCTTTCGAGAAATTCGGTACGTTTGAGTCATGGTGGGAATCCAGCCCGGTCCTCGGGGATGCGATAGGGCACGCTTCCCCGTGGAGGCTGTGACGACATTGTTCTGGCTGACCAAAGGTGTGTCTGCTGCGTGCGTCATTGCACATGCAGCGTCGCAGCCATCTGCCTGGCTAAATACGTGGCTTAGTGCGTGCACAATTGGGCACGTGAAGGTGCAGCCAATGAAGAGGAGGTGGTGCCATGTTATCAGCGTATAAAATGAGCGTGTTGGAGGGTGGTAGTTTGAGGGTGGTAGGTTCTAGTGAATGTGACAAGCAGAATTTTGAATTAAGACTGGATGTTTTAAAAGAAATGTTCGAAGATTGGTAAGCTTGAAAAAGATGGAAGCACGAAGCTTACAAATTCTCAGCTTTGCAACTAGAATAGACATAGCAGTTCTGTAAACTGTATCTATGAGAGCATCCGAAGCGGACAGATTTGATACGTCGATTTATGTCTTAAGAGAATTTATTACAATATACAAGGGTTTCTCAAGAGTTCTACGCACAAATTAGTGGTGTTTTTGAGAGTTATGAATATCATACCAATTTTCCCCGCTTTATATATACTTTGGTTCAACTGTGATATGCTATTAGATTTCTGAGTTACAGATAGCTTCGTTTGCTGAAAATATGCGATTTGTACAAATTTTTATTAAACAGTGACGACATAAATAACGAATTCACAAATAAGAGTAACTATATCCTATGTTTTTCCTTTATATACAACAATCCTGAACAAATTTGCTGCTGTAGTTGCCGAGAAAAACGATTTCTCAATTTTGATGTATCTGGATACGAGATCCGCGCTAAAGCTTTCCCAGCGTCGCGCAGCGCCTACGAGAGACGCAGCCGTGGAACACTTTTAATTTTCATCTATTCGTTTCGTTAAGGTACCCCCTATTATTTTCCTTCTATTTTGGTTTCCGTACTGATGGCCTACCGCAGCGGCTGCAAATCTAAAAACGATATGCTTAGGTATTAGGATGGACGCACGAACAAGTTGGTTTCGCACCGTGAGGCAAAATGTATGGCACAATAATTGTGCGAACTGTTTCTTTGTCGTCGTCTATTAGCATGCTATGGCCGAAGCTGCTCACACTGTCACGTCGCATTTACTGGTCGCCAGGCCAGGTACAAAGGTGTACGGGCATGACATGCGCAGTACTTCCATTTAGTCGTCAAAGCACAGCCCTGTCACAAATATTCACTTGCGTGAATGATGTCCACTACTTAAGAGTATTTTGCAGTAATACATGCAGCATTTGTCTGTTCTCCATATTGTCTGCCATGTTGCCGTTCTGCCTTGATAATATAGCCGCACTGCAGACTAGAAGGTATCGAGCGCCAAAAAGGCTGCCCATGTACTCAAAGCGACGTGATGAAGCCTGCCCAGGTGATGGAACCTGCCTCCCAAATTTCAGACCCGTGCCTCGCCCTCTAAAGACTCACCCTGTAACACTGAGGAAAAAGCCCCTCGCATATATGTGCAGTCACCCGATAGTTGCCACGCACTGGCGTCGGCCATAGGACCTACTGGACCTGTCTTCAACACTTGCCGACACTCTTGCCTTATTTCGTACCATTTGGTTCTAGCAGGACTCTTTCGACAGTCAGTATTTATGTATTTATGTTTTGTAATTCTTATCTCATGTTGCGGGGATATTAAATCTAATCCGGGGTCGTCTACGGATGAAATGCTTAAAAACATAATGCAGGAAGTACACGAGATCAAGGTAACCATGAGCTCTTCAAGCTAGCGGCTCGAAGATAAATTGAATTCTATTTATAAGAAAGTGGACGATATCGCAGTCACTGTCGCCGAATACACGTGTAAAGTTGATAAAATACGAATAACCGTCGATCATCTGAGTCCTAAAGTGGACGACTTGGAAAACAGATACAGACGGAAAAGTTTAATTCTTTAAACAGCGTGTACCACTGCTGTTTGTCTGCATAGTACACAAGATATACAGGGAGACGTGTTTGATCGAGGTGTCGTGTGCCATTGGTTCTAAACTACGAGAAGGTTGAGCCTTGTCATTGCTTCACATGGCACATCGCATAGCGGCAGATAGAAAGATAGAGAGAGAGGGAGCAAAATAGAAGATAGAAAAGGCAGGGAAGTTAACCAGGCGCACGTCCGGTTTGCTATCCTGCACTGGCGGAGGGGTATAGAAATGAAGAGAGAGAGAGGAGAGACAGAGCACAGTTTCGCGCACAGTGGAAAGTTCCCACCGAGTCTGCACACGGTTTCTAAGACCTGTTGACTTGAGGCATTTCAATAGCGCTTTCGTGGCCTTCTGTGCCATCGACGCGAACGGCCAGTGTCCAAGGATCTTCATTACTGAAAATGGTCCAGAGTCCAGCTCATTCACACCTGTCTGGAGAACTTCGCGCTCGATGTAATATGAGGATAGACACATGGGATGCGTTCAATCGTTTCTCTGGTTCCGCAAGAGTCGCACATGAGCGTATCCTCCATTCCAATACGAAACGAGTAGGCCTTCGTAAATGCCACCCCGAGCCAGACGCGGCACAATACTGTCGCCACAGAGCGGTGAATGTTCGACAGCACTTGTAGCTTAAGGATGGATCCAGCCTATAAAGATGACACTTTGTGACGTTGGGAGAATACTATTATTTGTGGGTCATTGCTTCAGCCACAATATGAAGCTGTCTTCCAGCGTCGGTTCTTTATAAGGGGATTTGAACTGTTCGGGTTTCGAGATGGGCAGACCGGGCGGCTTGGCCGGCGAGGTCATTACCAGGAATACCAGTATGTACAGGTAGCCATGGAATATAATTTCATGCCCTTTAGTGATACCTTGATACTGATCTCCGTTTTCCGAATCTGAGGCAGTACTTCCGAGTCTGCATTTTGCCATATATCATAGCAATGAATAGCAGCTGACGTATGGCCTAGCGCCAGAAGTGTTGGCAGAATATGAGGCTGTACGTGCCAACCCAGAATCGAATTATTAGGCACGCCGTAGTAGCAAACAGAAAATTTGGATAATCCGGGGTTCTTTAACGTGCATCTAAATCTAAGTACACGGGTATTTTCGCTTTTCGCCCCAATCGAAGCGCGGCCGCCGTGGCCCGGATTGGAACCCGCGACTTCGTGCTAACGACACTCTCAACACGACACTTTCTCCTTATGCCTGGTTGGGAATCAGAGTGAAGGGCAGGAGAGAAACACGCCTTCCCGAAATGAAACATTCAGAATAACCCTTTATTCGAGGGTTTGGCATATGTCAAGGGCCCACGATAAGTCGGTAACAGCTTGTAAATTGGCAAATGAGGCGAAGCGTTTTCAAGGTGCTAGGCTTTTAATTATCACAAGGATGATTTTTCACAAGGTACTTTTCGTTCTGAATTATATGTCTGTGAGGCTCCATATGTTAGAAAGTACTGAAAATATATGCAATGCGTTCCCTCAGGCAGCTGTCTTTATTAGTAATGGCGCCAGGAAACCAAGCCTGATGTCACCAACGCTCAGAAATCTTATCGGGAGTACGCACAGTATTCTCGCGCACCTTGCATGATATATGGCAGCACTGATGTGCTCTTTGTATTATGTAGAAGAATCGGTTGTAGAAGCAGAAATGCACGGTAGGACACATGCGCTTAAGCTCACGAACTCAGTTCTACGTCCCGTGAAAAATCACGGTGACACAGCACGGCATCAAACCGATGCCAGCAAGATGGAGAACAACAAGTGCGAGTGATTAAACTACTTGGCCATGGCTGTCAGCTACTCCGCAAATGGCACGCTCGGGTTTTTTATATGCAATGTGAATTTCACGGCTGTGCATGAAAAATCGCTTTTGGGAAGTGTTACGCCATGAGTAGACAGCCAAGATAGGCATCAATGCTGGAAAACTCTTTACCAACAGCAGAGGGTAATGGCAAAAAGGCGTCAACTCCGAAATAAGGTTTTCTTTTCGTTGGTGTAGTCTTGCATAATCAGTGTCCACACGCCATATAAAATGAGGAGTTATCACAGTTTTTGTGATGTTGCGAGACAGGCAGGCGAAGTGGGGGTGGGCGAAATTTTGTTTGCCAATCATGAAGGGCTGATTGCAGAATTGTAATAGAAAAGGTGAGAGTAGCTTTGCGTTATAGCACCCAGTTCTATAGCATTTAGCTTTCTAAGCAATCTGATGCTAATTACTGTGTCTGACCGTTTTCGTTTGCGATTCTCGAAAATGGCACAGTCAAAGAAAGACGGAATATGCTCAATGATACCGTTACCACCTTGTGGGGGTCCACCAGTGCGGTGAGCGTGCCGGCGGTGGTGGTACCTTACGGCATCGCACAGTGGCACAGTGGTAACTTGAGCGTTCTCATTCCTTCTTCATGAGAGCTAGCATTGTAAAATAGCGCCATTAAGACACTGTGCCTCTAGACTTTCTTCTTCCTCAAGGACGGAACTGGTTCCTGTGGAAGTACCTCTCTAAGTACAGCTTTGTCCAAGCATAGGGGCAAACTACGGTAGTAAGAAGAGCGCTAACAATAACACCTTTTGCAACACAGTGCTGCAAGTACCCCTCTCCCATAGCATGCCTACGCATTTTTGGATAGCGGCCGGGGTTTGTTCTTTGTAACTTTTTTATCGTATTTGCCTCACTAGTCCACGCTTCGAGGTAGTTGTAGGCGTTGTTCATTTACTTTTTTTTTTAATTCTTGGTGTTGTTAGAGCTAAGTCTCCGCTAGAATTCCGCACTTAATTTTTGCCGCAGTAATGTCTTTGCCTACTTTATTGGAATTTCCCGTAGATGTTTATTTTGTTAGTTGATTTTTGCCAAATAGGCTTACCGGGATTTTACAGCTAGCTCTCGCTCAATAAAAATATCCATATATAAATCAGATGTAGGA
This sequence comes from Dermacentor andersoni, assembly GCF_023375885.2. Taxonomy (NCBI): domain Eukaryota; kingdom Metazoa; phylum Arthropoda; class Arachnida; order Ixodida; family Ixodidae; genus Dermacentor; species Dermacentor andersoni. The sequence goes on from NC_092823.1 coordinate 76,850,266, forward strand.
ATCCTTGGGAGCGTAAGGTTATGTGAAGATGTAACTAAATAATTTCAAAATACAAATCTGAGGCCTGAAATTTTCTTCGCGTTATCCTTTTCAGTAGGTAACCTCAAGTAATATTTATGTATAAGCGACGCACAGCTTGCAACGTTGATCTGACGTAATGTTTATGCTCTCCACTGCTCATTAGCTATGCTGAAATGTTTACAGCACTCCGGCCACATACACACTGGGAGACGTAGAAGTGACTTGGAAGGACTAAGACAACGTTTCAAATTTCGAAAGGACCATGACAAGGCAACCTGCAATGCACGACGAACTACAACACACCTCAATGTGTTTAGGGCATGTTTATCATTTCTGCCACTGCTGCGCGTCTCTCCTCTATGGGATTGTCCAAATATCCGTTCCAACGCAGTGGCCCATGTACGCACCACTCGAATTATCAGAAATATAAATATTCATGGAAGTTACTGAATATAGTGTGGTATCCAATTCAAAGATCCGTAGGCTTTAGAGATCCTCTCCGCCGTATTCATTGCGATGTACTGGATTGGAGCTGGGCTTAGAACAGTTTCGGAAAGACGCTACTCTGGAACATTGGCAGCTGAGTTTTCTGGAATTGAAGAAGCTTCTCTAGGTGGCGTTGGGACTACGGCATCGGCCTTGGCACATACAGTGGCTTTGCCGTTCGCCTTGCATTCAGCTTTAACAGTGATGTTTTTGTAATTCGGTCATTGAAAGAAAAACCTAGAAACTAGTCTCCAAATTCGTCGGCACTTGTTCTTTTCTGCATATGGAAACGCCATTTACAAAATAAATGAGAAAAATCAATTCACAATTTGGAATATTGACCTTCCTAAGAAAAAAAATGATGGCACTTGTTTGCATTTCAAGATTCATTGCAATTGTCGTAAAAGCTTAGCATGGGGCTATAACTTTCAAAATAGTCATGTGACCGGAAATAGCTGGCGTAAACAATTCGTTGTTCGCTCTACGCATGCGACCCAACAAATAACGGCAGTTCGTCCAAATTCTCTGGGATGTAAAAGTGTGCCGTAACTTGAAATTGCCGTCGAGCTTCCTCCTTTCTACGAGATGTTTACCCGCCGGTGTGGTGGAGTTTTATTTTTGTGCCATTCTGCAACGCGTTAGGTGGGTTGCACCGCAAGCCACGCTTCACGGTTCCGTAGCGTAATAAAGTAAATGAGGCGGATAGTTCCATGGTGTTATATATGTGTACACGGCCAATTTGAGATGAAACGCGATACTATAGTGTTATGACAATGTCCTTCAACTTTCAAATATAAATATGCGCCATAAATTTCACTTGCATAAACTTAAAATTACCAGGCGTCCTTAGCTATCACCTAAAAGAGGCGAAGGCGCCTTGTAAAGACTATTGTTTTCACCTTAGACCACGCTAATCCACCTTAATACATCTCAATTACATTGATTCACTTTGATCCAACCAAATACACTATTGACACCTGAACTCGTTTATCTTTTACCGTCTAAGAAATGTTATCACTCAGCGCAGGACGCGTCTACGTGTATCGGAAATATCTAGAATGTTATCGATGCTTCTATCCGCTGGCTGCTGTCGCCGAACCTTGTGTAATCGGATTGCATGCATGCGAGACGCGAATAGCGTAGAACTATGTGGAAGGCACGCAGGTCCCAGCGATTACTCTGGAACATTCGACGACTGATCTATAAAAGCCGACGCGTTTGATCGCTGATCAGATTTTCGACGATCGCCGACTGTGTTCGCCGCTATCGTTGTGCTTTCAGTGTAGCCTGTCCTTGGGGGCACAGGTTCGCCCAATAAAAGCTAGTTCTGTCTTTCACAGCATCGCTACTGTGTTCTTTAACGTCACTACCACGCGACACAATAATGCACCTTAATCCTCTTTCATCCACCTTGATCAACCTTTATATACACCCTAATCCGCCATTTTCCACTTTTATATGCCTTAATCCACCCTACCTGACCTTAATCCACTTTATTCCAATCACTAATCAATAACTAATTACTTTGCTCATCATAAATCATCACTTATACATGGCTGGACATGCTCCCGTTCGCTTCCGACCTTCCTTGGGTCAAGCAATGTTTTACCGCACAACGCGACCTCGAAGCAGCGATTTAAGGCATTCGTGCTAATATATATACAGAATATTGAGCCTATGGACTGCCAAATTTTTTCTGTTTAGAACATGCCTGTCCATCTCGTTAGACAATTGAACGACAACGGCGTCAATTAAGTCAATATTGTGAGCTCTCTTTTTCAGTTCACGAAGTAAGGTAAAAGACGACCCTGTCAAATAAGAAAAAGGTCATATTTGTTTGTGGACTTCGCTTCACTATTGGCAGTTTCGGATAAAAAACGAAGCACTGAAAGACCGAAAGGTCTAGTCGTGAACTGATGCTCATTGGACAGCGTTGAACAAAATGCACAGGCACATTGTCGTTGGCAGTTTCTGCTCTTAAGCATCAATAACAGCACTATGGCAGCTACATGATGTTTGGCAACACTTGTGTGGTGAAAAGTGTCGCCAGCGGGCATCGCATATTGTCACATATTGTCAAGTTGTATAGAGCGATTGTGCAAATTTAGGAATGCCAAAAAGGCTGATGAGAGCATTAGCACTTGATTCGATAACTTGGCCAGCAAAACAAGCAACACAGACAACGAGTCATCGAGCGTCGAAATGTGGTCGACAGATCAAACGCGTCGGCTATTCGAGCTTAATCGCTGTTGTTCACGTGGGTTCCTGAATTTACACCAGTATATTCGCAAAATGCATACCTTGGAAATGAAGGAAAGATACATACGCAAAGCGCGCGAGAGGCGCAGTAGTCCTGAATATAGCGTCACATTCTCGTTTGCGCTAATTTAGGAACTACTATGACAAGACATAAAATACACCAGTCATTGTTACCTTCAACCTAATTTTAAGTGTTTCTCGGCTGAGTTCGGAGAAGTGGGATACCGATGTAGGAAGACACAACGCTGCTTCGGTATATGTTCAAGAAATGGAAAGCGGTCTGAAATAATGCCAAAGTACTTGGCGCCGTGACACATCGCAAACGCTTCCTTTTGAGTCGTCAGCCACCACATTCGCATATTGCAGGTAATAAGAATAAAGTATGATTATTTCGCTTTACACCCCCCCCCCGCCCCCTATAGGCGAGAACATTGAAGAGAGTTCCGATACAAGAAGGTGTGTGTTGTGGCCCAATGAAAACATGGTAACAGTTAGATAGTGAAAAAAGAAAGCCGTGTCAACCAAGGTCAACGTGAAAGCAGACAAGGTCGACATGCACCGTATGTTTACTGGAATCGGGGCAATGAAGTTGGTGCAATGCTGCATAATTCGCATTTCTTGATTGGTTCAATTGTCACATCTGGTGCATTTATTCTCCACCGTTACTTTCTTTTACTTATTTTCACTTCTATAGTTTGCGATTTTCACGCACGTATTTTCATGTTCTCATTATTAGCATCGTCATTACTTGAAAAGCCTTCTTTCTTCTTTGAGGAAAACGCCGGATAAGCAGATCCCGGAGATACGGCAGTGTATGGTGCAGTATGGTTAATTTTCCACTTTGCTGCTATTTACGCCCATACTGCTACCTTTACCTAAACGCTAATAAATTCTCTCTTCATGTCACCTTGGAAACTACATTTCGATACCTTTGCGCATTGTCACACAGATCTCTACGAAAAAGTCGAGCAGCGCTGTTGCAATGTCGTAAACATTATCACTTCTCGATGACCGATTCATAACTGGAGCTATAGCACTCTGAGATTATGCTTTTTGCCGTCTAGATTGATTCTTAATGGCCCACAAGGAATGCCAACATACAGCAAATAAATTTGCGATTGCACCAGCTTTCCAGAATTACATCAGACTGTTATCTGCAGCGTCGATAATGCTAGATATTAGTCGGTTTGCCCAAACTAGTACAGATGAAGCAACTGCTTACATTGGGCAAGCTTCAAAATTCCTACAGCTATGAATTCATTATCTGCATGTTTCCAAAGATCAGACTCAATCCAAAGTCCACGGTTTCTATTGCTTTTTGACGTAGTATGTGGCACATTCTTTTTCTATGTGAAGAAAAACCATTGGCATAGCTGCCAACGCTTTGAAATTTTTCGTATAATTTAGAAATGTAGGCACGTTCTACAGTTTTACAAATGTTAAGTGAACTTTAAGAAATAATAAATTGTTTTCGCAGTAAAGTTTTAAGCATCTTAAAAGATGTGGCAGCAAAGCATTTAAAAAATGTAGGCTAATAATTATGATCCAAGTTGTAGCCTACTCGTTTGGCGTGCAAGGCGCAAATAATTGTTTCCGGGTCGTTGTCATTGTGGGAACTTTCAAATGATATAGCACGGCAAATATGTCTACGAATCTTACCCACATGACATCGTCCTCACCCAAATTTCTTTGGAGGACATTCATTTTCACTTTGAGTTAGGAATAATCTGATCCATTGCCTGGTTTCATTTACTCGTGCAAAATAAGTATTCAGTCTGCGTGTGTGTCTTGCGCATCTATCCCGTCCTGCTAGAGCCCAAACAGGGCTACAGTAAGTGTAAATAAAACAAATTGGTTAGCCAGAGAGTACATGGCTCGAGCAAGCTTATTCACCGTTACCTAAGCAAGTGAGAGTGGCATAAGCAAAATTGCAGAAAAAGTCAGTAAATAATATATGTGGTACTCATCAGTTCTAGAGGTTAGCTTGCTTCTGCTCGTGTCCTGAGCATAAAAGTAAACGATCAATGATAAAGTGCGTGTGTTGCCCGCAAATGGTGTGTGCTTAGTGCGGGCTAGAAAAAATACACTGATCTTCCACCTCGCCCGCTTTTCATTTGGCAGGATTAGGAGGATTTTTTTTTATGAATTGAGAGTTCATAAGGTGGTATTTATTCTCGTTAGATGTGTACGATATGACGCTGTTACTCTTTTGGACGCTTGTTTAACAGTTCCCTACAACGGTGCCTACAATGAACAATGTCTACATGTTTAGCTCACTGAAATGCAGAAAGGTATTTCCGGTACTTGAACTAGCTTACTGCGGCAGATACATGTCGTCCTCACGTCTTCAATACGAAGCTACAAACGTAGCTGCCTGGTTCAAGCTAGACGCCGCGCTGCTGCCTCAATTGCGGCCTTCGCGAGCACTATTTATTATGAATATTTATTTACTAGCACTTTATTATTATTATTACTATTACTATTACTACTTACTATTACTATTATTATTACTATTATCACTATTACTATTATTACTTTATTATTATTACTAGCACTTTTATTAGCAGCGCTAGAAATCTATCGACGTAATTTAAATGCTCCTGGATTTTCTCTTAAAGCACATTTGCTCGAATGTACTTGAATTTTGTAAAGAAATTGACATTACTAATATTACTGCTGCTTGGTACGCACAATGTAAAAATGGAGGCCCTTACACGGAAATGAGGTTCATAACGTCAAAATATGGCACTCTGGTATGTCTTCCTGCATGGCCCGTAGTACGTTGCTTTGCGTTCACATACAAATCCCTATTTCGTAAGGGTCAATGAATATTTTTTTCTAATTTGTGCTGTGCATATGGCGTAACGAACCAGCATAACTGTTTCGTTCATAGCTCTCAAGAAACTTCGAAATGGAATGCTTTTAGACAGCTATGCATGTTCTATGTTTTATTTCCTAGAAGTTTACTTGCATGAGAACGTTGTACCAATAGCGGGTGAAACTGTAGTGATGCGGTACGGAAGTCATGTTCTATTCATGCAGCCATTCCGACCTTTCATTAGTGTAGAGTTGAGCGAAAAGCCTTCATCATTAACGCGTTGAAATACTTGCCCATTGTTGACGGTATCGGTGTCCGGAATGTTTCTCGAGTGTAATGCACATTCGTGCCCTGTAAGAGAATACTGGTTTCGTCAATTGATTTCTATAGATCATACTGTTGGCTAGCAGTTTGCAAACAGTATTTCTTGAAACCGATTGAAATATTTCTGATTCGATATTGATTCAATATTTCGATTGAAATATTGAATCTAGTGATGACATCAAAAGGTAAATGCATACGAATCGAATAATTTCAGAGTATTCATAGCATATATAGACAGCTATAGTACAGTGTTGAAGTATGAAAAAATTTTACTTAGAACGTTGATAAATTAAAAAAAAACAAATGAATGGAATACTACGCACTCAAGTATATTCCTACTAAATCAGTTATTGTTGCGTATTAGGTGTGTTACTATGCCGCCACCTGTTGCACAAAACTTGGGCACTAAAGGAGACGAAAGTCCTTAGCAAGTTCACTGCTTCCAGACCTACTTTAGTACTCTTGTAGAGTGGACATAATGGTAAAGAGAAACATGCGCTATAGAATGCAATATACACACGAAGCCCCTAAACATACGATAAATACTGAACTGGTGGCACACGAGCATCTGTGTCACACTCAGTAAGCGCAATTAACACAGCATCACAGAGGTGTAAATGCTGGAGCTTACTGTTATATCCGTGTATTCTAAGAACATGAGTGAGAAAGATGAAAGGCAAGCTGTTTGATATATCCTTATTTCACATGCTTGGTCATCGGTGCTAATTATTCAGAAATCTTTATCACATATGACACTTCGTATCAACTCCTCAAGAAAGCTGAAATTTAAAAACTCAGCATCTTCATCAGAAAAGCAATCAAGAGCGCACTAGGAATTCCCAGTACGACCTCAACCACCACACTCCTCAAACTTGGCATCCATAACACCTGGGAAGAAATGAGTGAAGCGCACAGAGTCAGCCTGCTGGAACGCCTCAAGCTGACTCAAACAGGCAGAGCACTGCTTCGCAAACTCGCATGCAGCAAAAACTTCATAGCACACTCGGCCGCGAAAGCCCAATTGCCGCCACTTCTTCGTAACAATATCTCAGGCGCTGCAATACCTCGCAACATGCATGCATCATACCACAAAAACAGAATACAAGCAAGAGTTAGAACGCTCAGCAAGAAATACTCAAAGAACCCCAACACGATATACACAGACGCGGCAAAATGCCCAGGTAGAAGAGAATACGCAATTACCGTGCCCAACAACCAAGGGAATGAGCTAGTCGCTGCCACCATACCAGCCAACAATCCAGAAACGGCGGAGAAAGTGGCCATTGTCCTCGGTAGCGCCGCATGCAAAGACACAGCAATCATCTTGAGCGATTCGCAAACGGCATGTACAAACTTAAGAAAAGGCCGCATTTCTTCCGCAGCAGTGAAGATTCTAAAGGAAATTAAAAGACGCCTACACCTACGTCGCACGGAACGCAGGCCACAAACACCTGGCAGGAAACGAACCAGCACATGGTGTCGTCCGAGAGCATACCAGCTGGGATTTCCTATCGCACTGCCTACGGAAAGCGACGAGGGCGGAGGACATTCTCATCAACTACGCCGTAATATTACAACATTACCTATTGGAAAGAAGGCAGTATCCTCTACCACATCCAAAATTATTCAAGGAAGAAGCCAACGCCCTCCGCAGACAACAAACGAATACGTGTATCCATGGGATTATTATACACCGGATGCACCCCACCAGATTCTCATACCTATGTCAATACTGTTATGTACCAGACAACCTCCAACTCATGGTGTTGGTGCGCCCGCACCATGAGAAAAGCACAACAACAACAATAAAAGTTCATTCATCCTCCTCATTGTGTAAATATTCAATGTAACGAATATTGCCTGTTTGATTCGCGTACCATATCGAATAAAATACATTAGATTGGTTATTCGAAATTGTTTAATATTCAAAAAGCCACACTAATAGCGCGTCGAGGAAAACGCACGCTTGCATTGCTCTTAATGCACCCCGGCTACGCTTAGTAATTTTTAAAATACGCTGAAAAATGGGCCACATTTTTGAAAGGCTTACATCCTCCTATACGTGTGCAAACACTTTATCATCACAAGCAGCTTCCTAGTTACCGTATCTTGGTGCCCTGTGAATTGCACCCGAATCATGTAGACAGAAAGCGATGGATGATCCAACACGTTTATATTATGCAGGTAAGGTATTGTTGCGTAAAAATTGTGACGTGTGTGCGGTATTGCTGAAGCAGCATATGCAAGACAACAAAACCTGTGTGCACCACATTGTGTCTCGGCATGCGCTGTATCCATTTCCAGATGTTTGCCCAATCGTAGAGGAAGCTAATGGAGCCGTTATTTCGATACGGTTCCACGAAATGTAATGTCTGTGTGCGTTTTTCTTTTTTCATTCCAAGCAACAAGCAAAGTTCAGGTAATGCTGAAGTTTAAAGGTACCACGACACGGTTGTGCAAACATTATCGCTTTACTATTGCCTAGTAAAACATCTGTATATTTATACAGGCGGGAAACTGATCTCAGTGGATGCGTAACTTGAACTTTGTTTCAAATTTTGCCTTTAAATTCCATCCGAACCACAGCGACCTCCATTTCGGGTAGGACTGCGTGACGTCAGGAAATGTGGGGTCACCCCGGTTTCGCCTGCTACCGAACAGATCGAACCGGTCGTTTTTCTGGGAACGCTGAGACACCCAATGGCTAAGCGAGGGCGTCACCACGTGCTTGCAATATCTTCGCTCACACTATATGTAGTAGTAGCCGACTGACTGAAAAAAAGAAAAGAACTGAAGCGAAACAGAAAAAAAAGCGACAGAAAAAGTAGCGGCACAACGCGGCCTTAAAGTATTTCCAAAGATCCTGCAATTATTCTCGGTGCTTGCCGTAAACAAAAATTTGGGCTTCGAGATCGGGCTGCATCACTGAGAGAGTGTTATTTTCATCGATGTGGTTCATTTTCTCATCTCTTAGTTTCGCCTAATTGCTGTATGGTTCATGTGCAACATGAAAAATTTTAATCTATCTTATTTTTTTCTCTCATTGAATGCATTCAACTTTGCCCTGCTTGCTTGAAATGCGCGTTAAGTTCAGCATGAAACAGACAATTCAAGCTCGATGGTTTGTTCTCATTGCCCCTTGAGGCATCTAAGGCAAAGTGTAATGCAGTGTTTAAGTTTATGCAACACATCGTTTACGAAATATGCCAGAATGCAATGCATAAATCTAGCCGTTGAACACCTCTAGACTGTAACTAGAGATATAATGTTGAACAAGGTCATATATAGTTATGTGTGTCGTGAGAAGAGTAGCGACGAGAGTTGGAGGTGCAAATAACTACGATAAACAAAGGTATTTAAGGATTCCGTGCCCATACTGCCACAGCCTTATACAGAGGGATCATGAAGGATTGGTCCCACACGAGCCCATGTACCCCTCTACCAGAAATCTATAGTCCAAACAAAGCAAATTTCGAGGAGAATAAGCCATCTAGTATCACACACTATAATATTATGATTTTTGGGAATTTACGAAGTACGTATGAGCTGCCATTAGATGTCATGTTGTAGTGACAGTGAACGACCAGAGTGGCACAACGCCAGTTACGAAACTTACTGCTTATCGGGCGAACCTGTGGTCAGCATAAAAAATAAAACACTCAGCGCATGGATAGTGTTGGCCACACTGAGATCGTCGAAATCTTACCTGGTGGCAAGATGCTTCGGCTGTTATTGCATGACTCACACGCAGGTTCCGGATTAGTAGCTGGTCCCCGCGTGTCTTTGAAAAGTATTGCACTTTCGTATCGCGCACAATTGCTCATTGCAGTGGTCGCCGACAAAACTGACAGCGCTTAAAACAAGCGTTCAGATTTTAGAACGTTCGGATGCATGTAAGCTGCTCTCGCACTGAAGCGATAACGTTAAGTTGCTAGTGTGCGAAAAGAGGTCCCCGCAATGACGATAGAGAATTAAGTGGGCAGCGTGCAAATGCCAATGCGTACATTTTTTATTACACAGACGCGAAGAATGGGCGCTACCGCGTCTATGGTGGTGGAAATTTAGCGCTGTATGGAGCTTTCCGTCGTTCGAAGATGTAAAGTTGCGCCGGTGAGATCTTCTTTCTCTCTAGCTTGAGTGAGCCGGCACGGCACTGCTTGAATTTGTTGCTGTCGCATGTTGCAGATTTGCAGATGATTTAGCTAGTTTTCAGTTAAATTTCTGAGATCTCAGATTATACAAGGTGTTCGCGAAAGCACTACGTAGCATTCCGGTGCCGCAATAAGCGCAATGTGCGCAAATTTCTCATGGGTACGGAAACAAGCGACTTGCATCAACAGTCGCGATGGCTTTATGTATTTGAAACTATTTCGAACGCATCAGCTTTCGCTCGACGAAGAGAATCGCCGTTGGCGAGGATTAGCGACGAGTCGGATTGGCGTCTGTGAGTTGCAAGCTTTGATTGGAAAATCGGCTCAGTGTGTGACCACTTGGCGTTGGAACCAAAACATAAAAGTGCATGCTCGCGCATGGCCAGTCCAATGCAACACTAAAATATCTAAGTGCTTATCGTAATAAAATATTTGGGTCAACCACTGGCATTCTTCTCGCGCATTCAAAGTTCAGTAGACAGGAGGTAGCCTACACTACGTCTACACTATCGTCCTCTATGAGGCAGATGGCGTTATTCACTATAGCTGTGGCTGAAGTTGGCAAACGAGGACGACACCCAAGAACTCCCTATTCTATAGGTTTTCCGGAATTAAAAAATGTCGGCTGTGGCAGACAGCATACTTCTTGTCCTTTAGCTAGATTATTCATACCGGTGGACATTACTAGCACTACAACTTGTAGCTCATGCGGAAATTATCAACACAGATGCACAAATTCACTTCCCAATTATTTATATACCGCATGCACTGCAATCAACACGGCTGAAACAAAGTGCTGCCATGGCCTTCGGACTGACTGCACAGACGCTACTTCGCCTGTGGCGCCGCCGCCGCAGCTAGAGAATCCGTTCCACACTAGCCAGACATTCCCGTGTTTGCGCTTTCTTTCTATACAATGAGCGATGCAAAGCATGGACATGCTTCGTCTTCCGCCACTGATCAACCAGCTGCCTGAGCAGAGGGTCAGCGCCGCCGTCGAGGGCATCTTGTCCTTCAGAGGCAAATGATTTCGTCAACTGAAAATAGCTAGAGACATATTGCGGTAGAGCGGCAAGTTGGGCAAGTTGGTGAAGCTGTCTTAGAAACCGTGATTTAGCACTCCTAGAGCACCTGAACCTTAGCTTCCTTCTTAAAAGTGCTACAGGGCCGGAACTTCGGCTTTTTTTTTCTCTGTAAAAACTCATAAACCGGAGCTACTTGTTCCCTCAATCGTATCCGAGTGGGGAACCTGGCAATATGTTGGTTCTGGTTTCATTCAGGAGCACCTTTCCAAACTGGACGTTGTAGATCCATTCTTGATGCCCATTTCCACTGCAGTGGTGCGGTATCTACAGGATGCAAACCCAGGCGGATGCAATGAGTTAAGCATAGATGTTTAGGATTTGTTTTATGCAATAGCCCAACCAGAACTTACGATTGCTCTGAAGAGGTGGATTACGAAATGTAATGACGAGCAGAAGTTTATTTTGCCTTGTGGTACCTCGGTGGAAGCCTTTTTTGGAACTTTTGTCTATGTATTTGTCATCCACCTACGCTTCCTGGTGAGACCAGCTTTTCATTCAGAAGTCCGGGCGTCTGTATTGGCTCCGGAGTAGCACCCGTCCTTAGCGAGATGTATCGGTCTAAATTTGATAGGGCCATCAGTGACGACCTGGGTAGAATAATTGTTGACTTTTTTCGCTTTGTGGATGACTACCTGCTGTTAGTCGACAGGGGACGGCTGGAGGACCGAGTTCTTCAGGCTCAGAAAGTATTTAATAAATCGGGACTCGGACTGAACTTCACCGCTGAACACCCTCATGAAAACGACCGCCAGTATTTGGATATTTGCCTACGCTTTGAAGTGGTTCATACTTGCTCGCTATTTCGCCCTAGATCCATGTAAACAGCATTAAGTTTTCTTCAATAGTTCTAAAACACTATAGAAAGAACGGCACTATTGTGTCCAGCGTTGGTGTTGCCCTGATGAAATCATGTGACCACATAGTAGCGCAGAGTGTTGAACATCAAGTGGTTAGGCTAAATACAGCAAGTTATCCGCGCTATGGGATAACAGCGGCTTGCGACAAAATTACTGGCAAAAAGTGCTTTAAGCAATACTTTCGCACAAAAGTTGAATCATCGAGACTTTCACGGGAGCCTGTCTGATCGGGATGGGACATGACTAAGACATACATCAACCAACTAAGAATTTAAAAGCAATATATTTCGGCTTCCATACGTAAGCGTTGTTCACAATGACGCAAAAAAGCTGAAGTGCACATTTAAGTAATCTTTAGCATTTGACGCAAGCACTGCGCATAACACCAGGGAGAGATCGTTGGGTTCGGTTGAGCGTGTGTCCTGCTGATTGCATCTGTAGGGCTCTGGGTACAGGCATGGCTTCCTGTTTCTTGCCTGGCCGATTATACTAGAGCACATTCACTCACTATTGTACTTAGTCGTTGCAGCATGCTCTCCCGAATTATTTTACGTCCCACTTATTTACATCGTTTTGATGTTGGCATCGCCGTTGTTTAACGTTGCTTATCTCACAGATGTAGACAGCGTCGTATACATATGTTATGTCTAAAAGCTCAGAGTTCATGTTAGTAAATTTTTTGATGAGGTTTAATACTGGGATAGTTGTGTGCTTGTTTTAGCATGGTTTAGTCAATGTCATTGCATTCTCATTTGTTTAGCTTCTTGCCGGGTTCTTGTAGATGAGATTTTGTGCACAACGAGTTGTTGCGAACACACCTGGCACATACATGAAAAAAAATTAAATAACACCTATGCCTGGGCACACGCGTTTGTCAGTAATATGCTCAAGCCTAATTTCCGCCTAGAGGGGAAAAAAACCAAGTTTACCATGCACCTAAGCTGCTTCTAATTTTGACGTGCCAAATGTCTTTTTTCGTCGCACGGCTCCTTGCAATCATTCTCTTGTAGTTATTAGCAACTACAAGATATATACGCGTGTAGTTGATGGAGGAGTGGCTGTTCCCGATTTGCGCTGCGGAACCACTTTCTAATTCTTGATTAAGATGCACTGTTCGGTGCAAATTAAACACGGACGAAGAACGCAAACAACAGGGCGAGCACATATCTATTATGTGTCAAACACAACTTAGAATACTCTTTGTAAGACCATATGATTATTGATGTTCTACAGCTGAGCCGTCGAGGCAGCTGCGTTTCGAACCTATCAGCTTGCTGTTGGCAAATACAATGAAATAATAATAAGGACGGTTTCAAGATCAAATTTGTCTTTCAAGTTCGCCTAAAGTTGTATACTGCATTAATGATGTCATCGCATTCATTGGCAGTCAAGCTGAAGTCGTTTTAAAAACATTGAATATCCTTGCTGCAACTGATTTATGCTTTCTTCACACACTTGGATCGTCCCTACACGTAACAGGTGCATATTCTGTGCAGCAGTATCGCATGATTCGTTTTTTTGGGAGGTGCTCCAACGCCGACAGGGACCTTACCCAAGAAGAGGCTTTCGGCCCAACATGTGCGCATACCATGCTGAGCATGCGTGGCAAGGAAGCAAGTTGAAATCTTTGCTTTCACTGTAGGCCATTTGATGCTAAAATATTTTGCATGATTGCTACATGGTTTCTCGTCCAGGTACACTGACGCAATACAGCAGTCTATTCTAACTATTTCTTCACTTTCTCCTCTCTTAGGCTCACAGCAAGCATCCAAGTTTACCACGGGGTAACTAGGAATACGTTATCTTCACTGCTTACTTGTGGCTTCTAAGAGCATACATGAAAAGGTTGCAAAATAAATATTAGTATTTCAAAAGCTTGTTGTGTTTTGCTAACAGATTCATTTATATCTAACTCATGTTAAAGGTTACATCAGAACAATACGAGAATACTTAGAAAATTCTGGACAAAGCGACTAACGTCGCCATTATCTTTCTCAAACGCACAAGAAAGTTGCAAGGATGTATCTAGGGTGAGCGACAGGAAGTTGAAAAATGTAATTAGGATGTTTCTAGCTTGAGGAATAATAAGTTCGTAGACTGTTTCTACAGGGTTTCTATGAAGTATTAAGACGGCTAATAACTCATCGTTTGAATGTTTGAAGCATATTTATTTATCGTGTAAATAAAGTTTGTAATTAAATTTTTTAATGAATATCGATGGTGAGTAGTCGACAGGATGTTAGTATGAAGTTTTTAGGGAGATGGAGAAAGGTATGAAAACATTTAAGGAACCGTTGGTAGCTTGTACTAACATTTCTCCGCAAAATTTTTATTAATTGTAACTAGAAATTCTTTGTAGGCTATTGGGTATAAAACACACATTGCGTAGGGTATGATATACCCGCTCCGAAATTTGCATGCACTTAAGGCTACGAAGACATCTTCCATGCGCTCCCGTCTTGATCTAGCATCGTGCTTTCTGCGGACAGCACGCTTGGAGTAACAGCATTACAGAGCAAAGGCTACCAGCTTCAATCTGAATTAAGCCTTGTTACTTGCTCGTCGTCGCTATAGCATGTCGTAAGTCGAAAGATTATCTGTCGTTTAGTTGCGCCTCTCCTTCTGGCCAAAGCATTGTCTCACGTTGGGCATCTGTTTAATGCTGCCAGGTCTAGCAGAAAACACTGTCCTTGCCTTAAAATGGCTTTGATTTATATGTAATGGATTGGATGGTGCCTCAGAGTTTGGTCTTCGCCGTTCGTTGGCCATACGGAACTTTCTACCGCAAAATGTCCTCGATGCCATGTGATTAGTGTTGCCGTTGTACTTAGTCTCGCGTAGCATCTGATTTGAAATTTCTAGCAAGTGAAGCCGTCGAACAATACAAGAATACGCGAAGCGACTACGGTGAAGTGCCCAGGATAACATGGATTTAAGCAAAATTAGAGCAGAAAGACGACGAGTAGTTTTCGACACATCCAATTACAAGAGGTATATCAACACCGGAAAAGTGTTTTAGAAAATTGTGTTTTATTTTTTACAGAGTAATTTGTTAAGAGCGAGGTTGCGCAGCTCTAACGACTAAGCTTCTCCCTGCAGTGAGCGTTTCGCCGCTCTGTGTGCCTACAGTTTCCCTACTTGAAGCAAGAATGCTTGTAAATGTGGCACACTTACGCAGCAGATAAATCCCAATATTATGACGCTTACGGGTGAATCGAAAAGACACATCCTTGTGCAAGTGGTCCCCGAGCTCTGAAGACAAATACAAAAAATAATCAATCGCTTGTCTACTGTTTACCTGTCGGCCTTTTTATCATTAACCGTCTAAACAGGTAGCACTGAGCGGTCTGGATTGGTTTCATTTTTCAAATAGACATTATCAAAATTAAATTGAAGATAAGCTGTAACTTCCGGCAATGAGAGCATCGTGTAGGTCGCCATGGTGTACTGGCGTTCCTTTGGGGAATTGCTTTATTCGGCCTGCGTTATTTTTTTTTTTGCGTACAGCTTCTCATGCGCGAAGGCTTGAATAATGCAGGAACAGAAAGTCAGTGGAAAGTTGATATTGCGTTTCGCATTTCACAAGCACTACAACGTTCATTGTTTCTTTATAATGTTGAAAAATTTGACTATGTGGCTATTCTAATCACGTGATTCCATCTGTATGACAGAAAATTTTCCTTTCGGCAAACTTTACTTTGCCAGTTAACGTTATTCACAGTCGTGATTGTGTGCGATATTGTCGCCGGGTTGTTGGTTACATGACGATGAAGTGTCGCGAGTAGTTCTCTATTCATTCAGGACCCCCAGACAATGTTGAAAATGCAGTTTGCTCTGCGATAATGGATATTAAATTATTTTTGACGCACAGAGAGGGAAATTAAAAAAAACGAAAAAGAAACTGAAAGAAAACTTTTTTTAAATTGAAAAAGGAGGAAAGTTGTATTGTAACCCGATGGTTCTCGTAAAAAAGGAAAATAAAAATTTGAGTAACAAAACAGTGAAAAACCAAAAACACATTTAGAGAAGCTTAGCGCTTGCCTGAACATTTTAGTATTTTTTTATGAAACCTACGCCTAATACTTTCCAAACAGGGGTATTCTAATCAACGCACCTTGTTATATGGAAAATGATTTCTTCGTGCGATGCTGCAGCAACACGTATGTGTTTTCGCGGCACGTGACAAGGCGATAAAATTAGTAATAGCACACAAGAAAACCCGCCTACTTACCGCAAAATTAAACTCATTTTCACGCCATCTAATGATTTTAACTTTAATCCTTATATCCATCTAGTGATAACATAAAAATGTGATACGCGAATGTTCAAATTTAGATATATGTATTGGTTTATAGACTGTTACGGAAACACGTATACAGCCACCACATTACACTAACTATATTAGTTGCCGCAAAACGAGAAAGTCGTCCTTGAATTTATTCAAGCAAGAAAATGGTTCTGCCCAATTTATTCACTAATTTTAATTACATCCGCCTAATTCCCAGTTGAAAAAGACAACAGAAATTTATTTCGCGACTACTGAAATTTCTCTTGTGCGATAGAAGTTTCTGACGTTTTTGTAGTTGCCACAGACATTTCTGGCGTTACGACAGAAATTCCGACCTCGCAATAGAAACATTCTGTCGAGACGACCAAGAATCTTAAGTCGCAAGAGAAACATTCTGTCTCGACAACTAGAGTTCATGAAGTCGCAACAACTACTTTCTATCGCGATAGCGATTCTGACATTGCAATAGGGATTCTCTGTCGTGGAGTTAGAAATGTGTCGCATTCTGTCACAACGACATAAGTTCTGACGCGGCGACAAAAGCGCTTTCAGTCAAGACGCTTTAAAATTGTATGTCAGTTTTGCATCCATGGTGTACACCGTACTTTTCACTTGTGCATGCATGCAATGGTGCTTCTCCGAAGCTGATAGCAGCGACATCGGTATTGAAGACAACGTGGCCAATTGTCATAATTGTGCACTGACGATGAGGCACCAGCAGCACCCTACCGGCCTCATCAAAATCATCTGCGGATCAAAATCATACCATCTGCTGGAATAGCTGCGTATCCATTTGGTTTTATTTGGCAAGATGTGGCAGACAGGCCTGTGGACTTGCATGTGCCGTTACACTGACACCTTAGTTGATTTTCCGGAACAATTACATAAGACTTTGAGAAGCGAAAATAAAAAACAATGGTTGCTCAACAAAGTTGCGTGAAAAGCTGTCACGCTCGGGTGTCAGTAATTTAACAGAGCGATACCGTGAGAAACAATGCTATGTAAATGAGCACTCGTCCACGAGTGTTTATGTGGCTATTTTGCACTGAAAGCACGAATTATATACGCGCTCAAAACTGCAAAAAGGGAGAGACAGCTCGAAATTAGCAGTAACAACCCGAACAGTGTTCCCAGTCACCGTTATCTATTTCTGAATTTCTCATTTAATATGGTTATCGTCAAGCAAAATCAATGTTGTAGCCCTCCACGATGTACTTGTCGATGGTAAGGACACTTTTCCTCTTGTAGAAAGGCGCCATTTGACACGGCAGAGTGAAAGCGCCTCTTGCTCTCAACATACAGATGTAAACATCTACGCAGACCGAGATTCTTACAGTTGACATGAGCAAAATTTACAAGCAGTATCACGTTCGGCGTATGCAGTGGTAAGATACTGGGTTTGCGATTCTCAGGTTGCAAGATCGAATCCCCGGCGGTGAGTTTCTTTTTTTACTGTTTTGTTTTAACAAATATACATAGGATTAAATAGGTCTCTGTCAATTTTATATTCAATGTGGATCATGAACTGCAGAACGTCCGAATACAAGACGTCACACTACAAAGAACAGACGTCAGACAACAGAACGTCAGAAACAGAACGCCCCAAAATACGACAGACGGAAATTTTCTGTTGCGTTTTTAACTGGGTTGCAAAAAATGAAACACAATGTTCCATATGTGAAGTCTTGAAATTAACACGAAAGAAAGGACTTCATTACAGCTTGATTACAGAAACTTTCATTCACTTGGGCAAACTGCCTCGACCGTACTCTGGAACTATGGCGGCGTCATTAGCAAAAACATTCTTTTGACGCACAGGTTAAGCGCATTTCGCTTTGAGTGACTCGATCATCCTCTCGAGATATTGCGCTTCTCTCATAATCCGCTAAGTATTTCTGCTTAAGCAAAACGCGCGCAAGAATACATAACTATTGACACATAAGTCGATATATATAAGGATATACTTATGCAACGGGATTTGTTGAAAGGGAATGTACGAGAAACCTGCTTCGACGATAGACATTTAGGGACTATGGGACATTATGTAATACGGCGGAAGTGAGATGTCCAAGCAATTCGCGACAAGGAATGGCGCGGAAGTAATGAAACGCAGCAGTTAGATGTGCACTTGGGAATGCGAGTGCGGAAACATTGCAATGTCAAAAATTAATTTACAGTGATGAGGTTTTACGTGCCAAAACAACGATATTATATCGAGGTAGCCGTAGAGGTTGACATGCGGATAATTTTGACAGGTTCGGTTTTTAAGGGATCCCTGGCCCCCCGTTTATCAGAAATTTTCTATCGGACCTTCTCGGTGCTTGCATCATGTGAGCCAGGATGGAACTCGCGGCTTTGTGCTCAGCATTGCGATGCCCTGAGCTGCAACGACTGATTCGTTGATTATCTGAACGGAAAATTGAGCTCAGGACGGTCACTTGTTTTACCTATAAAAACAATGCATGTGAATTGCCGAAATACAGTTTATTGAACTGATGGAGAAACTTGAACCAATATTGTATCATTTCAAAGTAAAATTATGATTCTGTCCGATAGCAGAAACAATATTTGGTTGAAGGCATAAAATGCAAAAAGGATGACCGAGTCTCGAAACTTTAAGAAATTGTCACGTAAAACGTTTCGAGATCCATAGCTAAGTATCACAAACAGGTATCACGATTCGCTGAAAATGCCTCTGTTTACACGCGGAAAGCTGCCAATTGTGAAATATTTGTTTACAGTCTACGCTAAGTAGGGACATACATAACGAAGGTTTGGCAAAAGTCCTCACAAGTGAGTGGTATACTATGTAGCATGATATACTAAAGCCAGCGGCGTAGTACCAGGTGGGGAGGAGGGGGGGGGGGCGGCCGTGGGCCCCGGGTGCCAGGGGGAGGGGGTGTCAAATATGTGTGGAGAAAGCCCTCTTCCGGCCGGTTTGATTGGGCGTAAATGATCAAGAATGCTCCAGTAATTAGCAGCCTGAGCTCATGTACCTGATGTACTAGATGTGTGGTACCGCAGAATTATCAGCTGCAGCTTTATCATCAGCCTGCGTAATAATTGTACGAGTGTGCGGGATAAAAAAATTGTCTAAGTGGTCGCTAAACTACTCGCCTTAGCGTAACGTTGCTTGTGGGGTGCGGTCATGTCTCAACACGCCTTGTGTGTCGCCAATACGCATGCAGTGTTTCATTTATCACTTTTTATCATTTGCTTTAGTTTTGTATGTTGCGCGGTATTGAATAAAGGCACTGTCACCTAGTCATAGCTAACCATCACTTTGCCATTTTGTTGTTGCCATGGTGGTGACCCGCGGGGTGGCGTATTGAGCCCTATTCTCGTTGACCTAACTGTGGTTGCCACTGCTGAAATATTGCCCAAGACAATTCACCTATCAATATACGCTGATGACATTTGTCTTTGGTCTTTTACGGTGACTCGTCTTTGGGTGCCCGCAAGAATCCAGCGGGAAGCCACCCGAACTTGTTTGTATCTCCGCAAACAATGCCTTAGTGTGTCCATCGAAAAACGCTCGTTAATCGCGCTTACGCAGAAACCCATGGCACTGTGCCCTGTTTCTGCCGATGGCCAGGGTTTCAAGTACCAGAAGGCTCACAGCTTTTTAGGTGTGATTATTGACAGGGACCTTTCATGGAGCCGCCACTTGATCTACCCTGAAGCGGAGACTACTTTCTTTTGCACATATAATAAGGTGTCTGTTCGGCAAAACCTGGGGTACCTCGGTACTGTCCATGCTGCAGCCGTACAGAGCGCTGTTTCTGGGTGTTTCACGATACCGCTTGCCAGTTTTGGTGAACACGTGTAAAACAAACATTCGTACCCTCTAAAGTTGGCAAGGCCAGGATCTACGGATATGTCTTGGACTACCACGATGCTCCTCGACTCACTCAACAATCACGATTGCTAGAGACGACTTGGTTCCAACATATATAACGACTGAAAACTTTAGACCACACATTCGACATCTGTGTCACGTACCCATTCACTATATCGCTCCTTTGCCTGCACATAAACCTCAAGCCACATTTTGCAAACTTGTTGCAGCACATGAAGGCTACCTTTCGTCGGGCTTCATACCAGCACCAAGACCACTGTTACCCTTCTAGTGCGTACGACAGCCGCAAGTAGGTTTCATAATTCTTGGAATTACGAAGACCCCTTGTCGCTCTACGTGCCGATCTACATCGCAGCAGCCGAGCCTCGGAATCGTGTCGATATTTGTGAAGCCAAGGCAGCCCTTCAGAGTCCGCACTCAGCCTTACGACGCAAGACCCATGAACTAGTGGTGTTTGAGACCAGAGAGGTTGTCCATCAATCCCTCATCAGCGGGTATGACATCATCTTCCAATGGCTTCCGGGGTGCTGTGACATCGTCGGAAATCACCTTACGGATGATGCCACCCGGTCACTCCTTAAGAAATAACCTGGCACTTCCTATATCCTTATCAAGGACATACGCTGCGAGGGGTCTTTGTTTACTTGCTCAAACCAAGACTGAATCTTTGTGAAAGACCCCTAATTTCTCAAACTGCCATTTCCACCGACTGGATCCTACAAGTTCAAGCTGCAGATTCCATCAAACTTCTCCCACCGCGATGCTACTTTACTGTGCCGCATCTATTTAAGGGTGTATTTTACGAAATCCTACTCATTCCTTATTGGAACGTCCGACACCACGATTCGTTACTTGTACAAATGTGAAGAGACGATCAAGCACGTGTTGTGTTTTTGTAATCACTATGAGATCAAACGCGACGTTCTTCCGACGGCGTTAAACCGATTAGATAGCAGACCATTTTCAGAGACTATGGCCCCACACGTCACAGGGTTGCACAGCAGCGCGGGCACTGCTGCGTATCATAAGATGTACTGGTCTCAATGACCGATTACAGGCGTGAAGTTGTGGACAACCGCACGTATTCACACTGATAGTACTTTGTTCACTTCCCATCTTTTCTTTTCTTCCCTTAAACCTCTTCCCCTATGCAGGGTAGCAAACCAGACCGACGTCTTCTTGGCATTCCTACCATTGCTCTCTTCTTTTCCTGCTCCTATTCCGGCTGTTGTTTTACTTCATGTCACAAATACAGTGTCCAAGCTGTTTCGGCTACACAGAAACTTTAGAAAAAGGCGAACTTTCTTAGGGTATTTCCCTATATTCTATCAGGTTATGCGTTTTTGTGACCACTACGAGCTCGGTATAAAATTATATAGATATCGCATATAAAATTATAATTATATTATATGCCATATAAAATATGGCATATAATTATTAAGGATATCTTAAATAACTGCCTAATCGGCAATTATAGAGCAAACATTGCAATTAGGAAATTGAGGGCCCCAAGGGATATTATTAACTCAACAAAAACGTCTCTAAACGAAACCCTCTTCGGTGCTACAGCCTGTAGTACTTTGGCATTGCGGGCGGCCCAGTATGGCTGTAGCCAAAGTAATATGAAATAGTGCACCAGTGACGTCGATATCTGTACACTCTCCATGTCGAGTGCCGACCAACAGTAGCGCTAGCTAGCGCTGTCACGGGCTTCATCGCGGCCTTCTCGTTTTTTGCACCTTCAAGCCATGAATCGACGCGGAGCATGTTCTGTTCCGTTTCCAATCTTATGGCACGTCTGCAGCTCGGATGATTAGGTTTGCCAAGAGCAGCATATTAAAAAAAATTTTATGGATGAGAACGAAAAGAACTCGCAATTGTCACACCATTGGCGCCCCATGGAATCAGATGGCGTTTTTTGATAGGGTGGGCAAATCAGTGTCACTGACACGCTGTTTAATTTTCCTTTTCGTTCAGTACCTACGAAGGTTTCTGTGAAGTTGTTGCTGGGAAGCTTACCTAAAAACTCGGCGTTTGTCGCATCTCCAATATTGTATTTCTTTTTGCGCGCAATGGCAAAATTCTGTCGCATTCGTTTGAGAGGAGTTATGTAGGTGTCCAATTAATTACGCGAGTAATCTTCCCGCCAGGAATCATCACAGCTACGCAATTCCATGTAAAACACTGGTGAAACCACAAAACCCACATCGCTCAGAATAGAATAATGTTTGGTGAAAGCTAGTCACAGGTGCAATCAGTGGAGTGGTTTGCTAGCTCGGCATTACGGAAGCACATTTTCACCTGTGAAATACAAGAACAAGCCGGTTGCCAATATTTGCATAGCGTTTCTGTCGGTCATTCATGAACCCCTTAGGTTGTGATATAACCTTCCGTTCCTTTATCACTAAAACATCGTCGAAATTCATCTTGCGCCACGGAAAAAGAGAACTCTTCATTGCTGTTTACGATGAGTAGGAAGCATTCGTACGATGCGCTGAACCAGAATGGAGCTATTTGGTGAAAGGGAACGTTTACTCCGCATTTAATGTCCTAATAGAGAATAAACAACGCGGGTAAAGAGAAGCATCTTTTTCTGGAACACTCACATTTGCTTGTGCCGGACCGCTGCTTTGTTGCCGGTTCATGATGGCAATGATGAAGCCACAATGACAGGCACATACCCACTGAGGGTGATAAAAGATGAAACTGTTTAGGCAAAACCCGCTGCCCCTAACGTAATGGTTTGGAACTTACTCAGGAAGAAATAAGCCTTTCCTGTAGGATAATGAAGAAATGGGCGTGTGCTTTTAAATTTACGTCTGAAGCACTTGCTTAGCGCCTTAATTAAGGCAAATAAATTTACGATGTGAGCTACACCGTGAATTTACGTAAAATAAAGGTTCAAGCTGAAGATGTTCCTTCTGCTGCTCGGTATGGTACTCATAAAAGAAAGCGTAAAGTAACTCTAGTCGCGTCATAGGTAGGAAATCGAGATCACGTAATGAAACACAGCGAACATATAATAGACAGAAGTAATTGGATGATAATGATGATGACGCGCCTCTTATATAGCTCGTACCCACTAATGGGGATAGGCCGAGAATTCGGCTGAAATAGGTAGCGCAATGAAATCGTGATTTCAAAAGGACAAGCAATGTAATTGGGAATATGTTTCACCAGCGTACTTCTACATTTTCTTGCTTGCCGTGTTTTCTTGTGAGACTCATGCATAGAGCAAATTCCCTGTGCACGTTGTGAGATGGCAGCAATGACTGCAACGCAGTGATATATAGCAGCAATGACTACAGCGTGGTAGCCTAGTGCTATGGCGTTCAACTGCTGAGCACAAGGTCACGGGTTGGGTCTCCATTTTGGTGGCAGCATTTCGATGTGGAAGAAAAGCGAAAAAGCTCATTCATTATAGTTAAGCGCAAAGAAACACGAGCGGAGAATATTTTACTCCAGGTAGTATTTTCATAATGAGGTCATGGTAACGGCATATGAAACCCGAATAATAATTCAACTCTGGGAATACTGATTCTCTGTTGGCACCGAATTTCCCGCTAGTAATTACTGTCCTAGTGCTGGAATGTTTCCGCTATTTTTACTGGGCCACTCTCCCTACACTCACCTCCTCCTTCTCTTCCTTATCTAACCGTTACTGAAACATGTACATTCAGCGCGGCGGCCGTGTCCAGAAATTAATGAGTTGGTGCTCCGCACAACTACCAGTGATCCTTACATTCTTAGAATCGTTAATCCTCACAACGAATGGCAGTGATGCGAGCGAGCGCATAGTCATCGTCGGGTACTGGTGTAGAGAGCGTAAAACCAACACAAGTCACAGCTTGGACTGCAAACGGGGCTGCTCAGCAGAACAGAGGCTAGGCTTGATTAGTCCGGGTTGATCAGTTACACTTGGTAGGCCAAGCTGTACAGTGCCAGCGGAACAGTGGTCGGGCGCGCAGTGGGCGGAGTCAAGACCGAGGATGACATCCTTGAAACAGCCGGTGAGGACAATGAAAAAAAGAACAGAATTTAACGACCAGTAACATTGACACGTGCGGTGCAAAGCCCAGTTGCTGCAGACGTACCACTGTTGGTTGCGCGTACAATACGAGATGGGGCAGGTGACATGACCTTCTTAAACTGCGGACGGAGTTCAGAGCTAATAATACAACTAGGGGCGCTGGTGTCGAGCAAGTAGACAGGTAAGCCATCCACTTCATAGTCGATCGGGTTTGCATTGCTAGGGAGTGTCAACAAAGGAATTTCAGCACAAGTTGTAATAGCAGCGTCATCTTAGGCAGCTGCAGCCGGCAGTTTCCCGAAGGAAAACGCCACAAGTAGGTCGAGGTCGGGGAACAGCGTGGTGTATGTGAGCGAGAAGCTCGACATCGTGGTGAGTGTGATCGGCTGTACTGGGGTGCTATGCAGGATACCCCGAGTTTGGCGAAACTCGGGATCGATCTTCACGAGCTCTGGCGACACCCCAAGATGAAAGCACAAATGCTACCGAGACACAGTTTATCTTTCGACAAGCCTCCAGTTTTATTGGTTTATCTAGATTCACTCTGGGTGGCTATCTTTCCTTGGGCGTTGCCTTCTGGGCGGTCCACAAACTGGGGCTCACGTGATCATACCGTCGGTGCATGGTCGTGCCTTCTTTCACTTGTTTGTCGTTCCATCGAGTGCATTACATGCACAAGCACGTTATAAAACAAATGCATTTAGTACAACATTATTAGTTACGTTAACGTGGTTTAGAAGCATTTTAAAGCTTACAAGATGTACACTGAATGTGTATTAGACTAATTTGTAACTTAGTGCGCTTCGCATTATGCCACGCGAGAACGCTGTGGTGGCGTCATCACATCCACTCACCGGGCGAGCATGGCGGCTAAACATCGAAGAGGCCCAGTGTAAACAAACTCCTACAACGAGCTTGCAGTGCGTGACGTAGTGATCAGGCTCGACGATGACCACTATTTCTTGGATAGTTCTGTTCCTCCGTGAGGAATCTTTACGTGCGCCTCGTAAGACTTCCAATAGCTTCGGCGATTTTAGAGATCGCAACGCGCACCTACTGTTCACGGGGCAATATTGAAGAAACAACTTCTCCGGTGCTGCTTCTGCAAGTGCGCTGAGTTCCTCCACTATGCGTGGCTGCGAGCGTCACGAATATTACGTAGTGTGTGCAAAAGGAAGACAGCCTATATAGCTACGATGCGACAAGGAGGTGGTGCCGACGATGGATCTCGCTACCAACACAGTGAAGGAGACATCGACAAACTGCAGATAAGTGTATTTCTATTGTTTCATATTTAGCACAATAATAATGCACGGATTAAGTCACTTTCGTAGTAGCGAACTGAATGTGCAGCGGTTTAAGAAAGGCATTGAGAGCCAATGAGTGTTCGCGCTTTTACATGCACGTGGGCCCGCGAAAATATGGAAGAAAAGGTAACCTTCACTAACTTGGTAAGATAACAGAAATTCATGAGGGACATTAAGCCCGTAGAATCTATGGAAGAGTATCTTTATCCAGATGAAATATCAAGATCAGGTATTGATATAAAGCAGGAAACTTTTACAAAAATTTCATGGGTTGAACAGCACATAGAAAGCATTACCGAATCGTGCGCGCCACGTTACCGGTATCCTTAAAAAAATGTTTAGAATGATTGCATTCTACCGGTTATGTAATAAGGGGCATAAACCTGGAGGTTAACAAAGAAACTTGAGGAGTCGAGGACTCTGCAGAAAGCGAAGTAAGGAAAAATTGGTGGAGATAGCATTAAGGCAGGAAGACAGTGGCTTAGTAAACCGTGGCAACTGATGTACTAGTTGAGATTAAGAAAAAAAATGGAATCGGCAGGCAGGCAATGCACGTCTTCAATCACTTGTTGCCAATTCATAACAGGTGATTACATAAGCATGACAGAATGGATGTCAAGGAGAGAGAACTGCAGCCGAGGATGGTAGAAAATCGCGTAATGGGACAAAAATATGTTCGTAGGCATAGGATGCAATCAGCTCGCATAAGACGGGATTATAGGGAGAGGCATTTGTTTTGCAGTGAACAAAAACAGGTTTGTGGTGCTTACAGTCGAGACTCATGAAGGTGCGGGGACACCTCAGCTGCTGGCACACTAATCAACATGGCAATTGGCTCTGAAAAAGACAACCCCAGTCATGAAAAATAAAAGAACGTTGCCCCGACACATTGTTTTATTATGCATACTACACTAAAGGCTTCCACAGTTAGTTAAGGGCACTTAGTACCAATGGTGCAACAAGCATTTTTCTGTATAAATAATGGTTTATATTACTTTTACTTTCTTTTCCAGCAAAACATTCTGCTGCTGGAGGCACTCAACCGCCTGGTGGCAGTAGGTGAGCGCCAGGCACGTGCTTTTGAGAGTGTGGCAGAGGTCCACAGGGCTGCTCTGCAACAGTAGTATCGGTGCCCTCACTGATCTCCAGTCGAGCCCCCAAAAGACGCCTTATAAAGGAGCTTTCAGTTTATTATTCAGTTTGTTACTTTCTTTATTATGCAAGAGCATGAATAAAATTGTTGCAGTAAACATTGTGCAGTGCATATTAGGACACTTGTAACATGCGCTTGGTGTCTTTTTCAAAATCGGCTAAAACGTAAGATAACCTGTGCACTCTTGGCCCATATAAATGAAACATTCACTAATGCAGCATACACGACATTACGCTGTTTGTTCTTTCTATGTCCAAGAATTGAGTGCGTGTTGATTAGCCACAAGATGAATGGTGTTTGTAATTCACAATGAAATGACAGCAAACTCCAACTCAAATGTGCCATTACATGCATGTTCAATACTACATATTCTTTAACAATGTCATATATTTGCATGCACTAATTTTCACACAGCTTAAGCCCTTGCATAACTCACTTCTGATGTATCCATTTCACAGGCCAAATAGTTGTACACTTTGTCCTTTTGTGTTGTATGAAAAGAGGCATCCTCTACAGTCGGATACAACTTCAGAAGATAGGAGAGGCTCCGCCCAGATGACCAAAGCGCAGCAGCCAATTGCCTCTACGTCTAAAGAAAGAGTCCCTCTCAAACGAGCGGGTATTAGTGCTGCCGGCGGCACGACGTCAGTCTAGAGTGCATGCGCATTCGTGCAGGCTTGCGTTCACCTGCCTTTAAAGTGCAGATTCCGTGGGCTCCTAAAGTTGTATCCCACTATAGAATCACGTAACGCCTTGCCCCAGTTGCATAGACTATAGCAACTTGATAGCACACAATGATCAGGAACAGAAATCTATAAAGGCATCCAAGCAAAGCTGGCACTTCCATTATGAGGGACTGTAAAAACATCTCGCCAAGTATTCCCATGACGTCCTTGAAAAAGAGGTGGTGTTTGGCACTTCTTTAGAATCAAAAACAGATTACAGTTAATGTTGTGTATTACGTCAAAACAAACTGAGCTTGGTTATCTACACGGCATGTAACGGAAGCTTGTGCTTCACATAGGAATAAAATTGCTCTGCCCAGTACAATTTCGAGGCCGGTATGGCATCTATTATGTCAACAGTGTCAATATACAAATTACACTTTTCACAGGCCATTGATTTCACCATTATTTCTGTATGACGGTTCTTTCAATCAGTGCTTGTATTACATGAGCAAATGGATTTGAAAGCAAAGCTTTGTTTGCGAACGTTCAGACTTCCATATTTGTGTAGCGAGGCACTGGCATGTTGTCAAATAGCTCACACTTCTCGGTCATGCACCAAAGAAGCCCAATGCTCTATTTGAAGTTGGATTGCACAACAATTCGACGGCACACAAAGAAGAGTAACACACACAGCAGAGCGTTCTGCTGTGTGTATTTCTCTTCTTTGTGTCCCGACGAATTGTTGTGCAATTCAACTTGAAGCTTCTATACCAATACACCCAGTCTTCAACCTCACCAATGCTCTAGTTATTAGGCCACAATGGCGCACATCTTTGAAATGTCCCCAACACACATTAGCTCTCCGAAAAATCACAAGTGTTAAATTTCGTAGCACAGGTGCATGCACGTGCCATATTTTTTACCACTAAACTCACAGGAATCAAAGGGGCAAGCATTAACCAGCCTTACTGCTGCCGTTACCATCATTATCATTACACCAATGGAAAGACAGTGCCACGTTTCCGTAAAGGGGGTGCCAGAGGGAAAGGTGTTCAATCCCAAAATATTGTCACGTGGTAGTGACGGTGAAGAAAGCAGCAATACGGTGGAATACAAAACTAGCTTTTATTGGGCGAACCTGTGCCCACAAAAACAGGCTACACTTATAGCACAACGATAGCGGCGAACACGGTCTGCGATCGTCGGAAATCTGATCAGCGAGTCAAGCGCGTCGGCTTTTATAGAGCAGTCGTCGAATGTTCCAGACTAATCGTTCGGACCCGCGTACCTTCCACAAAGTTCTACACCATTCGCGTTACACGATGAAATCAGATAACACAACGTTCGGCGACAACAGATAGCCGGGTAGAAGTATCGATAACTTTCCAGAAACTTCGGATACATGCAGGCGCGTCCCGCGCTGTGCGATTACATTTCTTAGGTGGCGAAACGTGGTCGCCCAATAAAGATAAGTACACGTGTCAATACCCCCCTCTTAAAAAGCATCGTCCCGATGCTACAAATATAGGAGAGCGAAACACAAAAGGACCCTTATTAAACACAAGTAACAAAACAACGAAAAGAAATTAAGTCCAAAGGTCAGTTACGCGAAGTCCGAAAGTTCGTCAACGCTAGTGGTACGGCTTGAGTCGCACAACGTGGACAATTTCAGGTCGTGAGCGGCGCCGCTGTGACAGCGAAATGCCGTCTGGCACGACCTCATAGTCCAGTGCGCCAATACGTCGGATGATCTTGTACGGTCCGAAATAGCGACGCAAGAGCTTCTCGCTCAGTCCTCGTCGGCGTATAGGGGTCCAAACCCAAACACGGTCACCGGGCTGGTACTCGGCAAAGCGTCGTCGGAGGTTGTAGTGTCGGCTGTCGGTCCTCTGTTGGTTCTTGATCCGCAGGCGGGCGAGCTGTCGGGCTTCTTCGGCGCGCTGGAGATAGCTAGCGACGTCAACATTCTCTTCGTCAGTGACGTGGGGCAGCATGGCGTCGAGCGTCGTCGTCGGATTCCTGCCGTAAACCAGCTTAAACGGCGTGATCTGTGTTGTTTCTTGCACCGCCGTGTTGTAAGCGAAGGTTACATACGGCAGGACCGCGTCCCACGTCTTGTGCTCGACGTCGACGTACATTGCTAGCATGTCGGCGAGGGTCTTGTTGAGGCGCTCCGTGAGACCATTCGTCTGCGGATGGTAGGCAGTTGTCCTCCTGTGGCTTGTCTGGCTGTACTGCAGAATGGCCTGGGTGAGCTCTGCTGTAAAAGCCGTTCCCCTGTCGGTGATGAGGACTTCTGGAGCACCATGTCGCAGCAGGATGTTCTCGACGAAAAATTTCGCCACTTCGGCTGCGCTGCCTTTTGGTAGAGCTTTAGTTTCAGCAAAGCGGGTGAGATAGTCCGTCGCCACGACGATCCACTTAATACCGGATGTTGACATCGGAAACGGCCCCAACAAATCCATCCCAATCTGCTGGAATGGTCGGCGAGGAGGTTCGATCGGCTGTAGTAATCCTGCTGGCCTTGTCGGTGGTGTCTTGCGTCGTTGACAGTCTCGGCATGTCTTGACGTAACGGGCGACGTCGGCGGTCAGACGCGGCCAGTAATACCTTTCCTGTATTCTCGACAGCGTCCGGGAGAATCCGAGGTGCCCAGCGGTTGGATCGTCGTGTAGGGCGTGCAGTATCTCTGGACGCAGCGCTGACGGTACAACAAGAAGGTAGCTGGCGCGGACTGGTGAGAAGTTTTTCTTCACGAGTAGGTTGTTTTGAAGCGTGAACGAAGATAATCCACGCTTAAATGCCCTAGGGACAACATCGGTGTGCCCTTCCAAATACTCGACTAGGCCTTTTAGCTCCGGGTCCCCTCGTTGTTGTTCGGCGAAGTCTTCCGCGCTTTTTATGCCAAGGAAGGCGTCGTCATCCTCGTCATCTTGCGGCGGTGGGTCAATGGGGGCGCGTGATAGGCAATCGGCATCTGAGTGTTTTCTTCCGGACTTGTATGTTACAGTGATGTCGTATTCTTGTAGTCTGAGGCTCCACCGCGCCAGCCGTCCTGAAGGGTCCTTTAAGTTAGCTAGCCAACACAACGCGTGGTGGTCGCTGACGACTTTGAATGGCCTGCCATAGAGGTAAGGGCGGAATTTAGCTGTAGCCCAAATGATGGCGAGGCATTCCTTTTCAGTCGTAGAATAATTGCTTTCCGCTTTTGACAGCGACCGGCTAGCATACGATATCACCCGTTCAAATCCTTCTTTCCTCTGGACTAGGACGGCACCGAGGCCTAGGCTACTGGCGTCAGTGTGGATTTCGGTATCGGCGTCCTCGTCGAAGTGTGCAAGTACCGGCGGCGACTGCATGCGTCGTTCGAGTTCTTGAAATGCCTTGGCCTGCGGCGTTTCCCACTTGAACTCGACATCACATTTGGTTATATGTGTTAGCGGCTCCGCGAGGCGTGAAAAGTCCTTGACAAAGCGCCTATAGTAGGCACACATGCCAAGGAATCTGCGCACTGCCTTCTTGTCGGTTGGCTGCGGGAACTTTGCGATGGCAGCTGTCTTCTGTGGGTCGGGGCGTACGCCTGATTTGCTGATGACGTGGCCTAGGAACAAAAGCTCATCGTAAGCGAATCGACACTTTTCCGGCTTCAGAGTGAGCCCTGATGACTTGATGGCCTCTAGTACTGTCGCAAGCCGCCTCAGGTGATCGTCGAAATTTCCGGCGAAGACGACGACGTCATCCAAGTAAACGAGACAGGTCTGCCACTTCAATCCTGCTAAAACTGTGTGCATCACGCGCTGGAACGTTGCAGGAGCCGAGCACAGTCCGAATGGCATAACCTTGAACTCGTAGAGGCCGTCTGGGGTGACGAAGGCCGTCTTTTCGCGATCTCTTTCGTCGACTTCTATTTGCCAATAGCCAGACTTGAGGTCCATTGACGAGAAGTATTTAGCGTTGCAGAGCCGATCCAGTGCGTCGTCTATCCGTGGGAGGAGGTATACGTCCTTCTTCGTGATCTTGTTCAGACGACGATAATCGACGCAGAAACGCAGGGTTCCGTCCTTTTTTTTCACTAAAACGACTGGAGACGCCCACGGGCTTTTCGACGGCTGGATGATGTCGTCGCGCAGCATTTCGTCGACTTGTTGTCTTATAGCTTCGCGTTCTCGCGTCGAAACTCGGTAAGGGCTCTGGCGGAGAGGTCGAGCGCCCTCTTCGGTTATTATGCGATGCTTTGCGACTGGGGTTTGTCGAATCCTCGATGACGTCGAAAAGCACTCTTTGTATCGTCGAAGTAGACTTCTGAGCTGTTGTTGCTTAATCGTGGGGAGACTTGGATTTATGTCGAAGTCTGGCTCGGGAACTACGGTCGTCGGGGTAGATGCGGCAGAATCCGAGAGGACAAACGCATTGCTGTTTTCCAGAATTTCCTCGATGTATGCGATCGTCGTGCCCTTGTTGATGTGCTTGAACTCCTGGCTGAAGTTTGTCAGCAACACTTTCGTGTGTCCTCCGTGCAGTCGAGCGATCCCTCTTGCGACGCAAATTTCACGGTCTAGCAGTAGACGTTGGTCGCCTTCGATGACGCCTTCTACGTCAGCGGGTGTTTCGGTGCCGACCGAAATAAAAATGCTGGAGCGAGGCGGGATGCTCACTTGATGTTCGAGCACACTCAAGGCGTGGTGACTACGAGGGCTCTCCGGCAGTATCGCATTATCTTCCGACAGCGTTATTGACTTCGACTTCAGGTCGATGACTGCGCCGTGTTGGTTGAGAAAGTCCATGCCGAGAATGACGTCTCGTGAACACTGTTGGAGGATAACGAAGGTGACAGTGTAAGTCCGGTCGTGGATGGTAATTCTTGCCGTGCACATTCCTGTCGGCGTAATCAGGTGTCCTCCAGCGGTCCGAATTTGAGGGCCTTCCCATGCAGTCTTAACCTTCTTCAACTGGACGGCGATGTGTCCACTCATGACTGAGTAATCGGCGCCTGTGTCGACTAAGGCGGTGACTGCGTGGCCATCTAGAAGCACGTCGAGGTCGGTGGTTCTTTGTCTTGCGTTGCAGTTGGGTCTTGGCGTCGGATCACGGCTGCGTCGTGTTGAACTGAAGCTGGTACGTCGCGTCGTCAAGTCGGCTTTCATCGGTGTAGTCTTGGCTTCATGATTTCGTCGGGACAGCGGGGTGTCGTTATGTCGTCGAGGTAGTTTCGTCGGTGTCTTCGTCGGCGGCGGAGGATCTTCGTCAGTTCGACGAACAGCAACCGCACCTCCATCGGTTGCTGCTTTTAGTTTTCCGGATATGGGCTCGCTGACCGGCCCCGGGCTGGGCCAGTGTATGGTCGGCGCTGCGGCGAGAGGTAGCGGCCTGGTGATGGCGAACGCGACGGTCGTCGAGAGCTCCACTGAGTAGCGGCGAGGTAGTCGGCGATATCGCGAGGGCGTTCACCTTGCTGCGGGCGCGGAGCGTTGACGGCGAAACCTCGCAGTCCCATCTCCCGGTATGGGCATCGGCGATAAACATGGCCGGCTTCTCCGCAGTGATAGCAGAGCGGGCGGTGGTCGGGGGCTCGCCAAATGTCCGTCTTCCTCGCGTAGGTGCGCTGGGCGATGGGTGGGCGTGCTGGCGGCGGCGGCGGCGGACGACGGAATTGCGTCGTTGCAGGGCCCTGGCGTGGTCGCGGAGGGGGACCTTGACGGCGTGCGATGGCGGCGTATGTCATCGCTTCTGGCTGGGGCTGCGGTAGTTGTGGTTGCAGCTCGGGAACTCCAAGCGATCGGTGCACCTCTTCTTTCACGATGTCGGCGATCGAAGCCACTTGGGGCTGCGACGAAGGCAGGACCTTGCGCAGTTCTTCACGCACAATGGCCCCGATTGTCTCCTGAAGGTCGCCGGAATCCAGTCCTTGGATGGCGCACTGCGGCGTGAGCCCCTGGCGGTTATATTGCCGGGTGCGCATCTCCAGAGTTTTCTCGATCGTCGATGCTTCTGCAGAAAACTCAGCTACGGTCTTCGGCGGGTTACGAATAAGTCCTGCGAAAAGTTCTTGTTTGACGCCCCGCATCAGGAAGCGGACTTTTTTCTCCTCTGACATTTCCGGGTCGGCGTGCCGGAAAAGGCGGGCCATCTCCTCCGTGAAGATCGCGATCGTCTCGTTTGGCAGCTGCACTCTGGTTTCTAGTAGTGCTTGGGCTCGCTCTTTTCGCACGACGCTTGTAAACGTTTGCAAGAAACCGCTTCGGAACAGGTCCCACGTTGTTAAGGTGGCTTCTCGATTCTCGAACCAGGTCCTGGCGGCGTCTTCCAGTGCGAAATAGACATGCCGCAGCTTGTCGTCGCTGTCCCAACCGTTAAACGTAGCGACCCTCTCATACGTCTCGAGCCAGGTTTCCGGGTCCTCGAATGTTGATCCGCGGAACGTCGGAGGTTCCCTGGGCTGCTGCAGCACGATGGGGGACGCTGGGGCTGCCATTGGGGTTGCCTTGTCCACGATCTTCTTGGTCTTCTCTGGTAGAAGTCCGTGCTCCGGGGGCAGCTGTTGAAGACGGCGGCTTGCTCGATGCTCCGGGACTACGTTGGTGTTCTCTTTGCGGTCCGGGCTTGGATCACGGCTTGTCGGGGGCGTCTGGTACATGAAAGAAAAGCACCTCCACCAGATGTCACGTGGTAGTGACGGTGAAGAAAGCAGCAATACGGTGGAATACAAAACTAGCTTTTATTGGGAGAACCTGTGCCCACAAAAACAGGCTACACTTATAGCACAACGATAGCGGCGAACACGGTCTGCGATCGTCGGAAATCTGATCACCGAGTCAAGCGCGTCGGCTTTTATAGAGCAGTCGTCGAATGTTCCAGACTAATCGTTCGGACCCGCGTACCTTCCACAAAGTTCTACACCATTCGCGTTACACGATGAAATCAGATAACACAACGTTCGGCGACAACAGATAGCCGGGTAGAAGTATCGATAACTTTCCAGAAACTTCGGATACATGCAGGCGCGTCCCGCGCTGTGCGATTACATTTCTTAGGTGGCGAAACGTGGTCGCCCAATAAAGATAAGTACACGTGTCAATATGCTGCATGTCACTCATTATGCATTGGCATTGCCGCAAGCTTTTACTCGTTTGAGCATATCACGTTTTGTGTAAGCATTGCTCTAAAGCTGTACAAAAGGTATATTTGCTCTGCAATTTTTATTTTTATCATGGCGGGTTACAGACCTACTTTTCATTGGCATCTGGACCACATTTCTTCTAGTATGTAATTTTGCTTCGTGATTCATATCTTCACGCACACCGAGTTCTGCAGAGCATTGGATCTGCATTGTTCTACTGCTTAAAAATTACAGCCCCATTATGAGACGAAAATATGTGATTTATCCATCCAGAATTTCGCTTCCCCCCCCCCCCGCCATAAAAAAAATACACTGGACCTCTGGTGCATGCATCAACAGTGAACAGAAGAATCTGAAGTATTTTTCTTCGTGCAAGA
Source organism: Dermacentor andersoni (assembly GCF_023375885.2). Taxonomy (NCBI): domain Eukaryota; kingdom Metazoa; phylum Arthropoda; class Arachnida; order Ixodida; family Ixodidae; genus Dermacentor; species Dermacentor andersoni. The sequence continues at coordinate 76,885,066 of NC_092823.1, forward strand.
CAGCACAGTAAGATTCTCAACGCATTTTCATTTCGCCTCAAATGCATAGGCACAACCAGCTTGGCGCAACATCCACATCTCGCGCTGCAACAAATTGTGCAATGCCTCGCTGTTTCATAGTGCGGCCGTTAGATGACGCATGACCAAAATTCAGCATTATGCATACCAAGTAAATTGACCAATGAAGAACCCCAAGTTCTTTATGAGATTAGCATTCATAGCTTACTTCACACAATTTGTGATATCCATTTATCTATTTATACTTAATTAACCTCTTTCCCAAGAAAGTGAGCCATTTCGAAAGCACCCTGACAGAGAAGAACAATCGGGAAAAAGTCAAGAACCAGCGAAAAAGTCATATTATAGTCAGCCGCATGTGAGACGTCAGTAACACAAAATTTAAGTCGGCTATACAGAAGTGACAAATTTGGCAATATGGCGTCTAGACATTGCTTCAATGCTAATCACAGTAACGCTGACATTGAAGGAAACTTAATTCCTACGTACGTTCCGTCGACACACCCGACTACGTCCGTAATGTTCCCGCAAAGTAGAAAGCATTCTTTTGTATATGCCCGCTCAGCCGCAGTATTTGGGAAAGCTAGCCACCGCTTACGCACTGCCGCATCGATAAGAGCGTCAGACCCATCTCTAACACAACGCACTGCACACAGCCAGCGCACTGATGTCTTCGAAAGGCGAAAATGACGCTGAAACTCCACGTCGGTCATGTAGGTGAACGGATCCAGACGGACATACTGACGCTTGCTGCCGCTGGATCTAATGACACAGGCTGCTGCTGCCGCCGACGTTGTTCCCGAGTTGAACTCGAAGGGGGTTTCGCGATGTACGAGTTTAGCGCGAGTTCGCCTGTCAGTCAAAACCAGAGGTCACGCCCCACGCGAGGCATGTAACTCTTGTGCGCGCACCCACCAGGGTTGGGCCACGCCCAATTTATCTTTCGGCAACAGCAACGCGGTGTCGAGCTGAGAGGCATCAACAATATTGACCGCCGACATAAAACACGCACAACGCACTGTCATCGGTGATGTACTGAGCACCACTGTCAAAAACAAAGCGTTGACTGTCGCTGTCTTATGCATACATCTTCTCGGGTTTAGATGGACCCACAACACGGTTTCATTGCCTGCATTGTGCGATGTAGCGCACAGTAAATAATTATCGGCACGTCACTGTAGCTGCTTGCAAGGCGTCGATGCGTCGAGGGGGACGACGATGCTGAGGAGTGCGCATCGCAGCAGTCGTTTGAGATGGCTGCTCTGTTATCGGTGATTTATCGGAGCCACAGCGTCGTAAACACGATCAGCGTCCGAGAATCACTCGCTCTTCTAGACCCAGTGCAATGGCATTTCTTCATCACGAGCACTGTGCACTGAACAGTTCCAACACCTCTCTCTGTTCGAAATCTGATTTCATAAGTGCACACAAGAGCCCTCACCTGCCAAAACGCGATTGCTGTGGTGTCGTTATGATATCCATCTGCGATCGTTGCTGGCTCCAGCAGAGGTAATCCGCAAGCACCTAGGATTGCACAACACACTCTAATACTGCCTACACGCGCTCAGATGCACCTTCACTGGGCAAGCGATGACAAGTGATGAATTGTGTCGCTGGGAAGCACGCACTTCTTCGCAATGTATCGCAGAGGCTTCGCGCACAAAGATAAACTGGTACATTTTCACTGAACTGCGTCACTACGGGCCCTAAAATAACGTACCGCCATTTTCCAGCGACAGCCGTTGCTCCCGTATCTATGACTAATGGGGCGTTTTTACTTGGTGAAGCGGGGGCGTTAATAGCCTAGTGAAGCGCCTGCGATGAACAGCCGTACCGCGGCGCTGCGTTTATATTCCCCTAATAGAAAAAGAGTGGTCATGACCCTCCATGGGTCATCAGTGACATTTTTGTGAATAGCACTGCAGCGCCCATAGGCGACTTCTCACCGTATGAACTCCCTCGTGCGTACGACCCTCTCCAATGTATTCGCTTCTAAGCTTTCGCCTCGCTGTCGCCACTCGCGGCGAGAAGTGAAAAATTTAATAATTTGTTCAATCTCCGTTTGTCATCAGAAATTGTGCCCGAAAGAGGAGGTACGCCCTTGACGCGCCGGAAAAGGCGTGGCAAGCGGCTCACGGCAAGTGTGCAGACAGACAGCGGAACAGTCAGGGTATTGCTGAGTTGCGATAATCTGTTGATAACAATACGCGGCACTGGCGCGTTTCGTTGTGCAGCCTTCTGTGCTTGAAACGTGGATGCAGCGTGCAGGGTGGGCTCGTGCTGTCATATGCGGCTTTCTATCTACATTCTTTCCTGCCTGTATCTTTCGCGCGTTCCGCGCTATCTTCGTTCACTGACTGCCGTCGAGCAAACTCGGGTAAAACTCGCGTGAACGAGAAACTTGGCGCATCGTGGTTAGCACCACTGGGCGGCGTTCGGAGTGATCTCGGCAGACGTTTCTGGTTCAGCTTCGGCTGCTGCCTGCTGCGGATTTTGCAGGGAAAGTGGGCTGGAGTAGCTTGTTCGGGAAGGCGAGGGTCAAGGACTTCGGCAATACCGTGAAATGTGTCCAACACACCTGCATGGTAAGCAAATTGGGTTGTCATGCGTCCTCCGCTTATTCAGATCGCCATAATTCGGAGTAGGACAGTGGAGTTGGAGCGCATTGAACCGAAGGGCAAATGCCAGAGCGGTTTCCAGAGCATATGGTTTGCAGGCCAGCGTTTTGCAGTTCTTGACAAACAACGGACTGCATAAGTGATATGCTCGTTTCGGGATCACTGGGCTCTACTCGCATTTCAGGGTACCTGAGCAACTTTTTATCGAAGTGGAGGAAGGGATTTGAAGTCAAAATTGGCCAGTTCAGAAATACTTGGAAAACGTCAGAAAGTACTTTAATGTGTTGAGCAGAAGCGAAGTTACTGGCCATCAAACATGGCCTCCGCCGTGCTCCCGTTCATTCTTCAGTGCCTTGCACTGCGAAGGCCGCGGCGCCGTGGGGCACGCCCACAACGCTCCGCCTTCTAAATGTCACTGTGGCACGTTTAAATTTCATATTGGATGTTAACGTACACGCCATGACCTCCCTCTTCGATGCCTACGCCACGCTAAAGATAAGCCAAACACGGTTGCCCTAAGCGAGCCTCAGTGCGCTTAGCCAGTGGACTCTTGGCGGCCACGGTATCTGCGCCATGTAGCCGACCCATAGCTTTATGTCAGCTATAGGCCAATAGCGGCTATCTAAGAGAATGACGAGATAAAGCTTCCGATGACGAATTAAAGCGTCCAGAAGAGAGTGAGGACAGGGCTTGCGCTTGAAGAAGAGAGCGCGTGAGAGAAAGGTGACTTCGCAATTCGCTTGCGAGCTACTCGCAGCGCGTACAAGAGCAAAACTAAGCTGAGATGCTCACCGCAGCACATGCTACCCGCAGACTATGTTGTTTCATCAAAGCCGCAGGGTGATTCAGGGCCCTGTTAATTTTGCTGGCGACGTTGCTTCAATTTCGCGTCAAACCTTCTGCGGGATAGTCTCCGATGGTGGATGATTAGCCATATGGACGTCCTCAAACGCTGACGTCGCTCCCTGCGCGGAAAGCGTAAAAGTGGTGGGCGATTACGTCAGCTTTTAGCTTCTTTGAATCGTCGGCATTCAGCAATAATCTTATTGACTGTCGAGGAGTGTTTAATGACAATGAGGTTAAACGTATCGTCCGCGATCCCTTTCAGTACGTGCGTAACCTCATCGGCTTCTGTCATATAGGCCTCAGCCTTTCGGCAAATGTCCAGCACATTCTGAATGTACATCAGGTACGACTCCAAGACGTCTGCACACGCGAGGCAAGTTTTTTCTTGGCGTCACGCTAACAGCCTGCATTCAGGCCAAACAACTGGTGAAGATTTTGATTCTAACTTTCCAGCTTGTGAACCCTTACTCGTTGGTATCGAACAAGGCCTTCGCAGTTCCCTTTGGATAAAATATGATGTTCGCAATCATCAAGGTCTAGTCCCACCTGTATTGTGAGCTAACGCCTCCATAGAGCCGAATCCAGTCATGAAGGCCGTCGCCAATAGTGCCGGAAAGGTCCCATGGGGAGGAGGTGGCTTCAGGATGACGGCTCGTATAGCGGCCTACGCTGACGCAGGTTCACCGCCGGTAGACATGCCTAGCGTGGCGACTTGTCAGCCGCCGTAGAGCCACGTCTTGCATTACACCCTCAGCACATTCACTGAGATGTTACGTGGAGGTAGGCACAACGTGAAAACGTATTTACAATACGTATACACGGCAATCAATCGCTGATCTATATGGTCGAGAGCACGCGCCGGAACAAAAGCGCTTTCTTCATCGACGTCGTTCTCGTGGAATAGTACCGTCACCATGTTTCGTGAACAGATGATGCCTTTCTGCGACGGTCACGGCCAGATACCGAGTATCACTGCAACCAGTAGAAATGTGATCCAAGTTTGATGTATATCGGTCGCGAAAGTTGGAACGAAATGGTCATCCAAAGCTCTGTCTCTAGTGTATTTTCTTTATGATCCGTCTTGTGTATATTTTTTTCGTCGTGTATCATGCTATAATGCTTCTTATACAGTTTTGGTAACATGACTTAACAATTCAATTAAATTGAATCTAAGATTTAGTACCTGTGAAATGACGATATGGAGTATAATCGAACAGTGATTGGTGCAGGGGGACAATCAATCATACTAAAAAAAAACATGTGAATCCCCCGCACTGTGGCAGTTGATGTAAGCTAAGCTTTGTATGCAGTTTTGCTTTGAGTAGCCACCATTAGCGTTGATGTTGGCGGCGAATGTGTAATTTCTTTAGCATTTTGTCCAATACGAGAGGAGTTAGATTATTTTAAACGTTACCTCGTGTGACCAACTGTTGCTTGTCTACGTAGGCGACAGAACACACAGGAACAGGTGTATATTTGAGGCGATGTTTCGCGTCATTGTTCGTAATCTCTGAGGGTACAGCATTAACAGTGCCTCACATGGTACATCACATGATGGCCAATTTTTAAATTTTAATTGCATTGTGAGGACGTACGTAATTCAATTATTTAATGTATTTGTACATTGCGTAAATACATTCGTCCTCTTCACGGCGTTTCATCGCGTAGCGAAGATGCTCCTATTCGTCGCGAGGCTTCTTGCAGGCCAGCGCGTTCCCGACTCCCAGTGCACACTTTGGAACCATTCTGCTGGCGCGAGTTTACGCACTGCTACCGCATACTTGGCCAACACGCTGTCTAGGTCCCAGGTCCAAGTGCTCACTTCAAGCTATAGAAGACTGTAATGTTTACACAATCACAGCCCAGCACACGACCTTCATGGCCCAGCACCTGTATTTTTGTCGCGTAGGAAAGCAAGCACAGCACGTGCCATATGCACAAACTGAGAAATGCTGACGCAGCGTCACTTGCTGTGATTCGTAAGGTTCCCAGATAACAGATGTTTTTAACGTAGCACCACTGCTCCTTTTCTGCTCAAACCTCCTTTCCGTCGTTGTACGAAAGCGCCCCCCCCGAAAGTTCGAAACTGCGCATGCCGCACAGAAGAATAGGTGTACTTGTTATTTACTTTCACACTGACTATAAGTACTTCGTTCATGGAAACATTAGTACACACTATCAATAAGCTCTCTCGCATACGCCCACTTCGAGGCGAATTCACGCCTGGAGGAGGAGGAGGAGAAACATCTATTTAAAAAAAAATAAAGGACAAGCAGGTGTCTTTCTGCTTGTGCGGGAGGCGCCCTTAGTCCAGTGCTCCTGCGGCTCTTGCTGTCTCCCGGGCCCGCCGCACCAGTTGCTGCTGGTTACGAGTGTCCGAACTAGTCAGCAAGGCCTCCCACTGCTCGGGTGTGGGGTTGGGTAATTGTGGGGCTGCCTTCACATTGGGGCACGCCCACGTGATGTGATATAGGGAGGCGTAATCATTACAAAGCGGACATTTGTATGAATATAGTGTAGGGTGTATTGCGTGTAGGCTGCCTTAAAGGGGGTATGTGTTGGTTTGTAGTTGTTGCCATGTTACGGCGTCTTCATGTGAGAGGGTCTTGTGTGGAGGTGGGTATTGTCGTCTGTTCAATCTGGGGTGTTGTAGTATGGCGTTGTATTGTAAAGGTACGGGCTCCATGGATGCGGCCGTATCGCTCTCTTGTGGCGCCCGGGAGGCATGATCTCGGGCTACAGTATGCGCACGCTGATTGCCACGGAGGGACTCGTGTCCTGGAGTCCACACTATTTCAACGTCTGGGAATTGGGAGGCTTGTTTAATGAGTCGATGGGCAAGTGGAGATATTCTGCCTCTCGCGTAGCTGCGGCAAGCTGCCTGGGAGTCAGTAATAATTGTGACGTACTCGTTGGTCAGAATAGAGGTGATGGCCAAGGCGATGGCTGTCTCCTCCGCTACGAGGGCGCTGGCAGTGCGGACCGTCATCGAGACCACGTGTTGTAGGTTATAGTCGACAACGCTGGCCGTCATGGCTGATTTTTCGGGGTACTGCGCGGCATCTGTCTATAGTGTGGTGGGGAGACTGCCATATTTTGTCTGTAGAGTTTTTGCGCGAGCTTGGCGACGATCGGCATGACGTTCCAGGTGCATGCTTCTGGGAGTAGGGGCTACCTTGATGTGCTCCCGGAAGTTGGGGGCCAGGTGGATTGATTGTTCGTGGCCTTTGACGTGTGTGGGGTAGCCTAGGCGCGCTAGGAGTGCTCTTCCTGGTGGTGTGAGGGCTAGTCGTTCTCGTTGGTTCGTGACGTGGGCGTCTATAATTTCTCTTACAGTATTATGAACTCCTAGGGTTCAAGCTTGAGTGTCGCAGTTCCCGGTGGTAGGCCGAGCGCTAGCTTGTAGGCTTTCCGAAGTAGTACGTCTAAATGATCTTTCTCCTTGGGAGTGAGGGGCAAGTAAGGGGCAGCGTAGGCAATGCGGCTGATTATCAGCGCCTGGACGATCTGTATTATGTCGTGTTCTTTCAGTCCGTATTGTTTGGTGGTGATACGGCTGACCATTCGCATGATTTGGAAGGTGGTTTGCTTGAGACGTTGGATGGTGTATGCGCCTCCGCCGTCCTATTGTATGTGGAGTCCGAGAATGCGGACGCGGTTTACTGTGGGTATTTCTTTGTCGTCTAGGGTGAGTGTGATGTGGGGTAGTTCATTGAGTTTTCTTCGTAATTTCTGTTGAACGACTAATAGTTCTGAATTTTCGCGGGAGCACCGGAGATATTTTGCATATTGCTGGACGACGTCGGTCGCTTGTTGAAGGGCGTCTTGTTTCTCTCCTTCGGAACCAGTGGTGGTCCAGATAGTGATGTCATCAGCGTATATTGCATGCCTGATTCCTAGTATTGCGTTGAGTTTGTCAGGTAATTTCATCATGGCAATATTGAAAAGGGTGGGTGATAGAACAGCACCTTGTGGGGTTGCTTTGTGGCGGGTAGGTAACGTCGGGGTTCTGAGTGAGCCAATGCCTATTCACCCCTATTACTTGTCCGGCGCTGCGACAGCAAGAAATAAAGTATTAAATAAGTCATCGCTTAGTCGCCCCACATGCTGAGGGTAGGACATTAGGTATGTTCCTTCGTTCTTATTGAGCGTACTAGTTTTGAACCTTTTGCAATATAGTAAATATTACCTCCAGCCATTTAAAATATCACGTGCAAGCAATGTACTAATCACAGAGTCGAACGCAGTAGACAAGAGAGAGTAAGCGCGAAATTGAGGAGGGCGGCGCAAAGAACACTGACTGTCGCTTACTTGTAAACTTGTTTTATCTAGGAAGCTTAGGGATTCACGGAGGCGAGCGTCTTTTTGAGGTGTTGCAAGAAACCCAGCGGTGCGAAGAGCATGGATGGATCGATGAATGGTTGGTATCAGCGTTCCTTTTGAATCGGGGCGGGGGTTTGCGCCACTGGGCTCTTGTTATTACACTCAAATACTCAATACTAAATACTATTTTATACTAAAATACTCATAGAATGCATTAAGGTAGCATAACACAGCTATTTCTTAGGAACACAGGTACGGTATACCGCTGAAATGCTCATTTCATAGAGAAACCAACATTTTTGTCATCGAATAGTAAGCGATCACATTACAGGTGATTCTTTGGTGGGAAAAACACAACTGCATGCTCTTAAATCATTTGCTTACTGTTAGCAATTTATTTCCGCAAAACATTTATCGCAAGCCTCTCTTTTTCAATTTTCTAATACAGAACAGTCTGAGGATTCCTTTCCGTGCATCTCACTGCTTAATACTAAACGGAAGGGATGGTTGCAGAATGTATGGGCAGTAACAAGCCTTTACCTTTCAAATACTAGCCACTTAATGAATTTAATTCCATGTGGTACAATTTAGAACATCTTCGCCACTTGTCATTTATAAGCTAACGTAGCAGTGTTAATAACTTGGGCCAACGTACTCGGGGAATCCGACCTAATTCAGAGCATTCGTTGTTGCGAAAAAGTTGCAGCTCCGTCTTGCCCAGTACCTTCCCAACCTGGTGGCGACAGCTATCGTTTCACACGTACGAAATGTTTGTTCGAGTTTTCCTAAAGTGGTTGCTCTGACATTTGACATACTGTTATTTTAATGTTCCTATAAGAACAGCATATATGTATTCTTTATCTAAAGATGCTCTCAGGAGCAATATTATATGCGCTGTTGTACTTTTTTATCGTGTTCCTTACTAGAGATATGATTACTGACATTTGTACAAACCAGTATGCTGAACTTATTTGCCACCACGCGCTAAATTGTATTCTCTCTAAGCCGCTCACAAAACCCCTTTCAATAAATTTGTTGTTGCAAGCGAGAGGCTGTTATGTGCCAGGGTTAAAAATGTGTCGTCTACTGTATGTCCACATGAAGACACTACATAACACTGATCAAGACGTACTTTTAGGCTAGTCGGTTCATATCCGTAGCACAACGGCGCCACAAGACACAAGGGACAAGACGAAGAAGAACGAAGCGCACACAGGGCGCGCTAACAACTGAACTTTTATTCACTGGACACTCCATTCAATAAACCTTCAGTAGTTAGTTCGCCCTATCTATGTGTCGTTCTATGGCGTTGTTTACTACGGATATATAACACTGCTTCCAAGGCTACTGAAATGCTACCATTTTATGAGACGGCCTTCAATGAACCATGAGGAAGGATGTCGATTAAACGCCTTCCTCACTTTGGTTTTGCCTTTCTGCAGCACTCACAAACGCCCATGTGTCTTGTTTTTTGGAGTTTGTGTACCAAGTCTGTGGAAAAGTGAGATATAATATAGGCATGCAGATGCTTCATGAGCAACGGAACAGCATTTTCTGAAAAATTCGGCAAGAAAAACTATGTTTGTGACTGCCTAGAAAGCGGAAGCCTATTTTGATGTTTTGTTAGACGTATATGTTGGTATCCGTCAGTGTTAACTCTGTGTGTTGCTATGTCAACTACGTTAACTATGTTAAATAGGCTGCTGTCTTTTTTCCATACAACAGAAACGGTTAAGAAAATAGCAGAATGGTTTATAAATAGAATACTGGACCGTTTGCTTTTTGATCCCAAGTGAGATAATCTTGATATAATGAATTGTTTTTTCTGGTTTACTAGAAAGGGAAATCGGCTTTACGTTGACACCGCAACCGGACAGCGCCGGGCCGCTAAACTACGTTATTTCTTAGTTCATGGCATACGCTGCTGTAAAATATATTGGCTACGTCTGACGCGTCTGATGAAACCGCTACAACGTGGTGCTTTCGAACTGTTCCAGCAGGCCTTGCTGCCTTACGTTCAGGCCTGGTGGCGTTTGTTGCACAGCGCTTCATATTCTGTTTCCACTCCTTGCTACGTCCTCCTAGGCACTTCTCGCGGGGTCGCCTTACTGCTACTCGCATTTGCATTGAGTTACGCTGAAATATAATACACGACCTCCTGGATCGGTCCACACTATCTGTACTTTCACCGTACCAACGGACACTACGTAGAAACTGGCTTCATAATCGGCACATACTGACCTAGTTATGACATTTCTTCACCGGAGAACAATTTCTATCGTTGTATAAATGTGGACCACCTTGTTTGTGCGACTGCATAAACTTGGTCGCAGGCCACATCGTAATCCGCCTTCCTCTCACTCACGCCTAATAAATCCTATGGCAAACTAAACAATTGGCATTCCATGGAAAGTAGCGCCTTACGAACGCAGAACTTTTGCTCTTGCCATCATTGGGGATCGTCGTAGCACTCGTCGTCGTCTTGCTGGTGCCGTCACGCGCATGTAAGCTTCCGCCGCACGCAACTACATGTAGAGAGGTTAAGTTAAGGGACGGAAGCGGCATGCGTACACAAGAACTAGGGGCAATGTTACTACGCATGCGCACACACAGACGTAGGGTTCTGCGAGTGCCCAGTACCGCGGCCCCTAAGTCTTGCGTACGTAAGCCGCTTGCGTCCGCTAATCTAAAACTCTCGAATTTACACAACCTCGTTCGTCCAACTGGTAATTCTTTGTGAGAACCTGGACACTGCTGGTTAGCCTGATACCGACAAATTATTAGCTCAACACCAATGTCCAATATATGTCATGTCCAAATGTATATATATGCAAAAACAAACTTACAGATGCACACTTCGGATATTGCAATGTCACGGTATTCCTATCGCTTCTCCTCGCTTCCCACGTTTTGAGACTACCTATATATTTGAGGACCCGAGATCGTGCTGCAATGTACGGGCATTCGAATCTGTTGAACCGATGTCTTGATCCGTAGATTGAGCCATGGTTGTGCTTTGAGTGTTTTCCAGCGGAAGCTCACCTCTTATATGTTATATTCGTGACTCACGTTTTTGGAAGTGCTTTGTTCTTCACATCCCTACAACGGGTGAGAGTATAGACGTTCTCCATCTCCATTGAGCGAATACTGGGAAACGGACTAGGGCTTTTCTTGGCGTCTGTGTTTACACATTTACCGCCACAATTTGTTATTCATAGCTCACGTTTTAATTTTGGAGGCTGCAAAAGATAGCAACCTTATATTAACATCAGGTCTTCAGAACACAGACAACTCAAATGCTTATTAGTCGGCTTTCGCCTCATGTTAAGGAATTTCAATAAAGATATCCTTATGATAATTAAAAGCCTATACGCTTGACAACGTTTCATCTGAGTCCCCCTTTGCAAGCTGATACCGCCGTGTAGGTGGTTCATATCGGGGGCCCTTGAGATATGTCCCACCGTCAAACAAAGAGTTATTACGAATGCTTCATTTCAGCAAGGCGTGTTACCCTCCTGCCTTTCATTCCCGTTCGAAAACAGGCGTAACACGAAAGTGCTGCATGAAGAGCGTCGTTAGTCTAAACCAACGAGCTACCGTAACTTACATCGCCTACATCGCTGTCCTTTAGGCTTAGATAAGAAATATGTTTTTCAAATCGACGCATCATGAATCTGAAATGAGCTGCCCCTGACCAGCCCAGATAGGTTTCGTTCATTTCGTACAGCGTTCTAGCGGCTAATAGTAGCACACGGAGCAGAGCGCTAAGTGTGGATGTGGCAGAGAAGGCGCTTTATATACTGTCTCGGCACCCACCGAAAATTGCACGCCGCGCTGCTGGCCATTCCTAGAAAATTGAATATGTGACGCCCAGCCATTTGCAACACAGCAACATTGTTTTGCGATGGGAGAGTCCAGATGAGAGACAGGGTAGTTATGGAGATGAAGTCACACTATTTTCTGCAGCAACTTAAGAATGAATTAACAAATGCCTTCATTTCTTTAGAAAAAGGAGCAGCAAGCATCAGTGAAAGCACGTCTCGGCACATTGGGAAAGAAGCGAGGCAAAAAGAGAGGAAAAGCTGGAGCCCGGATGGCAGGCGAAGTCCCACTTTAGATTTAGGGTCGAGAGAATATAAGCGAGAGTTGGTGAAACCAGCTGAATTCCAGTGTAGATTTGTGATGTGGCGAGTAAATTATTGGAGTCACCGCCCAGCATCCGTTCTTTGCGGTAGTATAAGCACCCGCCGTTCTTGGTAACAAACGTTTACTGAAAACCAATCTTGGCAATTACTTGTTCATCAGCCATGCCTCACCGCTCATTCCTTACTGGCAGGGTCTGTTGATTACAACTACGTTGTCGCTTCAACTTACGACTATAACTTGACGCTTGCGGTTACGCTGGCTATACTCAGGACTCTTGCTATTGCGGGAATACTATAAACATGGGTTTGCTGCACAAGTTAGAGAACAGAGATTTTAGAACAGCGTTTCTCCCCTTACATACGTTCAACACAAGCACCATTGCAGCATGTTACGGGGCGCGTGCCTTCAAGACAGAGACGCGAACGCAAACATAAGAACGCGTTAGAAGACAGGTTGCCGTCTTGGGCCTCGTGCCAAAGATATCCAAGCCAATAATATATTAGCGATCATGCTGTCATTTTTATGCAAAGAGGTTATATATTTACACTTGAGTGAAAGTCCAATTTGCACCCTACGGGAGCGCGTGAAGCTGCCGGCGGCCATATTGTTAGAGGAAAAGGAGGGCGGCTAGAGTACGTGGCCGCTGTATACGGTGCGGCGCTCCCTGTGCATGCGATTCTGCGAGAAAAAATAAAATAAAACCCCTTTAAGAAGTATATCAGTCCACCGTTGCGTGTCACTGTTGTCAAAAAATGTCATGGTGGTGGGCGCCTGGTATTGTGTGTCTAATAAGTTGCGTGAACTGAAAAACAGCCATGTTTCCTGTTTTCATCATTCAGTAACCTGCCGCATGTATCGGCAGTGTGATGCCCTTTCGTCGATACGTGGTGCTGGCCCGTATTGGCAGCGACATGGCCTCGAATTACATCATCCTTGTTCCATTTTTTTTAGATCACTGCTTGTGCGAATTAGTGTTTTTGGTTTAAACTTAGAAAACAAGAAAAATATACAACGGCAGGTCTCATTTTTGTCCGGCGTTTCAGTTTTATCCGAAAAGAGGCGGTGAAAGCAAATATACAATAAAGCTGAGGCGACCCACGATCTGCACTTAGCCGCAAGCACATGCGCTCCAGTGAGAGTAACCTGCCAAAGTTAAGGTCATGTGTCAGCTGGCGGCTCAAGCAATCTTTACTTTTTTTTCGTTTCTGCGTCCGTTATGCCTGCGTTTGCGACGAAAACGAGAAGTGGGAAGGCAGATAAACAGAGAATTGTGGAGGGAGGTAGTAGCGTAATGGTTAGCGCACCCAGCTCCCAATTGGAGGATGCTGATAATACATGGGCTCGAATCCCGGTGGTTTGTTTGCGAAAACAACTTTCTGTGCTCTCTGGTGAGGGCGGAGCTCAGAATGAAGCGGCAGCCTGACGACAACGGTCGCAGAACAGAATAAGCGGGCGTGAAAGGTCACACCTAAAGCCGAAATTATATTCAGAGGAAATACAGTATGCTGCTGTCGACAATAAAAAGTGATGAGTAACGAGCAGTGTTGTTGAGAGAGGCTGTAGACCGAAAATGTCCCCATAGACAGAACTACGCTTCTATCTCGGTGCTCAGCGGAAAGGTACATCGACAGCATGTCAGCTAGCGTGTAATTGATACTTCATTAAGGTCGTTGCGTCTTTGTGTTGTGTCTAGCAGGAGCGAGTAGTGTAACAGATGACACTGGAGAGAAGGCAGTGAGCAAAGTCCGCGAAAAGTACTTGACGATAGCCATATTGAACGTCGACGCCGGTTGAAGAAAGCCTGCGACTTTAGTTGCTCAGGTCGCCAGAAAGGCTTGAGTAATAGCATACCGCTGGCCATATTTGGTAACCACAGCGATAGACGCACACTTTGCGGAAGTAAACAGAGGAAAGGAACAGATAGGAAATTTGCGTCGTTTCCATGAGCTTCCATTGCTGAATCTTTAAGGCCTCTGGGAACAAAATTCTAGCTTACCACAGCCTGAATGCTGCATTTTGCTCGTGTGGATTGTCTTGTAGAAGATGTCCGTCACCTGCCTTTTTCAATAATCGATCTGCAACTTTGATTATTCGCGAAATGGCCTGGCCACATTAGGACGGCACGGCGCTTATTTTAATGTGCCGATTTCCCGCGACAGTTGACCACATAGTGTCGCCTCCCGTGTCAGACATCTCCGGCGCCAACCATCTCTAAGCGGATTGTTGGTGAGTTTGTCAACGGGCCACTTCGGTTCTATCCAATCGTCCACCTGTACTGATTCGTTACGTCGTTCTGTAGGAGTACACGTGCGTGTTCTATATTTGAATTGGAATCCTTCTACAACAACATGTTAATGACAACTGGGTGCTGTTTGCAGGGTTCACTTTAATCTTTTACACACATGAGGCTTAACAAGAACCGCTGTGAATATGGCGCCACAACTGTCAACGTCAAGTGAGTAGCGACATTGCCTCCTTTACTAGATGCCATGTGGAATAAGCGGGAAACCTGTTCTGAGGTTTGCGGGAATAGTGATCTTTCAGAAAGAATCGATTACCAGTCGAATAGGGCCAGACATGAATTGAATTGAATCGAGTATCCAATAGTTTATTTTTAATATGATTTTGACAATTATCACACGATGTTCAAATCTATGTATCTTTAAAGTTAACAAGTTTTTGTTATTACATAGCACGTATGGATTTCGTTTAATGAAATCACAGAGATATGATTAAGAAGAATGTTTCTTCACATGGCCAGGACATTTCAGAGAGTGTGAATTTCTACTGTATAGCGTGTAAAATACGAATATATACGCGACGTAGCCTGATCAACTAAGGAAGTTCTCCTGTTTTAGTTCTACGTTATGAAGCAAAGTTGAAAACTTAGCGTTCTTTGGCACCACACTTATAATTTATTGGCCACAGTTGACTTTTGAAATATTCGGGAAGTATCCGAAGAAATGTTGGCACTTACGAATAGTGGCTATACCATTCGAAGACCAAGTAGAATGGGAAACTATTCTGTTGTTTATTCTAAAGCTACGAAGAATCGCAGACCTCTACCAATAACCCTGCCATACCTTTTTTTTCTCTACAGTAGTGTAGGTCACGATCCCATATATGACTACCCGTCGTGGTTGCTCAGTGGCTATGGTGTTAGGCTGCTGAACACGAGGTCGCGGGATCGAATCCCGGCCACGGCGGCCACATTTCGATGGGGGCGAAATGCGAAAACACCCGTGTACTTAGATTTAGGTGCACGTTAAAGAACCCCAGGTGGTCGAAATTTCCGGAGTCCTCCACTACGGCGTGCCTCATAATCAGAAAGTGGGTTTGGCACGTAAAACCATATAATTATTACATTATATATGACTGGCGTGCTCTTTACTGCCTTTACAAATATATATCGCACGTGTCAACCGATCTTCAAGACCAGTAGCCTCGATCAGTGTTGAGCCTTTGTCTCATTGCGACAGTTATTAGAAAGACGGACTAAGCGTGCCCAACCGCTCAGGCCGACCATGGTTCTACGGAGGGATCTGCCGTGCCCTGGGCCACCAGCTGTCATGGTACCACATGCTAGCCGTTTTATGGAAGTGTATATAGCTCATGTATTTGGAACGACAATTTACTTGACAAGGGCAAGCGTTTCGTGGCACTCGTAGGAATTCCGAAGGGTTCGAGAACCGCTTACATAGCTTCATGATCTGCGATGCTTGAGTCGATCGGGTTTACATACATTTGCGAAGGTTCTTTTTCCTTATTTTATTACTGTTCCTATATGTTTACATTACAGGAGTATTTTTTTTTATACTTCTAGAGAAGACATTGGGAAATCAGCGCGTTCTGCAAGTCTACGGCGATCCTCTAAAGGAAAGTTTCATAACCATGTTATTGCAGAGGTAGCGGTCAATATTCAAAGAAAACTTTAGGAAAAACACAAACTATTATAGCAGCCTTGAACACGCCGTGGAACACGCACCAAGCATCGCCATTGGTGTGCCGAAACACATTATAATGCGTGTGGTATATAGAGAAGTATTGGCATCTTTGGGGATGAAACAGCAGCCCCGAGCAAGGCGCCTCTAATGACGGCACGAATATAAATAAAAATATTTGAGCAGCAGCAGCTACAGCATAATCGTACTGAGTCCGGCAGCACGGCCACGCTTCCAGTTTCGCTTCGTTTTGTTCCGAGGCACTTACATTTCAACTGGAAACCATGGTTCTTGAAGTCAACTGCATTATGTCCACGTCTTTACCGCCAAATCAGCTGGGCCTCGAGAGACAAAATGCTTACAGCAATGCTCCCTCTATTAAGGGTTTTCACAGTCCCAGTTACTTTTAAACCACTTGAAACCACTAGCTATTCGACATTATTAACGTGGTATGCATCAAATATGGGGTTTAACTTGAGGCAGCGCTGCAAAAAACGAAAACGTGTCTGATCGTCGTAATTTGAAAAATCCTGTGAAAACATTTACAGACACGCTGATTTATTTCCATAGCGAGCACCGCACACATAGATACAATGATCTTTACACTTGACGGCAGCGTCGCCATTTCCTTATTTCAAACATAGCCTTAGAGATCGGTCGGCACTCAATCTCGGAGGCAGCCCCTCAACAAACGCCAAAATGGCCGTGAGGTGGCTCTTTCTGATAACTGACCGTTACGGCACCTAGCAGTGCGCATGGCGGCCCGCATGTAATGAGCAAGGAATAGGAAAGCGCTTTTAATAAATTGGGAATGCCTCGTATATAGCAAAATTTCATTCGATATGAAGATGCGCTTGTAGACTTCCAAACATTCGAGAGTTTTAGTATAGCGGAATAAGCATGCGTGAGTGTTAGCATGTTCCGCACGCTAAAGCTTTGCAGGACGCTATTCGATAGAGATTTAGCATAGCGTAAAAGAACGAAGCGCCGCAAAGCGCAAAACCTTACCGTGCCATCTAGATGCGACTAGTCGAACACTTAAGCTGTTTGGCTTGTCGTCTACTTCAGAATGGTGAGAGCGTCGTTTTTTTAATAGTAGAGCGGTAAAGAATAGCGTCTATCTCATTACTTGTGTTAAACGCAAGCACTCTTGCGGTACGTTACGTTAAAAGACAGGGCGCCGTCTGGTGCCTCGTGACAAACGTATCCAAGCCAAGACAATCCATTAGAAATCATCTTGTTGTTGCTATGCGGACGCGTTTCGTCAGGCATACGGACGCCAGAATCGCCGAAAGAACTCAGAAATGCGCAATGCGCTCATAACTGGCGTTTCAGGTGAGCTTAGAGTAAGTAAAAGTAAATTTCAATAGTTACTGGCAAACAACGAGGGTGATTGTGTAGCCATTACGAAAATTTACGCTGAAGCGGGAGCCATAGGAACCGCCATGTTTGACGACGCTATTTCTTAGATTCCGTGCTTTGCGAGCGTTAGCGGCTTCCGCAAACTACCGAAAATTCCGCGCCGCTGCAAAACGCAAACTCCCCTTTTGCCTACTGCGCATGCGCACTAGGGCGCATGCAATCCATTCCATGCGCTAAAAGCTAGCTCGCGTTATACTAAACCTCTCTCTTACCCACTTCGCGGCCCACTAGAACCCTGGCACTTCCAAAGACTGAAATACCTGTCTTTGAAAACTTGCATTACAGCATTTCGTAGAATTTTAGCTGTTTGCATGCCCCTTGAGTGTCATTCTTTTTTTGTGATAGCAATTATGTGGGAACACCAGGCGCATTTTCGCCGTCGCCGTGGTTTTCCGTATAAAGTCCCAGGGCGATTACACTGTCGCGGCGCGTCGTATGCTTATGTGCGAGTGAAAGCAGGCAAGGGAAGCCAACAATTGCGGCTCAATCTGGCGCCTGGGAAGGAAGGAAGCAGCAAGCAAACGCGCAGTCTTTTGCTGCGCAAGTGGCCGGGGTGGGGGTGGGGGGGGGGGGGTGAAGGAAGCAGAGAAAAAGGGAGGCGACGTTGTTCCTGGCAGCAACAGGGAATTTCCAGACCGGACTGAAAGGGAACTGACCATCGCGGCTCAATCTAGCGCGCGATATGTGGAGGCAAGCACGGCGGCAACGTCGGAGGGAGGCTTCGACTCCGCAAACAAGAGCATATTTTGCATTGCCGCGTGCTGCCATGCGTGTGGTATGTTGAAAGGGATCAGGAGATGGTTCACAGCTTTGTGGGAGCTGTGTTCTCGCCGTTATCGCGCTGAAAGAACAGACCGCGTGAAGAACACTTTGCTCGCTGCTACTGCCAAGTTTACTCACACCAGCGTATTGGCAGCCAGTGTGCGCGCTGAGACCATGCTTCTTAAGTTAGTACGCAGATGTTTACAAGCTTATACGGCTGGTAAAACTACTGCCGGTACTTCGTATAGCTGTTTACAAATTTGCTATTGCAATCGATGCTTCGACTTTCGGACGAAACTCTGACTCTTTTTATGCACGTGATGTTAACGACAGAAGACAGAATATTCAATATTTTATTGAACAAATAAACAGGGAGGGCTGTTGGCGGGTGCAATTACCGATTCAGACCCACCAAAAGGCAAATACTGCTTTGTGCCCGTACGCTAGGGCGTCATCTATGGTTTCCGGCAGCACAGACACAGCCTTTCCCATCTTGCGAACACAAATCTGCAGAAGAGCACATAAAACGCGGCAATGACTACAGTGTTCAAGCTTTCCTGAAATTGATTCTTGTTCACCGTTAGCAACGCTGTGAAACCTTCAGATGAATGCGTAATCTTATGCTCAAACGTTACTCTACTGTTTTTCATGATATACGCTTCCACGTAGAATTTGGCAGCTTAAGCATTCTTTATATATCAACAAAAGGACAGTGCGCAGGAGGACTGATATCTAAATGTCAAACTTAACATACGCCATTGCCTCCCGAGAAATAGATAAATTTAAGGTTGGGGATAATGTACCATGTCCAATTTAGGCATCAGTATGAATATAGCGCGCAAGAAAATGATATGGGTATGTATTTATATAGACCGGTTTTTATCATAAAAAAATTTTAGTCACCCTATACGTTCTGAAGATTAGTTTCATAAATAGAAAAAACATTAGAAATTCGAACACAGTTCAAATCAAACTTTCTCATTCTACAAGTATGGCTCTTCTCCCGTGTTTTCACTTGGTCACCTTGCAACACAACTTCTGTATCGACATGTATGCCGAAACGAATAAATATAGTATGTAGCGTAACATACAAACATAAAATCTGCACTTTTTTATGGTTTGATAATCAGGAATTACTAGATGTCGGAGTTATATGAATCGCGTTTTCTGCTCGAAGCGCAATAACAGATTATGCACATGTAAAACCTCCAATTGACAATGAAGAAAAAAGAAAGATAGCATCTTCGGTGTGGCGACTCTGACATTGTGCAGGATACAGCAGTGCCAGGTTGGGGAATCGCAAAGGAATGTTTTCCGGCAAGCACATCCACCTGGGATCCGTCATTTGAAGTGGGCGAGCATTCGGCAGGCTTCACTATAGAACAATCACTGTGGAACAAACTCTGACTGGGCACTTACCACGGTAGTTAAAAAAATGTATACAATCATTGCATTTTATCGTTGCTAACATACAGTGCAGAACTTTTGAAGTCAACGAAGAACTGCATAACAAGGGCCGTCTAAAAGGCGATGTAACGACAAATGTTAGGAACAGACAGGAATAGAGTTGTGTGGATCTGAAAGCAAAGGATGATGTTCAATATGGTAGTTGGGCGATAATACAAAATAAAATGTGACTGGGTATGTCATGTAGCGAGTAACGCGGATAGGCAGTGGACCTTAAGAGTTGCAGTATTTCCGCTAAGGGAAGGGAAGCACTGTCGAGGCCAGAAAAATATGTGCGGTGATGACAAGGGTACATTTGCAGGAGCATCTACGAATCAGCTATACTGAAAGACACCGACAATAGGAGACCACTGGGAGAGGCCCTCATAATTCACTGAACACAAAATGAAATAATGATTAAGAATCCGCATGCAGTCGACACATTGTGTTTCCTTCTAGCTGATATTTAAAACAGAGTAAATAGAAAAAATGGAAACTTGGAACAAACCAAAACAAAAGAGCAAAGCAAACAATTTCTGTCGCACGTATGTGCTAAAAATGGACCTGGCAACTGCATAGCAGCATTAATTGTTAAGGAACCTTCGGTTACTTCCAATTTTTTAAACGGAATGTTTAAACATGTACGCTGCTGGCTCAAGGCAATAAACATCTGCTTGAATATATTTTTTAGGCTTTACTCTAGTGTGAAATGCTTCGGTCAGCTAATGCTATTGTACCCTACAGACCACGGTAGTAACTAATTTTCCTTTCAACTTTAGCCTACAAGGCTGCACAAGCTCCGCAAGAAGTTTAGTCAGTAAAATGGGACAGTCCATTTCTCTTGCTGCACACCAACAGCATATGCAAGTGCGACTAATCGCATAATGATGATGTTATGCACTGGGAATTACATTAATCACCACGTCGTGCACATAATTAACGTAGCTTTGTCGGAGAGATGGGGAAAACACAACACATTTCCCACCTTATAAGGATGCCTTCTATCAAGTAGGCTGCTGCCTGATCAATGCTGGTCGTTTCGGTATGCTCGATTCGGATTCGAGTTGACGTGAACACGGCATAGCTGGTGTGCTTTCCGCTAAATTACTGTCCATGCCCCCCGTGAGCGTTGCTCAGGTTTGTTTGTCCAGCTTAACTTCGCCGGTACGCTTCCTGTGCTGGTTTAGATGGCGTGTCGCAATCCTTCCTGCGCATTTAACAAGCCAAGATCTGTGCCCCAACCTCTTAACCAGAGTTCCTTCTATCCAGTGCGGCCCCTTGCTGAATTGTTTTACCCATACCACTTCTTCTTGCCTGATTTGACGGCTCTTGGGTATATCAACTTGTGCAGCCTCCTGTCCTTCCGATGCAATGATGAGGTCCAACTGGTTTGGCAGCTCCCGCCCGAACATGGCTTTGGCCTGCATTAGCCCAGTAGACTGATGCCCAATGGTATGCTGCCGAAACAGGAAACGTGACAAGCGAACACTGAGCGAACCGGAAGGTTCTCAGGCCAGTGCCCTCTTCAGTTCTTAACATAACGTTCTGCTTGCCCATTTGTAGCAGGGTGGTAAGGGGCTGACGTTTCGCTTCGAATGCCATTTCTCTGGTAGAAGGATTGAATCTCGAAAGACACAAATGCAGCCCCGTTGTCCGATACAACTTTGCGTGGTATGCCAAACGTAGCGAACAAAGAGCCTAGCGAACTAATGACTGCTGTTGACGTCGGGCTGTTCATTGGTCGCACCTCCACCCAATTGGTGAAAGCGTCGACAATAACCAAAAAGGTAGGTCCCTCCACCGGACCTGTGAAGTCCACGCGCAATGTGTGCCGTGGTGTCGTTAGCTGTATCCAATTTGGAACTGGAGCCTTTTTGGATCGTTCTGTGTGCTCTGGCACTGGTCGCATGACTTGGCAGTTGTTTTGATCTCGGCGTCGAAGCCAGACCACCAAAGATAACGGCGCGCACAGCCTTTCATGGCAACAAGTCCACGATGGCTCGCGCGCACCAATGAAATGGCCTGTTCCCGCGCTCCTGCCGGTATGACAATTCTCGAGCCCCATCTGATGCATCCTCGATGGATAGCAAGTTCGGTGGCTCTTCTGCGGTATGGGGTGATCGCTGCAGACGCTACACGGTGCCATTCTGTACTGCTGAAAAGACCTCTGCTAGAACTGCATCCTCTTAGTGTGGCGACAACCTCAGCTCTTAACGGTGGTCGTGGTAACTTCTCGAACATGAGCACGTCTCTAGGAGGGTTAGGCACTTCAATGCGGTCTGGCAGAGAAAGTCTACTAAGCGCATCTTCATTCTGATGACGACTACCGGCACGATAGTGGAGCTCGTAGTTGTTTGCTGAAAGTTTAAGGCACCACCTTTTCATTCGGGGCGAAAACATTCCCGGTACCGGCTTCCGTGGTGCGAACATCCCCAGTAACGGCTTGTGGTTAGTCACGAACGTGACTTCTCGACCCACAATGTACTTGTGGAAGTGGGTGGCTGCAAAAACTACAGCGAGTTCTTCACGGTCAAGTTGTACATAGTTACGTTCGGCAGCAGCCAATGTCGTGGATGCAAACGCATTCGATGCCTCTCTGCCTTGGCTGTCCAGCTGAGCAAGCACGGCACCTACACCATACGGTGAACCATCGCATGGAATCAAGAGGGGCTTCTTTTCGTCATAGTGTGACAGGACAGTCCTCGACAACAAGCACTGTTTGAGCTCATCAAACGCTTTTTGATCCCATTGCTCCCACTTCCAAGTCTTGTCTTTTGCCAGAAGTTTATACAGGGCTGATGCCACTGTAGCACAGCACTACAGAAAGCGATCATAAAGGCCAACATGCCTAAAAAAGGCTGCAGTGTGTGCTAACTTGTGGGCGCTGGTGCCTTCAAGATAGCTTCCACTTGTTCTTCAGATGTGTGAATCCCTACTGCCTCAATCTTGTGACCCAGGAATTTAACCTCCGCCACACCAAACTGACACTTGGATTTGTACAATGGAACGTTTGCCTGAACCAGCCGCTGGAGAACTGACGCTAGGCGGTTCTTGTGCTCTTTTGCTGTTGCTCCACTCACGATGATATCGTCCAGGTAAACACAAACTCCCGGCAAGCCGCTTGCCGCTGGAAAATTGCGGGGGGGGGGGGGGGGGGCTGAAACACCAAATTGAAGCCTGTTTACCTTGAAGAGCCCTTTTGTGGCGTTTTCTGGGAGAATCTGTGCTGTCGCTGGCGTCGCGTGAAGTTGAGTGTAAGCTTGAGCCAATCCAAGGTGCTGAAAACCCGGCGACCTTTCAAAGTACTAAACACTTTCTCTGTTGTGGTCAGGGGTTATGAAGCATTTTTCGCAGCGTCATTAACTGTACAGCGGTAGTCACCGCAGGCGCGCAAGCTTCCGTCTTTTTTCCGCACCCATACTAGCGGTGTAGCCCAGTCCGAGTGTTGGACCGGCTCCTAATATCGTCTTCTACGTACTTGTCAATCTGCGCCTCTGATGATGCGCGCATGGCAAAAGGCACAGGCCACGCCTTCAAAATTTCGGGGCTTGCCCCTCCTTCAGTTCCAGATTTACTGGCGTACCCGTGTGTTCTGTGGTGTCTTCTCGAAAAATGTCTTCATGCTTCTGTGGCAACTCGGTCAAGCTGGCTTTCTCCATTGTCTGGTGAATGCGGTGAAGCTCGATGCCCAGCCTGTCAAAGTGCGTCCCAACAAGCTGCGTCCAGTGCCCTGAACAAACGACACGTGGTAGCTTGCAAGCTGTGTTCTTGTGACGAACCGTTACTGTCGCCGTTCCGACAACCTGCAGTTGCTGACCTGACCAGGTGCGCAGATGTATGTCGTGCTGCGTCAGAGAGGGTGCCTGCGTGTGCCATGCTGTTTGAAATGTGTCTTTGCTAACCATGGTGCACGCTGCACTGGAGTCGACCTCAAAAGTCGCAGGTTCGCTGTGTTCTGTAAGTGTCAGGGTAAACTTCGGGGCGCTGAATCCATCTGTCACTGTACAGAGATCATGCATCGTTGAAACCTCATGTTTGGTTTGGTTAGCCACTTCCGCAGTCCGTGAATTTTCTGAGGAGACGCTGCGCTGCTATATCTTTTTCTCAGCCTTCTTCCTCGAGATACAAGCCCTTGTTTCCGGCAGTAAATGCACATGGTTGTGCTGAACTTAAACGTCTTGGTGCTGTGCGAACCATCGCAACGCCAGCAGCGTTGCCCTTGGTGAGAATGCGTCTTGTAGATCGAAGCACTGCCGCCGGGGCGCGTTGCCATCTTGTTGATTTCCGCGTGGTAAGCTTTTATCTGTCGTTGCTGCTGGAAGGCGCTTTCCGCTCGAATGGCGAAATGATAAGCATGCAATAGGTCAGATCTTTCTCTACAAACAGTCGCTGTTGAAGATTCTGGTCGCGGAGACCACAGACGAAGCCATCCTGCAACATCGCAACTAATGGCAGAAGCGCTGGATTGCAGCCCGTAGAGAGAGAGAGGGAGCGGAAGAAGGAAAGGCAGGGAGGTTAACCAGACTGAGTCCAGTTTGCTACCCTAAACGTGGGGAGGGGAATGAGGAGTGAAAGAGAGAGAGAGAGCGACAACTTAGATGTAGGATGTCTATAGTCGGGCCCTCAAGTGTGTTGCCTTCAGGTAGTGAAAAAGCGCTCGAACTGCTTTCTGGGCTGATGAACTGTGAGGCCAGGCTCCCAAGATCTACGCTTCCGCAAATGGCCTGTCATCCAGTCAGCCCGTAGCTCGGTGCTGTGTTGGTGATGCCGTTCCCTCAACTGGCGTAGCCGTAGCTGATGTTGCCATCTGCAGCGTGCCGAAATTGCAGCTCGTAGCTAACTTGCGTAGTGCGGCAACCTAGTCGTTTACCGACTCACCTGGGAGCTGATCTCGCCTTTGGAACATCGCATGACTGCAGACTTCGGACGCACAAGAGTCGTAGTGTGCCTGAAGTGCTGCCACGATCTCGACATAGCAAACTTGGTCGGGCGTTTTCGGTTGAAGCAGCGCACAAACCACGTCGTAAATTTGAGCAGTGCATAGTGTAAGCAAGTGTGCCTGTTACTTGACAGGGTGAGTCCCATCGTTGGCCTCGAAGAAAATTGTAGCGGGTCGAAACACGATGCCCAGTTGGAGCCAGCAAACTCCTCCAAACGTGCAGAAAAACCATGCTGGTGCTCAGCAATGACTCACTGAATGCTCCACGATGCCCTCTTTGCGTCCCTGCCACGGGTGATCCGGCTCATCGCCAATGTTCTGTACTAGAAATTACTTTATTCCGCACGGGGTACACATAATGAATGTAGCCTTGTCGGAGAGATGGCATCCGCACAACAGATGCCTCTAAAGCTACTCATACAAAAAAGAGCAACCTCGCAATAGAAAACAACGAAAAGCAATCTTATCAGAAAAAGAAACACTAGCTGCGCAATAACATCGTTCCTTCGTATATAAGCAATAACTGGTTATTAATCCAATTGTGCTATTATTTAGGAAGAACAAATTCCATAATTGCGCGCGAAAAGCACGGAAATACTTTTTTTTCGTGCAAGCGCAGCCGCTGGAAAAAAAGTCTTGCTATCCTCCACAGTTTTGTACGTGATGTACTAAAAGAAACGTAGTTTTCTAGAATGTAATAAGGAACAACTAAAACATAAAAGGGGCAATTGGAGATCGCAAGGAGAGGCCTTCGTCCTGCAGTGGACATAAATAGGCTGCTGTTGCTGATGGTGATTATGAAAACATCACATTATACCACTGAGACAAGGCTAGGCTTTTTCTTCGAAAGGAGGGGAGACCACATTTCCGAGTCAAGGCTGTTGCATTTTGCACAAGGATGAGGGTACCAAAACAATGTTTAAATTATTTAGCCTCTTCCAAAGAATTGATACAAAATGAAGAGCAGACTTAAAATTTGAGGGCGCACTCTATGCTCATTTTGAATGGGAGTGCGGGCGAAATGCAATAAAACCCGTGTAATTAGATTTACATGGACGTTAAAGAACCCCAGGTGTCAAATTTCCGGAGTATTCCTCTGCGGCGTGCCTCATAATCAGATCGTGACGTTAGCAAGTAAAAACCACATAATCTAATCTAAATCTTATGGGAATACGTTTCTTACACGTTTCTTACATTTCCTTCTATATGAACAGTTCTTTTACCAGTTTCGGGCATTCTTTCATGTCATTCTTATGGTGCTATTTCTTTAGGATTTTTATCACGTCACGCTTGGTCACGCTTACCACCACAGCCACGGGCCAGTGGCCTGACCTGTGCAGACTGCTCTGGTGATGTGACCACGATTCAAGCATTGGCAGGGGTCGGCGGGTTAGATGAAGGCGTAGCTGGTGTCTTGTATAACTCACCAGTACAAGTCAAGGCAAGGGGTGATTTTTAAAGGTAAGTTTAAGCTCGCTGAAACGGAGTGCCGACGGAACTCACGCAACTTGGACTGGGAGGACAATAGCGCTTGTAAATACAATAAAAGGAGCAGCAGTACACTCCTAAAACAGTTTGAACCTTTAGCAGATTTTCTTGTGCCACAACAGTAAATGTTATCTTCCTTGCTTGCGTATCTTGACACATCTGCACTCGCTACTTTCGGTCAAGAATACTATGACACACTGATAACCGTCATGCCGTTCGTGGCTTCGAAGTAACGGGCTTGCAGCGTAAAAGAAAGGAAACGCAAAGAAAGCAGTTGACAATTAGTGTTGTGGGTCACAATAGGCCACAGAAGGGGCAAACTTTTTAAATGGTGTAGTACATATATCAGCGTCGTAAGTGGTATGAGCCGTATGGTGAAGTTCCTGCACATTGGAAATCGCACGGAAGTGCATTCAATAATCTTGATTGCTTTCAGTGTATTCAGTATGGCCTGTTTGGACAGGTCACGAGTAAGAATGTCCTTCCACGCCGTGTTGGCACCGTTGGAATTTGACTTACAATAAGTTTGACTTAGATTGACCACCCGGCCAAGCAAGTCAGTGTTGGTATTCTGAAACGAAAAACAACCTGTCAGCTCCCACTAACTGCTAAAGCAGGGCATATTAGCTCATGAGCGCTGCCTTTCCCGAAAGGCCTGCAATGGTGGCGTAAAAGCCTTTACTGCAAATGCCAAAAGAATGAATACTGTACATTGAAACAATGAAGAACTGCTTTATACAGCTTTTCTGCTTTAGTGCAAGTGTTGCTTTGATTAGCACGCATCAGAAAATATATTTTTTTTTGCTTTGTTTAAACACGATTTAATATGTCGGGGACAAGCTATCGTAAACTCACGCTGAGGAAATTTTGTCCTTTTTTGTTGCTCACACTGCTGCTTCTGCGGTGTTTAGTTTCTGCATATGGCTTCCTGCTATGGTTATATCAAAATCGGTGTGCAGGACCTTACCGCCGGCAAAACTGGAGTAACGCATTAGCTGATACCTCCGGACGTTGTTTGTCCCGGTGCTCTCTCCATACCATTGGTCAATACGTGCGTATGAATGTTAATCTTGACTGCACATTTATTATACTTGAGGGAAGATTAGGCAACCTTCATAGACTGAGATAATTTTGCCTACTGACAGCAATGTACGTAGTTTTATAGACGATAGCACTGGGACAAGAAAACCGCTTCGCGCATTGTTGGGCATTGCTGGTCTTTCCAAGCCAAAGATGGCGACATCCTAAATAAAATGCCTGATACTTTCGGGAAACAATATCACAGGCGGCCAATGACGCTGGAGGCAAGGCCCCATGAGATCAACCAGGCGAGTGGTTACAAAAGATAAAGTTAAGAATAAACATTAGAGTATGAAGGTGTATATCCCTAGTGATAGGGCCGAATCCGGTGACCAGTCCGCTGACCATGAAGGCAGGCAAGCTTGCCAATCCCAAAGTAGTGCATGCTCTAACATGTAAGACATGGTACTTGTGAGCTGAGAAAAAGGGGTTTGAAACGAACCGTCGCACCAACGTGGGTCAATGCGTGGGCAAAATTTTGTATATGCCACTCTTCGATAATTACCTTTCTAGCCGACTTGAGCATGGATATTGGCTGGTGATCACAGAACCACTTCGATGAAAATTTAGGTTGCTGGGTATGAGTCACTGGGCACAGGAAGCTCCGCCGCTTTTGAATCATCACTTGTCACTCCAAGTTGGTTCTCTGGGTATGTTACACTGCATAAATCCTACTCTTCAACAATCTTCTATCACGCCAACATGGATGCTGGCTATCGACCGCTCATAAGTGAATCCCTTCAAACTTATGTTGGTGGGTATGAGCCACTTGGCACGGTCCACCATAGTGAGACTGCAATGGTAGCCGCGCCAAACAGGAAACGCACCAGCTACGCCGCAATGAACATGGTAGAAACGCTGGTTGGGAGGCAGGAACCACTGCTGCGGCGAAATAGCGTGACGGGTCATCTTGTTTGTTTCACGCGCAATACATAAACGGGACCACGTAAGAACATCGCCTTCGACACGAGGCCACACATAGCGCTGCATTACAAGGTGATGAGTGGCCCGTACACCAGGATAGTTAATGTGGTGCAGGGAGGAAAAATTGCCCGCTAGAACTTTCCCGGAGTGAAAGGGCGCGGAAGAAGCTGACGTATCGCACGAGAGAGAAGACGGCGCGTTTCGGTGGGGAACAAGTTCAAGACGGGGGAAGGAGAGGCGTTGTAGTGCAGGGTCATTGCGCTGAGCCTCCGATAGCGCGTTCCATTGGTCAGAAGTAGAAGCGCACCTTATCAATGCATTATGGGAGAGGGAGTCAGCAGCTACGTTGTCAGCCTCCTTGCCATTTCTTATATGGAATGAAATGAAAGCTTATTTTCCACCTTGTAAGGTACAGATCTTGTAAGGTACAGATCGGGGGGAAGGGTGGCAGAAAAAAAGCTGTCCAATGTACAGCTTGAAAAGTCCACCATCCCTCATTTGGGCAGAGGCGGCATCACATTCATTGATTCAAAATATACACATGTATACCGCACATACATAATATTGAACATCATACGCATTACTCAAAAAGTCACGAAGAGCATCAATGGAAAAATACACATAGAATGGTCATACAAGTATAACAAAGCAATCGCATGCATCCGCCGGAGCTCATTGAGAGACGAAGAGAAAAGATTCAAACGAACCGAATTGTAATTATTTAGGAGTGCGGGTAATGTATACCTCAGACACTGTTTCCTATAGTTTGACCGTGGTGTCGGTACTGCCCAGTCTTCGAAGTGTCTTGTGATTTAATTTGGCCTTCTAGTTAGCTGTTGGGTGAGTTTATGCAGATTAAAAATATTCTTATAGACTTCTGCCTTGTAGACATTACTTAATAGATATTTGTACAGATTATACGCTGTAATTACACTGGTGTTCATGAAGAAAGTTATTGTCGATGCAGTGTATGGAATTATATGTAAGTCGGAGATATTTTTTCTGTAGTAAGTGAATATGCTCTAGATTGATGGATGTCGTGTTTCCCTACACTAACATCATCAGCCTGGTTCAAGTGTGAAGAAAAAACGGTGAAGAATATCCGTAGTGAAATCTGAGATCTATGGCAAACATCGCATCTCCGACGTGACGTCCTTCGAGGACTTCATGCTGAAGACATAAGACATAAGCTATTGTTAGATTTCACATGGAACTCGCGTACTTCCATTAAGTGGCGGAAGTGTTGAATGGTGGTGTAAATGGCCAACAGCCCGCGACCGGAAACACTAGAGCCTTGGGCAGGTCATCATCATCAGCCTGGTTACGCCCACTGCAGGGCAAAGGCCTCTCTCATACTTCTTCAACTGCCCCGGTCATGTAATAGGTGTGGCCATGTTGTCCCTGCAAACTTCTTAATCTCATCCGCCCACCTAACTTTCTGCCGCCCTCTGCTACGCTTCCCTTCCCTTGGAATTCAGTCTGTAACCCTTAATGACCATCTGTTATCTTCCCTCCTCATTACATGCCCTGCCCATGCCCATTTCTTTTTCTTGATTTCAACTAAGATATCACTAACTCGCGTTTGTTCCCTCACCCAATCTGCTCTTTTCTTCTCAATTCGTTCTCAATTTCAGTAGAAACCCTTTCCGGAAGCCTGCAGGTTTCTGCACGGTACGTGTGTACAGGTTAGACACAGGTCTTATATACTTTTCTTTTCAGGGATAATGGCAACCTGCTGTTCATGATCTGAGAATGCCTGTCAAATGCACCCCAGCCCATTCTTATTCTTCACATTATTTTAGTCTCACGACCCGGATACCCAGTTGGACAGGTATCTGTTTCTTAAAAAATGAGTCGAGGGCCCCCGTGAGGCGCCGTTACATTGTTCCAATGCCGTCCCGATGACCACACTGGTGGCATCTACCATTACTCTTGTTGGTGCGTCAGAATGGGGATGTACAGACGTGTTGAATCAGTGACGGCTTTCTTAGCAGTCGAAAAGGCACCCTGAGCCTGTAGAGACCATAGTATTGTTAACAACGGGCTCGGTGACTCTTTCAATAGGTCGTTCATTAGCTGCGGTAACGTTGCGTAGTGTGGAATAAAACAGCGTCAAAAATTGGAGAGGCTGAAGAACTCGGGAAGCTGGCGAAGAGTGTCGAGCACGGGGAAGTTCCTGACAGCTTAGATGTGGAATGGCAGCGGAAGGATGCCGATTGCAGAAACGCCACTACTCATGAAATCTAGCTCGAAGTATCCAAAAACACATTTATGTGGGTTCACGACGAGGCCATTCTTTTCAAGACCTTGTAAAAGTCCATGGAAGTGACACTCGTCGTATTACGGAGTGGCGCTAGCGATTAGTATCTGACGTTTGTACGTGAAGACTGCTGGTAAACGTCATGTAACCTCAGCGACAAAGCGCTGGCCTGTTTGTACGGCGTCGCGCAATCCAAAAGGCATGCTCAAATCTTGTCTAAAAAGAATGGTGTTATGATGGAAGCTTTTCGAATGTCGTTGGGCTTAACTACTATCCGGAGGTACGCCTTCACCAGATCTACTTTTCTGAAGATCTTGCACCTACCTAAATATGTGAAATCTTGAATAAGGAGCAATGGGTCGCTGTTACGAACGATTTCAACACATAAGGCACCGTAATCGCCACATGGCCACCAATCATTCGCAATTTTCTCTGGTACCAAATGCAGTGGCGAAGCCCCAGCGCTAGATGGACAAATGGCGCAGAGTGGCAGCATGTTCTCAAACTCCCACAGCGACCGCCAGACGCTCGCCAAACAAGCGGCAAGGTTGGGAAGGAACAATCTCATGTGTGATGTGAGGATTGGCCGTGTGGTTAGGAGCCTTGTTGAAATTGCAAGGTTTCTGACCCCAAGGAACTCGGCCAAGATCCTCTTCATGTACTTAAAGGTACAAGTGTGTCACTGCCAGTTGGGCAATCAGCTCTCAATAGAAGTCCAGCGATCGACAGATGAGTAATGCCATCGATGAGGCGTTAGTGACACTTGCTTAAGTGAAGGTTGTTGCAAGACAGGAAATGCGAAACAATGATCGTATGGGCGATGTCATCGATGAAAAAAATCCAGCGGAACGTGAGTCATAATGCGAGGTCAATGATAAGTGAACGAAGCCCGTAGTTTGCTATGGTAGGGGCGCTAGTGGCACAAAGAGGCTGTCTGTGAGACTTCAAGGGGCCATTATTTCTGGATGGGGGCACTACACCAGCCTGGGCACCCGAGTGGATAAGAAAACCTATGCTCACAGTCTTGTGCGTAATTTGGAGCAAGCGGCCTGCTCGAGGTGAGAGGTCACGTGCGGCCATCAGTGATTTCTGTTTTCGCTTCCCGACCAGGTACGGGGTGGCATGCAGATCGTAGCACGATGAGCAAAACACAGTTGATATTAGCCAGCTCGTTGACTCTGAGGGGTCCTTGCCCTAGCCTAGCGAGAAGACGAGCATGTGGACTTCAAAAGAGCTGGCATCGTCTGAGCTCGTGAAGTGAAGCAATGGAAGCGGTGAGGTCTTCAATTCGCGCTTCCAAGTGGGTGACCGCTGATAGATCAGGCGTATTCGTGTATACTGAAACCCAAGAAGCGGCAGTCTCGTGACCACACCTGGAGTTTTTATATTCAAAAGGGTTCAGGCAAAATCGCATCTCTACAATATCGGGTAGGCGAGGGGAGGGCTTGACTCGATTGATGGGCTTGTCGCGGCAATTGCCTGACGCAGCATCATTGTTGCTAGATTGAGTCTCGTTTAAGTCGTAGGTCACCATTGTATAGTGCGAAAGGAAAAACGACGGGCACGTAAGCTGCATAGCTGATATTGGATCTTGTTCCTGCACTTGTCCCCTAGTGAAAGGCTGCAACCTACTCTTCGGGATCGCCCATGAATCGGGGGGCGAAGTAAATGTTAGCATACTTTTACATAAATTAGGACAAAATGACATAAGCTAGATATACAGCTAGAATTTCGCTTTCTGAAGTCATAAGCTGGTAAACCATTTTAGCCCGGCGTACATTTTTCTAGATAAAGCTAAGCCCCCACCACGAGAGGACGGTCTAAACAAAACGTACGATGATCTTTTAGATTAAATGCCTGTTTTGTTGGTAACCAGGTTTCTTGCAATATAGGGATACGACGTGCGTTTCGCTACAGAGGGAATATAAGTCAATGGCCGTGTAATATATGGAACAGCATTTCCGCTGTAACACTTTATGCGTACTTGCGTTGTGCTATGGCGAGCAGCAGAAACAGCCTTTTCGAAGATGCTATCCTTCAGTAAGTCTTTTTAAGGAATACTCTGCTTCTGGCGTATTTTTGTATGCATGTTATGTGTCATTGTAGATCTCTGCGCGACAGGAGATGCGCGGCTTTTAAGAGCACGGGAGTCAATCTTCATGTGTGTTTACAATATAAGCTCCAATCTCATTTCTGTTCGGCATGATATACAGGAGAGGTCTCGTTAGGCCAACTTTTCGGATGGGCTCGGTTCGATGATTCTGCATCATTTCAATATGAAAGCATTGGAAGTTTAGAGGCCGCGGTTGGGTGAGCAACCACCTGAAGGAGCTGAGTCATTTCTGTTGCATTCATTTGCGCAAAACACTCCGATAGGCTCACACAAAGATTTTTCGTCGCTTTCTACAGTGCCGAAGCTGTGAAAAAGGAAACCATGTGTCAAATGCATGATTTTCTGCACCGGCATACACGCGAGGTCGTTCCGCAATGATAGAATGGGTTTCCGTTTTGAGAAAGTGGGTTCAATTATTTCTAAAATTGGTAATTCCTGCGCTCGCGCAGAGAAGTTAGTATGGTCAGCTGAGTGAGAACCCCTGCACAATGTTCTTTTTGTGACAACAAATCATTTAATTCTGGATTTTAATCGCATTTATGACCCCGAGGAGCTTATCGGCATCCTTTAATGTTATACCCAAAGCCCCCACACTTAATAGATTGAAGGAGCGTGGAGATAGCGATTCACCTCGATCTCTGCCAGACGAGTTATTCCAGCGAAAGTAACAATGAATAATTGTGTTGGGATCTCCTTGTTCACAGATAAGTGAGAGAAATGAATTACGGACACGGGTCCGGTGACAGAAAACATTTCTAAACTTTCTTAAGCAGGAAGGCTCGAGTCGACTTCACGGAGTAGTCATTTAACACAAGCTAAGCGCGCGCAAATTAGGAGCTCATCGCATGTGAAGCAAACGCTCTACATTTCTGAAGGCCAGTAATACAGGCCTTGTGAGGCGAACAGCATAAAATGCTACCGCGGCCAAACAGCCCGTACATCGGTGATCAGTTGGCAGTGCGCTGTCGCCTTCTGAAGTTTTTCCTATATGAAAATGGGCTTTTTCATTCGAATTGACTCTCTTTTAACGGTACCAGGGTCACAGGAACATTGGTCAGTCCGCTGCGCAAGAGTAGTTCAATGGAATAATAAGGACGTGTTAGAGAAGCCGACCAGGCAGTGCTGGGCTGGCCAGCAAAAGAAACAGACATCAACCCGGTTTGTCTAGGTCAATCACCGCCCTATATCCAGCAGCTCCCTGAGAGGGTGCACCAAGGCTCCAGGAAGGGGCCTCTCTAGTGAAACGGTTCGCACAGTTGCACAGCGAAGATCCGTCGGAGAACCAGATAGGCCAGTGACCGAGAAGTACTTCCTTGCTTCGGAATGCAATGAAGCCTCAAACAACTTCTTCAACTTCTAAATTGGATCTACATTCCACTACCTTCTTGATTTCCTTCGCTATCCTTGTTGTGAGCTCCCCCTGCCATCGTAACAGCTACGGCCACTACAGGTTTTGCTTGGGATTGTCGATGTGGTGTTTCAAAAATACTGCCCGGAAATCTCCATGTATTACCTGTATTACGTTGTTGTACAGAACAAAACACGAACGTGTGTGGTTTCCGTTCTTTCTCTTCGCACGTTTTTTTCTTTTTTTTTAATTCCAACATTTGGCGGCGCCTATTTTATTTTCGTGTAATCTCGAGTAGCCTGGAGCAGGGCGAAGTCCAGTGAAGCTTTAGCACACGACTCTTGCTGTTTGCTCCACTGTTGTAGCAATTGTAAAAAAAATGCCTAACCACGACTCAGACGCAGGTTCCTATTCATTACTTAGATGCAGCAATTATAGGCGTCTTGTTCATGAGCCAATTGAGAACAATATGGAAGCAGGAGCCGACGTTCCGGCTAGTCGACTTGGCTTTTGGATGGCGACATATGCTCCATTCGGCACAGTATTGGTTTTATTTGCATACGAAATTTGCCACGTCGTCATGAAGCTGAACGCGATAGTTCTGGTAGCCATATCGTTTAAATAGCGTTGGCCGGCTCGCAATCATATACCGTATGTATATATATATATATATATATATATATATATATATATATATATATATATATATATATATATATATATATATATATATATATATATATATATATACAAACATACATACCTACATACTTAGAGACACGCGTGATCCTCGGCATGCTGCGTATGTGAGGTGCCTTTGCGCCGATAACACCTAAGCGGTCTCACTCTGCTCAATCTTCGCATTTTCCTGTATTTTAGTATATGCCTGTGTAAAGTGCATGGACATATGACGAAACACATTTGTCGCCCAGCCAAAAGATTATAGAAAATCAGTGCTGTCTAATAACGTAAAACTCAATAAATAAGAAGGTTTAGTGTTGTGTGGTTAACTTTAAACGATCGAACGTACTTTTTGTGAAATTTCTTTAAAAAGCATTGCTGTTTTCTTACAGGACTCATGATAACTAATTCTTAGAATAGGAGCATATCCAAAAACATCAGTCGCACAGTGCCCAAACATTCATGTCTAGAACACTCTGAAACGATTAGCCTCGCGTCGTACTGAAACTGCACGTTCACATTTTCCCACAGTAAATAGTATTGCAGTTTCCTTGGCTGCACCGCCGACCCGGTTGAGTTACTTCTATTGCGGAGTGACAATAATTCTCTGGGCGAAGGGTTCGCACTTCTTTAAAGTGGACTATAGCGTATGAGTTTCACTCTTAGAATTGTCGTGGGCAAAATTATAGGTCTCCATGAACATACACAGCGCTTTGACAAGTGTGCTGTGCTGTAACATTTGATTCCAAGACGTGGTCAAAACGTCAAGCTACCGAGTCATGCGGGCGTGCCGCAGCATGCTGTAACATTACCAGCGGCGGCGTAGTAATTTCCTGGACATACTTTCACGTTGTAAACTTTGGGTGCATACACTGCAATAATGATAATATATATTGCAAGCACGTAGCTCTTAGCCCGGCCATGTTCAAGTAGGAGTGCAACTTTACGGACTCCGAAATAACCACAAAGAAATCCAGATAAGGAAAAAAAAAATCAAGTTGTAACTTTGTAGCTTCCTGTTAGCAACTGCAATTGGCACCATGCACTACGAGTCTTGCAAGGAATTATTAAAATTATTATGAATAACGTAAAATTTGGCTTGTTTTATTGAATAACGACAGCTTACCTTGATGCACTTAGTATGGTATGTTTCATGGCATCACTCTATATGTCGCCTGGTGGTTTTTTTTTTCTAAAGCAGCTGGCGTTATGAAGAAATGCATCGCATTCAGATTATCAACCCTTAGACATGGGTACGCTGACTCCCTGGATGCCGTTATTTCTTGCTATATATGTATATACGGTAATTCACAGATCGACATGATCTCCGTATACATACCATATATTTTGCTGCAGCAAGTCTAAATTCTTCTGACATTTGTAGGTCTGTATAAAACGCCGAACTCTGTGGGCGAAAGGGAATTTTACAAACCTCAGTAATAATCACACTGTCGAGTATAGACAATGAGCTGTGAAATTCGTTAGTGAGTGCTGAGTACACATTCCAGTGCTGTCACAGAGTACTACCGATACTTGATTGTTAATGTTTATTTATCGATTGAGTGATAACGCTTTAACGGCACAACAGCAACTTTTCTGGGTTATAGCTTTAATCATACTGCTACTTTACTTCTATTTACTGTCTTTCATAGATGAATGGAAATTATATTCCTGCTATTATTTACACTTGAATGTCTGCTAAGAACGTATATTTTTAGTCAATAATAACATTTCTTTCTAATCTATTCTGGTTAATATCTATACAATGCGAATAAATGTGAAATAAAAAGCACATCAATAGGTAAAAGAAAAAGGCCCAACGAAGGACTGTTTGTAGAAAAAGGACATAAACTGCGTGATTTTGTGCATGTAAATGAGACGAATTCTGTTTAGTGATCGGAATCGCGCATACTTCCTTCAAAATTTACACGGTACTACTCAGTCATATATTGTAGTGCAAGACTCAGGAAACATTTAGCGCTGCATGGATGTTCTTATTCATACCGTATTTTGGGCAGCAGCCGATAAACACTCAAGCAGCTGAAATAAAAGAAATAATACCCATTCTAGTACACATAACAATATTAGCAATAACAACAAGGAAGACCTTCGTCAGGCATAAAGAGGGTTAATCGGGGCGCCGATATTTAATATTCATGTTATAATAAGCCAAAAAGAAAGACACCAATGACAACACGTGGGACATTACTTGTACTTAGTGAATGAATTGAAGGAATGATAAATTTATGGAATCGAAATCGGATTACAAAACAACGTGTCACAGGTCGGGAACGACCCCACGTCATTACATGGCGGGTGCGATGTTCTAAACAATTGAGCTTGCGCGACGCCTTCTTACCATCCACTTTCTGGGGTATTTATGTGTTACTGCTAACACTAACCCTGAGGGTGTAATCCAGCGCCACCACTCACAAACCTTGGCGGTGGATGTTTAGTATCTTTACTGCCGTAGGCGTCACGAGTACGTGAACTGTTTGGGGGGAAAGCAACTGGTCAATAAACCCACAAATGCTATACCTGAAGGCATCAATGTTGGTGGATTCAAGACCGTATGTGTAATGAATGAGAATAAAGGGGGTTAGCGGAGGGACCTGATTTTTTTTAATCATATCAGACATGGGTTTCTTAGAGACATCCTACAAGATGTTCGAGTCAGGATAGGAGGTTAATCAATTAGGTGAATATATAAACTTGTCCAACAATAAAAGAAAATTTCTGAATAAGACTGGTTTTTGTGAAGTGGCTGAAACCAAGAAGGTAAGGCATAGTTTGTGTTTATAAAAGGTTGATCACATAGGTTAACAAAATACCACCTACACTGAAACCGAGTGCGGACTCAGTAAAAAGGCATTAACCATTTTTAACATAGGCGATTGGGTTTGTACATGAACTTTTTTGAGAAGACCCGCGTCATTGAGGTACACAATGCTTATCGTTGTAGTCAAGTGTTCAACGAAAGTTCGTCTGGTCAGGTAAAACGATGATGAAGAAATTGCGGTCACTGACAAAGTGAACTTACCTTGACTTGGTCAGTGACCGCAATTTCTTCATCACAATGCTTATCGTGGATTATAATGCAGTTTCTTGCCGGCCCACAGCAGATGTGTGAAAACCGACACTGCGTGTACGTCTGACACACCTATAAATTGGAGGATGCAGACTGAGAATATGCAAATCGTGTTCACAATAAGAATTGCGTTGCAAGTAGAATATTTTGAAGCATGTAATGCACATATTTAAGAGTGCATCATTTACCTTTCTACTGGTTGCCATGTTTCATCTAAACATCAGTGCTCTCAAGATACCCCTCTATCCATCAGGATAGTGTGCTCAATCTGAGATGTGCTGAATCTTGTGGGCAATTATCAATCGTACAATATAAGAGTGTGGTTTATTGAAATTAACGTGTCGTATGCACATTGCTCTACGTTCTAGACTGCAGGTGAATATCAGTGATTGCTATGTATGGACGTTGATACTTCTATACGTAGGGGGGGGGGGCACTTGACACGTGATAGAAGTTGTGGTTGGACAAGCGTCAACAAACTTCAGCTCAAGTTCACTGAGTAAGAAATTTGATACCTGTAACCTTTTTTCAGTATTTGTCTTGCTTAGTCGTCACAGAATGACTCAATATTATTATCCGTTTACGCACTCTTCGGAAACCTGAAGAAGTGCGGGTGACTTCAACATGAAGCAGCATTCAAGTAAACGAAGCTTGTACATATCCATATTCGGAACAGGCATAAGGATCTGTGTTGCTTCATAGCTTGCTGCATAAATGCTCATGGCTGCTACACAATTCAGTTTTATGGTATTTGAATCGCAGCATGCATTCCATGTAGCTGGCTGACTACGTATGAATGAGAGTGGTCCAGTGCTATTGCAGAGTGAAGTACATCCACTGCAGGGCTGCATTCACACATTATTTATAGGCCCTACTGCGCTGAAATTTCACGTTTATCATATTGCATGCAAAAATGAGGCCACACTGTGCTGATTAGTATTTTCCATAACCTGCTGTCGAATCTTGAACACTACCTCAAGTATCGTTCACTTCAGAAGGGCAGCGGATTGGGGGAGTTGGTGTTCCGTGGTAAGAATAAAACTCACACAGCGCTAGACGACAGGAAAGTCAGTGCCGCGTTTGTCTCCTCCTCTTTCTGGTCCTGTCGCCTAGCGCTGTTTGAATTTTATCGTGCGCTTAGTATTTTAGGAACAACACTCCCACATTGCAACTGCGAGTCTGCAAGACGTATAAATGCACTTGTAACACAATTTTTGTTCGCGTGTGAAAAACAAATCGCCTCCGCTGTATGGTGGAATATATAAAATTGATTATGTAAATAACACGCGTACTGGCAAGATGAGCAATTGTTTACCACAACATTTCTTAGGACCTTCCGGGAGATATGAAATCTACCGTTATAGGAATGTTGTACAATAAAGTAAATTCAATGACCTAATTGATATTTTATGAGCCGACGCCAATTGCTTGTGTTTCTTTTTTTATTACGAAATAGAAATCTGATTGTTGGTTTAATGATTGTAGTCGTGCAGGGCAGAAGGCACATTACTTTACTGTTTTGCGTCGTTCGTCCCTGCATATAGATTTTGCTCGCGGCTACTGAAACTACGCTATATTTAGATGACTAATTATGGTTATCGTAAATTATCTAAAAATTAACTTTTTTCCGCACGACATTAGTTGTAAGAGCAATTTCTTCGACACTACATTGAATATTGGCAATACACCTGGCGGGTTGTAGGAAATCGGGCTGCAGCTAATATGCCGGATAAATGACAGGTCAAAAAGATATCGTACCGGTTCCAGGAATTCCGCTTGGGTCATATCCTTGAGTGTGGTGCGTCAGCGCCAAGGAAGAAGATAGTTTAGCAATGAAACAAATAAGACAACGTCAGCAAATTTGCCCATGCACTATAAATGATGACAATATAAGGCGCCAAATTGTGTACGCCTATGCAAATGTTGCAAACATAGATAAAGCCTAAATCAGGAACATTACCACAAGAAGATACATTATGTTGTCTTATTACTGTGATAGCAATTGTACGGATACTCCAAGGGCATTGTTGTGGCCGTTGTGGCCGTCGCTGTTGGAGTCACCGTCGCCTTGATGCTGTATGTGCGAGTAAAAGTATGCGATGCAAGACGGCCATCGCAGCTCAAACTGGCGCGCGCGAAGGAGGGAAGCTGAGAGAAAACGCGCCGTCTTCCATCGCCCGAACGGCCGTTGGGGGATGGGTGGGCGTAAGCGCAGGAGGCGTGGACGGTGTTGCGCTCCGGCAGCAACTGCGCATTTCGGCACCGGGCCTAAGGGGTACTGACGATCGCGGCTCAATATTCTCACATGGTGGTGACGTTGAAAAACACAGTAGCAATACTGCGAAGGAGAAAACTAACTTTTATTGGGCGAGCCTGTGCCCACAAAAACAGGCTACACTTCTAGCACAACGATAGCGGCGAACACGGTCGGCGATCGTCAAAAATCTCATCAGCGGTCCAAGCGTGTCGGCTTTTAAACAGCAATCGTCGAACGTCCCAGAGTAATCGTTGGGACCCGCGTGCATTCCACAGAGTTCTACACCATTCGTGTCAGGCGAATAAATCAGATAACACAAGGTTCGGCGACAACAGACAGCGGATAGAAGCATCGATAACTTTCCAGAAACTTCGGATACATGCAGGCGCGTCCCGCGCTGTGCGATAAGATTTGTTAGGCTGCGAAACGTGGTCGCCCGATAAATATAAGTACACGTGTCAATACCCCCCTCTTAAAAAAGCATCGTCCCGATGCTACACATATAAGAGAGCGAAACACAAAAGGACGCTTATTAAATGTAAGTAACAAAACAACGAAAAGAAACAAAGTCAAAGGTCAGTTACGCGAAGACCCAAAGTTCATCAACGCTGGTAGTACGGCTTGAGTCGCACAACGTGGACTATTTCAGGTCGTGAGCGGCGCCGCTGTGACAGCGAAATGCCGTCTGGCACGACCTCATAGTCCAGTGCGCCAATACGTCGGATGATCTTGTACGGTCCGAAATAGCGACGCAAAAGCATCTCGCTTAATCCTCGTCGGCGTATAGGGGTACAAACCCAAACACGGTCACCGGGCTGGTACTCGACGAAGCGTCGTCGGAGGTTGTAGTGTCGGCTGTCGGTACGCTGCTGGTTCTTGATCCGTAGGCGGGCGAGTTGTCGGGCTTCTTCGGCGTGCTGGAGAAAGGTCGCGACGTCAAGATTATCTTCGTCGGTGACGTGCGGCAGCATGGCGTCGAGCGTCGTCCTCGGGTTCCTCGTAAACCAGCGTAAACGGCGTGATCTGTGTTGTTTCTTGCACCGCCGTGTTGTAAGCGAATGTTACGTACGGCAGGACGGCATCCCAGGTTTTGGGGTTGCACTGCTCTCCTCAAGACTGGCGGCCCTTAAGGATGCAGGATTCTCACTATCCCTGCACTGGCTACCGGCGCACGTAGGGATCCTGGGCAATGAAGAGCTACACACTCTCGCGAAGAGCGCCCACCATCCAAGCGTCCTCCTCAGCCCTGCTGTGACGGCCGCGGATTTCACAAGACACAGGCTTCGGCGGCACATCATCGCCTGCCATCCAGAGAAACGGCCATCCCGGCGACGGCCTCCACTGCCTCTTTCACAGCACTGCCTCCCACGAAGGGATACCTCGTTGCTTCTCCGACTGCGGTTTGGCTGCAACTGGACGGCAGCCGGCCGGCACCACCTTGGGAAAGCCACCTCGCCAGCCTGTGCCCCCTGCAGTGACTCAGATACTCTGCAGCACCTTCTGCTGGCCGGCCCTGCTCACCTGCAGCACCGGGGCCGACTTGTGCAGGGGAAAAGGGTAAACGGAATAAAAGGAGAAAGAAGAGAGAAAAATAAATAAAAACAAGAAAATTCACCCACTAACGCGATGTTACGCGCAACAATAGTCAAAGGCGGTCGCAAATTTCACAGGCCCTTAAAACTTCAGCAAAGCCCTTAAGGCTCTTAGTGCCGAAACCCGTCTGGACCAGTGTCCTAGAACTTTCTTTTCTGCGAAGGGTCGATTGTCCAGTTTTTCGAGCGCGGTCACGAGCACTATTATTGAGCCATTGTAACGTGGACAGTAACATACGAGGTGCGCAATTGTCTCCTCGCAGCCACAGGTGTCGCAAGTAGGGCTGTCGGCTATTCCAGTGCGGAAGGAATAGGAGTTCGTGAATGCCACGCCGAGCCATAGGCGGCACAGAAGTGTTGCTTCCGCTTGTGGCAACCTTGGTGGCAGACGGAGTTGCAAACTTGGATCCAATCTGTGAAGACGTACGTTCGGGAATTCTCTGGTGTTCCACAGAGTTTACGTAAGCTCGCGTGTGAGGGAGCGAATACTTGTGGCTGCAATTGTTCTTGACAGTGGTATGAGTATAGTCTGGGCACCATCGTGGGCCGACCGGGCAACGTCATCCACACTGTGACTTCCCGAAATTCCGCAGCGACCCGGTATCCACTGGTAAATGAAGTCTCCCTTGTCGATTGAGTAATGGTGGAGTAGTCGGATGTCTGCGACTAATTGCACATTAGGTACGTGGTTGATAGGGGACAGCAGACACTGGAAAACTGCCGTTGAATCACAAAAGATGGACTATGAATGTGGTGATTTCGGACCAATAAACTCCAGAGCAGCACGGATAGCTGAGAGTTCTGCAGCCGTCGATGATGTAACATGAGAGGTGTTGAACTTGATGGTGACAGATTGAGCGGGAAGTACCACTGCTCCAGCTGAACTTTTAGAGGAGGTAGAACCGTCCGTGTAAACGCAGATGCGTCCTTTGTGCTTGTCATGTAGGAATGAAAGCACGGTTTGTTTGAGCACGAAAGATGACATCTCTATTTTTTTTGTGATGCCGCAAATAACAACAAGGGCCTGGAGTGGATGTAGGCACCATGGCGGTAAAGATGGTCACGTTGCAGGTGAGAAGTTTGATGGTAAATTTCCATGGTTGGCGGCAATAATTCTGCTAAATGCTGAACGAGGTCAAGTGCCAGAAAGGGAGGCGAGATGATGCGATGGAAGTCGGGCGAAGTGCCTGATGCGCATCCTTAAAGAGCCGACATGAAGATACGTATTGGTGCGGTGTTCCTGTGCGATGGCTGTTGTTCCTGCCGTTGATGCACACCTGGGAAGGCCTAGACATGTTCGCAGAGCTTGAGCTTGTGCACACTGGAGGGCTCGGAGGTTGGCCTTGCCAATTCCACCTAGTACAGGTAAGCTGTAGCGTAGGAGACCCAGCAATAGCGCGTTATAGTTAGAGCATTGCACTAACAGACGCACGCCATGGCTTTCCTGTAAGAAATCTTAGCACGTCTGTTATCATCTGTAGTATACTTTTTAGGAGACAGACGAGAGGACTCCAGCAGTGGTCTCGATGTATTGTCACTCCTAGAAAACGGTGCGTCTTTTCGTAATCAATAGGCTGTCCAATAATTCTAACAACGTATGATCTCTTTGCTTTGCGCGTGGAAGCTACCATAGAGCACAACTCGGAGTACACCTCCAAACCTCGTGCTCGAAGATAGCTTGATGTTAGTGTAACCACTTTTTGGAGTCTGGCGCGCACCGGTGCATGCGTCGCTCCTCATGACCAAATGCATATATCGTCAGCATATATCGACTCATGCACGGATTATGGAAAGGTACGAACCAGGTCGGTGAGCGCGAGGTCGTACGCCACTGTCGAGCCTTACGGCACCCTTACTACGTTAGAATTTCCTGTTGAATTGTTAAAAATAAACAC
The DNA here is from genome assembly GCF_023375885.2 of Dermacentor andersoni. Taxonomy (NCBI): domain Eukaryota; kingdom Metazoa; phylum Arthropoda; class Arachnida; order Ixodida; family Ixodidae; genus Dermacentor; species Dermacentor andersoni. The sequence goes on from NC_092823.1 coordinate 76,928,253, forward strand.
CCTTTACTCTACTCCCGTGACTGCCACATCGCCTGAAAATGTTTTCAGCTACGTCATCGACAACGCTTAAAACCCCAAGCAACGTACTGATCTTCTCCGTCAGCTCGACAAATTTCGCCCTGCTTTTGACAGCCACAGCACTTATCTGGGCCCAACGATGACTGTATGTCACCGGATTAACACTAGCGCTCACTCACCGCTACGGCAGCGTCCATGCCATCTATCGTGGACAGAACGCCGCGTCATTGATGAACTACTAGATGAAATGCTAAAGCGTTGCTTCATTGAACCGTCCCATAGTCCACGGGCACCGCCAGTTCTTTTAGCTAAAAGAAAGAATGGCTCGGTCCGCTTTTTCGTGCCTTACCGTCGCCCGAACAAAATAGCCCAAAAAGGGGTTTACTCATTGCCGCGGATCGACGACGCCATAGACTAGTTACAGGGTGCAGTGTTCTTTTCCTCCCGTGACCTACGCTCTGGTTACTGACAAGTGCGGATTGGTGTAGGCGATAAGTCACAAACTGCTTTCTTCACATCAGATGGCTTGACGAATTTCGTGTGATGCCATTCGGCCTTTGAAACGCGCCCATGACATGTGAGCGCATGATTGATACCATTCTCTAAGGCCTCGAATGTAACACGTGCTTGTTTTATTTCGATGATGAAGTAAAGTTTGCACCAGATTTCCCTACTCACCTTCATTGCTTAGAGTAGGTTTTGCGCTATCTCACTGACGCTGGCCTCCAAGTAACACTGAAAAAAAAAATGTCACTTCGGGGCACGCAAACTGACCCTTCTCTCACATGTCGTGTCGAAAGGTGACATACTCATGATGCCGCTAAGCTACGTGCTGTAATAGAATTCCCGACACACACCTTTATAAAAGACTTGCGCAGTTTCATTAGCCTATGTTGCTATTCCCGCCACTGCATTCGAAATATCGCTTCTATTACGGCACCGCTGGCAGAGCTTCTTCAAGGAGGCCTGAATATTTCCGCCTGATCCCCGGCTTGCAATGATGCCTTGGCGACGCTACGTTGCCTCCTCACAACACCACTGATACTGCCCCATTTCGATCAAACAGCTCCCACGGAAATTCATACGGGTGCTAGCGATGTTGCTCTTGGCGCTGTGCTTCGCCAGCGAAAGCCCGGCTACCAAACGTATGTTATTGCTTACGCGAGCTGCACTCTTACGAAAGCTGAAGCAATTATTCGGTCACGGAAAAAAATAGTTAGCGATCACCTGGACCAAAACAAAATTTTGTCCATACCTGTATGGCTGGTCATTCGATGTTATTACGAATCACCACGCCCTTTGCTGGTTCTCATCTCTCAAATATCCCTGCGGCCGCCTAACAAGGAGACCATTCAGGCTCCGATAGTGCGATATCCGGGTTGCCTGCTGCTCGGGCAAGAAGGACGCCAATGCCTATGCTTTTGCGCGCTCACCTATGCGCGCCGCCATAAACATAACTTCGGCGGCTAATTTTTGATTCAGTATAACACGGGAGAAGATTATGAGCAAAACAAGGACAAGTTTAAAGCGGGAGCCAACGTACCGACAAGTGGACTTATCTTTTTCAAGGCCTTGAAAAAGACAAGACCACTTGTTGAAACGTTGGCTCCTGCTTTCACCTTGTTCTCGTTTTGATCAATGCCTTAGATTTACATCTCCCGCATTCTTCCTGGTCACCCGGGAGAACTATGCAAGTGCAGTCTTTCCAGAGTTTCTTCAGGCGCGCATCTGATTTACAAGCAACAAAAATAGAAAATAAATTCCGAGGACACCTAAGCACTTCCTATGAGTTGCGAATGCGAAAACATAAAGGCCCAATTCAACCGTGCTAAACGTTCCTTCGAGCTATGAAGTCCATGAGGGCAAACGAGCGCATTAAAGCGTTTGGTCGAAACCTCCTACATAGCACAAGGGCCGTGCACTTCGATTCGTGACGCCATACTACCTTACCTGACTGCAACGGAAAGGAATGGAGCGCTTCCAAGTAAGCCGCTGTGATTTTGACGTCACGGCTTTTTTTCACGCCGTGATTGGCAATGCAAATTTCAATCCGCCAAGCATGACGTCATAAAGCAAAACACACAGGCCTGCAATGTAGGAGGCGCTGGTGCGCTGGTGAACTGCGCGCTGTAAGTTGGTGAACTGGCGCGCTATCGCGCCCAAAGGCCCGAATGTCTTTTTTTTTAGCCCGCTGTGCGACGTCGAGACGCAGTTCGTGAAGTGGCGTTGCAGCTAATGGGAGTTTAGGTTCCGTATCGCTGCTGCGAACGACAGACGCGGGATTTTTCTTCGCTCAATACAGCATTTAGCGCTTCTGCTTCGAAAAACAATATCACGCATAGACTTGCTCTATGCAGGGTATGCATGTTGCATGCTTTAGTAGAGAGATAGGGCACTCCTGATGGATAATGCAGTCTCGTATCTGCGTTCTCTTTCAACACAGACTTGAGCTGACGTGATGAGAAAACGGTTATTATTACCTCACTTCGAACTTTTCCCAGGGTTGACTCTTTGCAGGTGTTATACACGCGGCACCCGGTCTGTACCATCTGGAAAAGAAACGTGGCCAGGAGACAGCGCAGGGATCACCTGGAGACTGCCGACGCTGTATAATGCATGAACAGCGCCTCCACCTGCCAGTTTTGTTACGCTAAAGCATGCATTATAAGTGGCATTTCGCTCCTCTTTTCACGTTAGTTTTTTCCTTGTTATTTTCATAAGTATTAGTGTGATAACCTGATTTATGTAGGTGTGAAAAGTCACCCTTGTTTGAACAAGGATGCTATTCCTGGCAGACTATTTTGAGCTCCTCTAAGCAACTGACGTAAAAAGCATTAATGGAGTTGTTACACAAATTTTTGCAATGGTGACAGTGAGTTTCACTCAGTGAGTTTGACAGTGAGTTTCACACTGGTGAAACATATTCAGCATTATGGAATGCAAGACGCGATTTTTAAGGAAGGCTCAGTAAGTAATCTAAACGTGGCAAATTAGCGACACATTCTGAATTACCAGCATCATCCGCAAGTAACCAGCTCCGTCATAGCTTTATTGAGCATATTTGTACCAGCAAACAGGCTAGACAGATGGTCCGTCGGAGGCACCAAACCTTCTCCCAAATTATTTGCGTGCACAATACCTAGCGGAAGTCAAGCAAAAAATGCTCTCTTCAATGTATCGCTCTAAATGCACTTACACTATGACCTCGAAACCTCTCGCAGCCGCAATTCGTTCTCGCCAGCTATGGCGGATTAATGACAATCAATGTCTTTATCAAGCGAACGACCATTTAGATTGCTATACGCACCTTGCTCAACCTCGTTGAACGGATAATTTTTGCCATTTCCACGAGCTCCTTCTTGCATGTTCGCATGAAGTCTCCGAAGAGGGTCTTTGCCCGCAGAAGGCGAGGTCCAAATGCTGCAGTTTAAAAGGTACGGTATCAAAGAAATGAGAGGGAAAGCGTTTCGTCCATGAAATTTGGACGAAACTTCATTTTATTGTACAAAATTTCACGTATACTGTGCTAGAGTTTGAACGTTATGCGCTCAAAGAAATAGACGCATGAAATGTGGACGACACCTTATACTATTGCCTAAAATTCAGTTTATCAATGCTATAGTATAAATGGTATGGGACCACTGAAAAGGAAGTATGATATTTGGAGGGTAGTTTATTATAGTCTCACAATTTCGCTCAAGCAATCTTACAGTTTAAGCCTTATGAAATCGTGAAAAGGAAACATGCAACATGACAGTTTACTATATTGTCTAAAGACCCTGCAACCAATGCTAGAGCTAAAGCGGTATGGCATCAATAAAATGGAAGCATGACATTTGCACGAAACTGTATTTTATGCTCAAACTTTCATTTTATCAGAGTTACAGTTTAAACGCTATGAGACTTATTTACATAATACCGTAGACGTCATGTAGGCCAGGCAGGATGGGCAGAATTAAAACATGCAATATTCGGATCGCCAAGAAACTGTAGTGCACTTCAAAAAATTGCAGGGATGGTCACAAGCAGCAGACAAGCTGAGTATAGAGTACATGAATAGTAAGAAAATATTACACACAGTTGAGCATGCATTTCAAAAATTTTTATTTTGAAGCATTTCTGTTCGAATGTAGTGGAATCATGAAAGTTGCTCGGAAAGCTATTTTATTGTCGAAATTTTATTTAACGAATGCTAGAGGGTAAACGGTGTGGCATCAATGAACTAAAAGTGTGAAATTTGAATGAAATTTAATTTGATTGTCAAAATTTCTTTAAAATAAGGCTACAGTATACTGATGTGTGATCAATGAAATATATTCACAAATGTCGCAGGTTACTAACTTTAATTGTCGAAATTGCATTTAACCGAATTGTATGTATATTTAGTACCCAAGGGTAATAGGCGACGCTGCAAAGCCGTCGTGCTAAATAATAGGGAATTCTTATACAACACGTTTTGTAGGCACTCGCTTCAAGAAAGGATATGTTTCTGACAGGAGCGCAAACAAACGTCACTGGAAACCTGCCTATTCTTTTATATGTTGTCTTGAGGTTATCATAAAGTTATCTCAAGTTCCCTACCTCTGAGGCGGGATACCCGAAGCTTCTCTTTTTGATAGCTAAGTGACGCACCATCTGGAGCCACAATGAGTCTTTTCTAATTTCAAAAGCGTTCCGTTTTGGACGAGTTGGTTGCACATGGTTCTTATTAGATTTTTGCGCTCAGAAAGACAGGACGTCGAACGAAGAAGGGACACACAACATGCGCATGTTGTGTGTCCCTTCTTCGTTCGACGTCCTGTCTTTGTGCGCGTAAAACTCTAATAAGAACCATTTTACAATTTGTCGGGCAACCAAGTTTACATGCATCGAAACTAGTATGAGCAAAAGTTCAAGCGCGAAGGATTCGATAACAAAACTCAGTGTCATTCCACTATGTGATGAACTATCACCAGCGTAGCTGTGTACGTGGGCCTTTCAATGGCGAACTGCACCTCCGCCGCTGGTTGGCCCTGCATTGCACAATCTTCGCGATCGGCCAACGTATGAGAAATTGTTGGTCAACGCGCTGACGCTATCCTCCAAATCCTAGGCATAGGCAGCTTCGCTGTAAAATGTATAACGATTGTTCTGCTTACAGGGTCGCCTGGGTTTGTAAGAGTGACCTTACTTTGACTGCAGATTGTTCGTGCGGAATTAGATCATGGTTAGAAACAAGCTATAGCACGATTTCATGTTTTACTACGGTGTAAAAACGAGGAAGAGTTTGTGTGGCCGGGTTTTGTTGTTGGCATTTATTTTGACGCCTGTGGTACGCAGGTATTGTTTATGTAGGACTAGATTCCATCTTTTCCGTAAAATATCAATCGCTAAAGGCGCGTATTGTAACGCATTCGGCGTGACCATGAAATTACTACTTACGTGGCAGCTGAGAGTTACACGATGAACCAGGGTTCACGAAATATTCCATGAACACAATTATGATCAGATTAGGCACAAGCTTTGGATACATTATTCAATAGTGTTGCAAAACTCGTTGATAAACAATATCCGGAACTGGCGTCAACTGTATCGATGCTGGCAGGAGTAGTCTTTGCTGAAATATAATAACAGAATTATGTTACCGCAGCCAGGGCACAGTGTCAGGCGCCCGTAAATGGGTCCTGCAAACTTTGATAAAGAACATCGGCCCAAGAACATCCAATTTTCTTGGCCGTTGAGCAAAGCTGGAAAACTACTTCAGTATTAACTGCATAAATTTAAGCTATGTTTACTTTCTAGATTGAAATATTTATTTCAGGTTTCTGACTTATTTGTGAACCCCAGGACGCCTCTGTGGCAGTATACGCGGCAAGCAAAGTCATAAATGCAACAAAATGGTTGGACTAACATAAAAAATAACGCCCTTTTTCTTGTTATGCTCTTCACGGCTAGATCTTGCCCCAACCAGCTCGAAACTACCGGTCGCAGTAAAGTAGGCCAGCTACAATAAGCCAGGTGTCCCTGTTACGCAGTACGCAGTACTCGCTGCGCAGCAATTTATTTATTTATTTGCAAAATACCTTACAAGGCCCCTACATGGGGATTGAGTAAGGGGGGCATATAATCAAGTACATACAATCTATTAACAACACTACCAAAAGAAAACAGCAGCCAAGTGCACAGCCTAAAAGTCAGAGAAACATATTAGCTACATAAACTGCTTATGATTACAATAAAAAGGAACAATATAAGTTTGTAACAAACGTATAACAGTGCAAGAAAAAGGCAGAAAAAATAGCACAGTACAGTGAGTGTGATATTAATGGTTAACATGGGTTCAGCGAAATCAGTGAGTGCTTGAATTTTTCACGGTCAGTTTCCGCAACTATGTTGTCGGGGAGGTTCTTCCAGAGCCGAATGCCACGTGGAATTGCAGACGAGTTAAATGCTTCTGTTTTACCATGAGCTATGATGATTGTATAATCTGTGCGACTTGTGCGATGACGTTTCTATGTGTAAGGAACGTTTGTTAGTGTCGTGGGCGTATTTATGAAATAATGACAAAAGGGCTATGCGTCGACGATTACTTCGCAGCTGAAGTGAAAGGTGAATCTTTATTTGAGTTACGCTAGAACGGTAGTCATAATTTCGGGAATTTAAACGTGCGGCTCTATTTTGGATTGATTCCAGCATGTTAACTAGGTAATTTGGTGGGGAGACCAGACTGGAGCGGCGAACTCAAGTCGAGGGCGAACAAATGTTTGAAATGCCAGTTTGCGGATAAGTGGAGGCGAGTTCCGAAGGTTACGTCGCAGGTAACCCAGTGATCGAGAAGCACTGGCACAGATAGTGGTAATTGGAAAACCCGTTATATTAGGAAATTTTGCGGTGTAGTCGCACATATGATGACGACATCAGTAAGTTTCCAACCATCTTGTATGGGCATTTGCATTTACCTGGTCATAAAAGCCATGGGAGGCTACAGTGTCAGGGAAGCATTTACCACTGTAAATAAGCTTTGCCGTTTGTGCTCGTGTGGAAAAACGAGAAAGAAAGCCCCGATTTGTTTTGAGCGTAGGCGGCTGTCCAATAAGGGACAGGAGGGCTCCACTTCCTTCGAGCCTGCTGTTGTATAGCTCAAGCCATACCTTAGGAAAGTTGTAAATTGTCAAAAGTGGCAGATTGGTAAAAGAAAACAGGGTCTATTAAGATCTCTATTTAGAGATCTTAATAGGCGGCAAAAGCCTACTCTTCCTCCTCTTTCCCCTCTTTGACTTGTCTCTTTTTCTTCTTTCTTTTAGTCATTACTGTTCGCTACTAAGCCTCTTTAATAATTTGTAATCAATTGTGGACATTACAAGCCGTTCTTTGACATGTTGATAATATCAGATTTATTAGTAGTCATTACAAGACATTTAAGTCACAACTGGTCACTGCTAAGCATTTTTAGTAATTTCTAATTGTCATTACACGTTGTCGTTAGGCATATTGTTCACTTCGCAGTCATTACTAGTCATTACAGGCAATTATTACCTCTATCAATCTCTATTGCACGTTATCATTCATTGTCACTATCAAAAATTTGTCCTTCTTTTGTCTGTCTCTAATGTGTCTTCATATGGCGTGATGACGCTTCGGCGTACCCTCCAGCGATCAGGTCTGCTGACACAAAATTCACCATGAACCTTGAGAGCTTTTCACCTTAATAAACACAGGGAGCGTCCTTTGTCCTTGCCCTATTCGGCATCCTCGCACGTTGTAGATTATTGAAGTTATTGTGGCTACTGCCTAATCTTCACGCAGTCCCGCTTTTTACCAAAAGACAGACACCAAATATAACATATTTTGCGCCATTCTATTTTAGCAATACGAGAGACGCCTGTGTCAGTCAGCTGTGTATGCTGTTTACTAGAAAGTATTCAAATATATATACAATACATTCCATAGAACTCAGTGAAGGTTTCTTTCAGTCACCTGCTTTGTCGCACGGCTTGGGTAACTAGATAGTCTTAAACCAATGGCTTCATTGCCTACATTCCTCATCGCACGCTTCCCTACGCATCACACGCTTCCCTACACGCTTCCCTACACGCTTCCCTACGCTTCCCTACCTTTGGTGGCAAAACCTACATGTGCGCAATAGAGCGTACCACTACAATGCTCTACAAACGTGACAGCAGCCATAGCCACGAAAATGCCTCGTTGCACATAGTGGTACATTCGCCGAATGAGCAAAAAGGCAACGTGATGATTTGTTGGCATCCCTTTGCAAACAACGCCGCGACAAATGTTCAATTAACCTCTTGGGCTTGCATTTCGCATTCACCTGCATAGTCTGTATATATATATATATATATATATATATATATATATATATATATGGCATTGAGTGCGGCACCGACGCGAGCGAAGGCAATCGTACTAGTGGACCTGTTGCTGCGGGTTAACATGACCGCTGCCACCAAAATGTAACGGTAGCCCAGCGCCTTGAACGCGACCCAAGTGGTCCCCGACACCCCCAAATCTCCGTCATTCCAAAACTCACCTAATATACACCCAAACCCACTGCTAATCTATCCTTCTGCTTCCTCTTCTCTTCCTCTTCTTTCACTCCAGGCGTTATTCGTCACTATATATATCATCATTATCATCATCATTATCATCGTCAGTCTGATTACACCCACTGCAGGGCAAACGCCTCTCCCATACTTCTCCAGCTACCCCGGTCATGTACTAATTGTACATGTCCCTGCAAACTTCGTAATCTCATCCGCCCACCTGACTTTCTGGCGACCCCTGATACGCTTCCCTTCCCTTGGAATCCAGTCCGTAGCCCTAAATGAACATCGGTTATCTTCCCTCCTCATTAGATGTCCTGCCCATGCCCATTTCTTTTTCTAGATTTCAACTAAGATATAATTAACTCGCATTTGTTCCCTCACCCAATCTGATCTTTTCTTATCCCTTAACGTTGCACCCATCATTCTTTCCATAGCTCCTTGCGTCGTCCTCAATTTAAGTAGAACCCTTTTCCTAAGTCTCCAGTTTCTTCCCCGTACATGAGTACTGCTAAGACACAGCTGTTATACACTTGTCACTTGAGGGATAATGGCAACCAGCTGTTCATGATCTGAGAATGCCTGCCAAACGCACCCCAGCCCATTCTTATTCTTCTGATTATTTCAATCTCATGATCCGGTTCCGCGGTCGCTAGCTGTCTTAAGTAGATTTATTCCCTTACCACTTCCAGTGCCTCACTACCTATTGTAAACTGCTGTTCCCTTCCGAAACTGTTAAACATTACTTTAGTTTTCTGCAGATTAATATTTAGACCCGCCCTTCGGCTTTGCCTCTCCAGGTCAGTGAGCATGCATTGCAGTTGGTCGCCTGAGTTACGAAGCAAAGCAATATCATCAGCGAATCGCAAGTTACTAAGGTATTCTACATTAACTCTTATCCTCAATTCTTCCCAATCCACGTCTCTGAATACCTCCTGGAAACACGCTGTGAATAGCACTGGAGAGATCGTATCTCCCTGCCTGAGGCCCTTCTTTATTTGGATTTCGTTGCTTTGTTTATGGAGGACTACGGTTTCTATGGAGCCGCTATAGATATCTTTCAATATTTTAACATACGGCTCGTCTACACCCTGATTCCGTAATGCCTCCGTGCCTGCTGAGGTTTTGACTGAATCAAACACTTTCTCGTAATCAATGAAAGCTATATATAAGCTTTGGTTATATTCCGCACATTTCTCTATCACCTGATTGATAGTGTAAATATGGTCTATTGTTGAGTACCCTTCACATAATACCGCCTGCTCCTTTGGTTGACAGAAGTCTAATGTGTCCCTGATTCTATTTGCGATTACCTTAGTAAATACTTTGTAGGCAACGGACAGTAAACTGGTCGGTCTGTAATTTTTCAAGTCTTTGGCGTCCCCTTTCTTATGGATTAGGATTATGTATGCGCTCTCCCTTGCTGCATACTTGTGTTCTGATTAAATTTGTTTGCTAAGGCCAACGATACAATATTTTAGGAAAGACCTTCTACCCTTTACGTAATCCTGTGCCGATATGTCACAAAGGTCACGCCTTCGTGACCGATGCTTATGCCGAGGTTTCGGTAGAATGCCGGCAGAGATGTCGTTCCTGCTGTGGATGTTATTTCACTAATTTTGACACGTTCAACCCTCTGTTTATGCGTTATACTCATTCCCGAAAAGTCATTTCTCGTGTTTCCTTGCAGGCGACTTCCGCGTGTCAATATCAGTTTACAAGGGCGGTGCATACGTTTGCGTACGTTGGCACATACGGCCACCATCGATGGTTTTCTTCAAACATGTTTTAAACCGCGCAGCGCTGACATGAAGCATTGATAGGATTTTGGAAAACATACTGATTTGTGCATATGAGCAGAGTCGTATTATGCAGACTTGCCCAAATGAGCGGCGTGGCCCTTTGAAAACATCGAATTTTACCTGCTTCTCTTCATACCTGGTAGTTGCTCTTAGTGCAGTTTTTCACGCGTAAACCTTAGGTTTATGTATGTAGTGTAGTAGTGTTCGAAGAATCCGTTTGCGAATAAACACGCATTTAAAATATGCATATACGCCGATGCCTGCAAGCGAGGTTGTTGTTTGCACTGCGGATACAGTATCAAAGGCGCCCTCACTTGTTGAGCGTTTAGGTTAATACCCAAAGAGTATACATGCGGAATTAGAAAATTTCTCAGCATAACAATGCATAGAGATATACTACTCTAGGTGATCGCAATTTGCCCCTGGTAAAAGCACCGACGAGTTCGAAAAGTGGCTTTCGACTGAGATTGGTGACGTACCATGGCCATACCACGCCATATCGCTGCTTACGGTTTCTTGTGTGCGCATTGTTCGCACTGATAAGTAGTTCATTTCAAGTCCTTGTGGATATAACTAAGCTATAGAATTACTTTACCACGACATAAGTGTTCATTCTTTAGTTTACGTGTGCAGCGAGAACGCGCTCTAATTCTCCGGTTATGTTCTAGGCTTAACTTCCCCCGTACGAGATCGATACAGATTGAAAGTGAATGTAAACGGTTGGGAGTTTTGAATTAATATCGCACTTTTTGACTGTAGAAGCTTGTTTCTACTTACTTTGAGGGCGAGGAATTATACGTATAAAACAACGAAGTGCAGCTGAGATGGAAATCACATTGCCAGAGAGATGTTTGGCTGAACAGCCGATTGCACCACGACTGGCTGAACAACATTTACCAGATTGGTTTTCGTCGCACTGTCTGCACGAAAGCTTGTTACACTGGAACGACTCAATGTCGTCCATCGCATTGGCGTCATTGTCACCCTAGCGTGGAAAATATCTCCCAACGACATAGTCAGTTGACGAGTTGGGCAATCGTTCGCGTCAGCGTTGTGTCAACATCGCTGTCGTCTCAGTTCTGGCATGTCATTAACGGAGCAGTAACTCAATGAACAAGTGTGCAGCTTAATATACTAGCAAGCACCGCTCTTTCCTAATATCGAAGTGTAGCTGGATCCGTCTACACAGCACTGATGCCCGTGACGTCATGCTGGATCTGGTCCGCGCTTTCTTTTGTCAAAGCTGAATTTTCAAAATGTACCCAGCTTGATACCTGGCTGAGACATAACGGTGCGCCTTACCATTGTCGCTTCTATCAATGGAATTATACACAGCTTCTTTCCGAGACAATTCGCTTTCGTTCACACGATTCTTTTGCATAGGCTAGGCGAATATTTGTTGTCGCTGAGTTTCGATGATGACGCCAATCGAAATCACCATTTTTGTTTAAATTACCTTGCCTGTAAAAAAAAACTGAATTTTCGCGCTCATGCCGTCCATGCCTTTCTTTCGGACCATGGGCCCTGTAAAGTGAAACTATTCCATTATGTTTTTATTCCAATCTCTCGACGTCAAGTTTGCGTAACCGCCGACGCAAGCATCAGGCACCTGAAGGGTTGTCCGAACAGGCCAACCAAATGCTCTGCTTGTTATTAGGAGGTCACTTTTGGATGCTTGAAACACGAATACCATTACCTAAACAGAGCGGCTTGTCTTATCTAATTGGCTGACAAGAGGCGACGAGCACGCTCAAGTGCAGAGAGATTAGATGGGGCCAAGCCAGTGCACTGAAAATCGATAAGCGGATGAAGAGGCTGGTGCCGGCGTCTGCGAGTGGTCGTCCGCTTTCCTTTCTACTCTACGCTTTCCTTTTTACTTAGCTTGCGGTGGCTGGTCGAAAATCGCGCCGGCATGCAACGGAAGCTTAAGAATTACGCAAAAACGGATGCTCAGCAAAGCATAGTTGGCAGAAAGTGGTCGTAAACGTGCCGAATATGCTCGAAAACGATACACGGCCACGCAATAATTTTTATCATACGCAAATAAACCTATGCTTTCCGGCAGGTGCGAGTCGCCAGTGCCTGAGCGTTTGGCGGCAGCCATCTTTTATTCCTTTCGGAACGGGGCAGCCTGCGGCTATTCAGAAGAAATTTCAGTTTTGTTCGGCATATTAATGCAACGTTAACGCGTACACGTCACTTTGACGCGGTGAGCATTTGTGGTTTTGTGGCGTCGCATGACTGGCAGGTGAAGTGGGTGCAGCCCGAAAACGTTTGACCAATATCCGAGGGCTAATGGCAAAAACGTGTCGAATCAGAAATAGCCATTTTTCTTTTGTTCGGCCAAATCGTGCATAATCAGTGTGTACACATCACATGGGCCGCTATCGCGGTTTTCGTGACGTCGCGTGACAAACAGGTGAAGTGGGGGTGGTCCAAAAATGTTTTTGACCTATCGCAGATGGCTGCATGCATAATTGGAATGGGAAAGTTTGAAATAGTTTCACGTTATAGCGCCCCACGTTTACCGTACAACCTAAAGTATGAATATTTGCAAGAAACACTGAAGTGTATTGGGAGACACGTGCAATACTGGACATGTATATAGCCTAGAAACGTATCCTGCAGACAGGTGATGCTTATTTTCATCCGGCATGGTGAGGGATTCGCACGGACTCTGTCTAGCAGCCGTCCGCCTGCCCCACCGCGTCATTGTACGCTTTATTCTGTGTTCCCTTCTTCCCTTAACTGAAGTTTGATATGCGGCGTGCTACTTCGCGCAGCTGTGCAAGCAGTACGTCTAGGGTTTCATATTCAGGCATAAATAAATTGCACAAGTGTGCACGACCACGGTGCTCAGGTAATGCACCGACTTCATCAAGTTGGACGCACGTGGCCATGCTGACTGTTTGTCGCAATTTTACAACAAATGTGTCGCTTAGGTGCAGCAGTTTTGATCATCAGTCATATATAGAATGTTTACTAGACTGTGTACAACGGGCACAATAACTAGTTATCTATATGACGCTCACGATTAAAAGCGCCGTTGCAATGAGCTGTGTGGCTCGCACAAAGTCAAGTAAGTGGCAGTTGCCATTGGCTTTGAGGACAGTGTGATATAGCAGCTAACTGTGACTAGCGACAACCTAATCAAATCATATGTATGGACGAACCTTCTATGGTTAGCGAATCCACGAACGCTTGACGAATAGACAATTTGTCGAAAGAGGCGTAGCTGCTTGGTTTCCTTGCCTCTTTTCTTGCAGTTTTATCTGGTAGAATTCGAAATGGTGTAAGAATCATAAATGTTGTAGTTCCTTTAATGACGGCGTCTCCCCTTCGCCCGTTAAGCTTTTTTGCAGCCTACAACGCATACTTGTACCAAGCTTGACATTGTGCAATAACATTACGTCTATACAATTGCAAGGAACTAAGCTTAGTTTTTCGCGGCCATTTTTTGTGGCGAATCCCCTACGTGCATGTAAGAACACCACAGATAACTAAACGGCACCTGTACCAGGGAGTGTCCAGCCCATGAACATTCTACGAGCGCCATGCTCTTGCCCGGAAGCCTATCCCTGAAGATGGAGACGGCAACCTAATATGGACATTGCTATCGGCATTAGACGAAATGCCGATGCAAGAATTTCATTCAAGTTATACTAAAATTTCAAGCCTCGTAGAATGCATTAACCTATAGCAATACCACAGCTATTTGTCAGGAACACAG